>NC_134279.1:71371946-71676064 GCF_949628215.1 Phalacrocorax aristotelis | reverse complement strand
GATTAGAAAGCACGCTGTACCTTCTACTATAAATCAGCCTAAATTGGTATGATCAATGATCTCTCTGCAAAACTGCCTAATCATTTGCTTTTCTTTTATTACAGAATCCTCTTTGAGTTTGTTTGGGGTTTTTGTGTTTGGTTGGGGTTTTTTTTCCAGAAACAAAAGCAAAGCCAACATCCCAGTGGGTTTACAGAGTCACACAACAAAATAGCAGAAAAAAGAGAGAGGCAAAATACCCTGTAAAGAAAAAAAATTCAGCCATCTCTGGCACCGTATTTACGTAACAGATGCAATTTTGTACTTAATGCAGTTTCAATATTGGAAAATAAGTCTTTGACTATCATCTTCTGAAACTCTTTCACCCAGTATATTCTCTCTCATCAGATAGGCTGATCTCTCAATTCTCAGATTTGTGTTCCAAAAACCAACAGGACACACAGCACTTTTCCCAGCAGGAAGTTAATTGCCAGTATGAGGAAAAGTGTTTTTTTCAGACTTCATTTTCAGTTAGGACATTCCCTTTAAATTGTTTTGCAGAAACAGGCAACAGAGCATGTAGTTTGTGTATTTTGTCTCTTTTCCTCCCTCACCAGGATTTATAATAGAATGAACCTAAAGGAACTATTGAAACACTGGATTGCAGTGTTTGAATTCACGCAGCGGTAATTCTTACTGTTGTAAAACACATGCAATTATCTATAAATTATCAAGGAGCAGCAAGGGGTGACTGCTCCCTGAAGGACAAGGTCAGCAGGGCAAGAACCTCACTGACAAGGGCCCCATCCTACCACATGAAGTGAAGTGAGCTGGACAGATTGCAGAGGGTGGCCAGGTCCAACCATGAGTCCAGATCATAAGGCAATGCCACAGTGAAAGACAGGTCTGAGGTCCAGCCAACAAGTCAGCCTGTGTGTTGGGGTCCAGATCATCAAGGCCTGTGGCCAGGTAGGGACACGTGGTAGCAGAGCTGGAGACAGGCACACCCATGGTGTGGTTCAGGCAGGGGCTGATGATCCCAGGCTGAGCTGGAATGGGGTTCCTGGCCCAAAGGCAGGGCATGAGGAAGGCCCCAGGGGAGGCTGGTCAGAGAGACCAAGGCCCATTGGTGCATTCAGGGCATTCAGATGGGTTGTTTTGTTCTTTTGGTTTTAAAAACACTGAAAGCTGAGGAGATCATGCTTAAGCTCTTCTAAGCGTTTTCCTGAACTGAGTTCTTAACATCCATTTAATCTGGAGGATTCTATTTGCTTTGCTTTTAGAATATATTATATTTTAGAAATAACACAAGGATATATGTGTTTTCCTAGAGAAGATGCTACCAATATGTGACTACATAACATAATCTGTACAAAATTTCAAAGACTGTTGTGAAAATAACCCATGTACCATCAGGTCTTCAAAAGATAATCATGGGGTATTAACTAAATATTATTTTTAATCAGGGGAAAAATCTTGCATTATAGTCATTCTGCATTTGAAAGTCATTGTTTAACTATTATTGAAAGATTCTCCGAATGACACTCAATCAGTAACACACTCCAGGGCCTACAGAATTGGGCGCAGTGGGCAAAAAGTAGAAAATTACTTTGCCACAAGTAAATTAGCCAATCTTCTGTCACCTACTTAGATCAGTTTGCCAAATAATCTTGCTCACAAATCTATGCCTTAACAGTAAATATTTTTATCATCAAACACAAAGAAAAATAATTTTAAAAAATTATTTCTAGTGTGCTGGGAGCAGCATGCTACCACAGATATGCTTTAAGCAAACCTTTGAAGTGTTTTTTCACATGTGCTCTCTCTTTTACTTCTGCCATTTCTGAATACTTTCAAATTCTACCTTTTCTCTCCTGTGATTTTATTTGCTTTTCTCTGTTTGTCAAATTGTTAAAAAGCCAAGCTACACTTTTGTACTACAGTTCAGCATGATGTGCTTGGTTTTCATTATACTGACCTGAAGTTTCTCAGGAAACTATTTGTAGAACGGTTCTCAGTTATTTAATTCATCTTGGTGCAAATATGAATACCCCTTTTACCCCATCCCACATTTTCCTTTTGATATGGTTCCTCATCTTTATGCCATAGAACAGACTTTTGTGTACTTGCCAACACTTTTTCAATTTTTTAAGCTATCCACACCTGTTTCAGGCACAATGATTGAGACATAAGGTGTTTCTTGGGACATTTAACCTTTGTTGACAATCCATGCCAGAGAAATGACTTGTACTCACTTTATTGCTGTCATAAAAAAAAATTAAATGTGATAGACATATAGCTATTTTGAAGCAATGTGTTTTGAATGAACGCTAAAGAAGAAGTAATAAGCTGTATGCTAGCCAATCAAATATCCTGATGTAACTCCAGATATTCTATTAATTCTGAATTACTGTTCTCCTTATGAAATCTTCTTTCAGATATCTGGTCCTTAATATACAATAGAAGAGCACTTATGGGAATTGGAAATAGAGAGTTCATAGTTATGGCTGCAATACATTTTTTTACTAGAAAGTCAAAGCCAGACCATCAGTCAAAGAAATACCATCTCCTATAACTGTTCATGAGGGATGGGATAGAATCTTTCTACTGCATTTGAAATGCATTATAAAATGGCCTCCTTAATTGAGAAATCCTAAAACCAAAGGTAGTAACCAAGTTCAGAATGATGTTTCACTTTGCAGATATAGGAATTACAGCTGATTTGCCTAGTCGATATCTAGCATTCAGGATCAAAATCTGTTGAATTTTCCCTTCAGAATATAGTATCAGAGATACTTCATCTCTAAATCCAGATATATTACACGCTGCAAGACTGTTTTAAATCTCTAGTTTGATATTTGTTTTGTTTTTAATTTAGAGTGGCTGAATTAAAAAACATGAATTATTTACAGAGCTAAATGAATACAGAATTTCAGTACTACTATGTATGTGTATCACTACATTATCTGTATCACCCAACCTGAGGCAGACAGCAAAGCATAGAAGAGGAAGATGGTCTTGACACAATGTCTTACAGTCTAGGCAGTTAAGCCATTGAATATGAAGTCAAAATAACAAATTGCTTCTTAAATAATTTTAAGCAATACTTTCCTTAGACTATTCTTGTAACAGCTTGTAACAAGATTCAATGTCCCTGTCAAAATCCAATGTCTCCAGTCCCACAGACTGTGGCAAGCAGATTAATAACAGAAAACGTAAAGCATTGCTATCCTTCATTGACTCACAGACAAATGATGAGGACCCAGCTACATGCTATTTTTTAAATCTTGTATTTTAAAAATGATATAATAATGAATGAAACCACTCCAAATTTTACTCGACACTTAATCTGTGAAAGACTGTGCTTACACTGTTAGATACTGCTTGTGCTTTAATTCTTGGAACAGGATCCAGATTATGATTTTTGGAATAGATAAAAGATTCTGGTGATAACTCTTGTATTTGCCTGTTTTGGCAGACCTGCCTTGGTTTCTTTTCACTGAAGTGCACTATATAATCCTACATTCTTGCACTGACAAATATCACTCCTGCAATTCTGGCACACGGACAGGACTGGATTGCAAAACTGCATGGCACTTCTGCAAGGTGTTTGTTCTCATTTCAGCTTAAGCCATGGATTTATTTCAATTTAGCTGAAGTTGCTTGGGAACACATTTAGGGAAAATTAAGTTTAGACACACAGCTAAGAATACAGATATATGTGCTGAAACCTCATGAGCAGTAATAGTTGTACTCAGGGTCTTAGATTAAACCTGTTTATCTGAAAGGGAGGCAAAAAATCTCATCTCATATTTGGGATGGATTAAGAGCATGGATTCAGTTGATGAAAATGATCTGATGAGCTGAACTTGTAACACTTCTAATACTCAGAAGCATATCAAAGTCCTCTTAAGACACAAGCCCTCTGCACCAATTTAACTGAGGAAGACTGTGGTAAGACGAGACCTTATGTTTATAGTCATATACCACCAAAACCAAACAGCCGATCTCTTCAAGATCGCATCACCTGACGTTTCTTTGCACAAACAATTTGGCACACACTTACAAAAAAATTGATGCTTCTCTGGAGGTAGGATCAGTTCATTAACAGAGCATGGACTGAATTATTCATAGAAAATAAATTTAGCACCTGTGCTTTAAAGTACTGCATGCCATTTTGCGCACTTATTACAAAAGGGACATTAATAAGTCAGAGAGAATCTAAAACAGGCAAGCAAAACAATGAAAGGGTTGTAAAGATAAAGCCCAGAGGAGAGAGAATGAGAATGCTTTGTTTATACCTGGCAGGAAAGGTGAGAGTACAACTTTTAAGGATAATGCCTTCTGGTAAGGGATTATTTACCATGGTAGGAGAGAGAACTAAAAGGAGTAATAGCTTGATTGTAAAAGTGATCTGTATTAAAGCTGATGAAAGACTCAGAAGGAGGATAAATAGGTTAAAAAAAATTGTTGATAATATAAGCATACAGAAACAGAAGCAGTAATAAAATTGTTAATGACTTATAAATACAAAGGCATGGGAAGATAGGTATTTCAGATATTCTACAATTTCTACAGAGAAATGCAAGCTACAAAGCCTAGTTTAAAATGAAAAAAAAAAAACATAGAAGAATAACCTTAGTAATCATCTGCCACAAGACACTGGGGAGAAGAATCTAAGTGACAAAAGTCTAAAAGGAACAGATCAGACAGGCTGAATCAATGTCATACTCATAAAAGGAGTCATGTTGTGAAAGGAGGGGAAAAGCTTGCCACAAAAGGCATTAGAAGGATTCACTCCACACAAAGACTTGTCTGTACAACGTATAGAACAGGCTGTCAGGCAGCTATAGGATCTCATATAGAGGTTTAAAACATAAGATCAGAAAATATACTGGAGCATTGTGTGGTTTTGGCTGGGACAGAGTTAATTCTCTTCACTCTAGCTGGGGCAGTGCCGATGGCACATTGATGCTTTAGTTGTTATAATAATGGCTCAGTGTCGCTGAGGCAAGAGGCCGGGAGGGGCGGGGCCACAGCCAAGACAGCTGACCCCAACCGGCCAATGGGATGTTCATTCTGTACCATGTGACCCATGACCAGTACAGTAACCGGGCGAGTTGGTGTGTGGGGAGCGGTTGCGGCTCGGGGACTGGCGGCATCGGGTCGGCGGGCGGCTGCGCCACATGCTGTTGGTTTTTGTTGTTCATTCCCCCTTCCCCGGGTTTTGCCTCTCTCATTATTCTCCTTTTCATTGCATTATTATTGCTGTTGTTACTATTATTATTTTAATTATTAAATTGTTCTCACCTCAACCCACAAGCTTTCTCACTTTTACCCTTCTGATCCTCTCCCCCACCCTGCCGGTGCAGGAGAGAGTGAGCGGCTGTGTGGGGCTGAGTTGACGGCTGGGGCTAAACCACAACAGGCATAAAACTAGTAACACACCTCAGTCAGGGAGGGGCAGGGAAGGAAGAAAACACGAGTCTATAGATTCACTTTGCTCACAAGGAATCTTTTGTTCTGTGCTCATTCCCAATAAGTCTGGCATCTAGTGAGAGGTGACAACATTCTCCTCTTTGTTACAAACTGTGCCCTGGTTTATTGTCTATAATAATTACTTTCCACAGAAACTTTGGGATACAAATAAAATTGTATTTATGAAACAGCTTTGACTTCTTCAGATGACTTTTTATTGCAAGTTCAATACCTCTATTAGTGATCTAACATTAACAGTAAAATACCACTTTCAACATTGTTACCGTACTCCATCCTTACCATCTGACATTAATTTTTTGTTTGGGTTGGCCAAGGTGCTTTCCTTTTCCTCTTTCAGACAGAAATTGTGCTACTCTGAGTTTGTATCATTCTAATGTTAACACAGTCCAACTAAAATACAACAACATTCTGTTGTCTCTTCAAGAACAGGACTTGAATCTCGTTCTTCCCACTGAACTCTGTTTACATCAGGAGAAACTCTGCCACACCACCATGGAGCAGTTTGCATTCTGAGTAGTATAAAGAATGACTGAGTCATTTAATGGACCCAAAATTTGATAGGGCAGATCAAGAAATGTAATATTATAATGTAAGTCTGTTCAGTTGGGTGTTTTGTTACAAAGTAGGTAGGCCTGAAAAATCATTAGAAACACTTAGCTAATTCTCAATTTGGCTCAAATTTTCCAGCTGGGGAAAGGTCTTGCCCTATTAAAAGGGCCCTGGCTATGCATTAGAGCACTGGAATTGTGAAATGAAATTCCCTGCTGCTCCCAGAGCTTCACAGCAGCATGTATGCCAGTACTTAAGAATGGTCCTGATATATCAGAGCTTGGTGAAAACTGCTTGAGCCCTTTGCCGACAGGGTGAATTGATATTGCCAGAGAGAATTACAAAAGAAATTTCAGAAATATTCCAAACTGTTCCATACCAGCCAATTAAGCAACAGGGGCATTTTCTTAAGACGACATAAAGAAAGGCTAGTAATGAGCTAGAAATCATTCTTTTCCTAGAAGATGCTGGCAATCTTAACACTGAAATTTCTAACACCTGAGCTGCATCCAGTGAAATCGATAACAATCATTCGATAACAATTATTTAACTAACACCCAAAATTTTACAATTCTGCTGTTACATTCTGTGGTCGAACTGTCCAATATCCTCCAGTCTTTGAGCCAAATGTCTGCTGTAGTGTATATCAACAGCAAGTCACCCCATTCTTGGGAAACATGAAATTACAGCAGCAGCTTGCAGAGTAAGCACTCCGGCACTGGCTGGGGAAGAAAAAGACTTCCTAATTGTTCCAGGTCTGGACAAATCATCCCACAGACTGCAGTCAAGCCAATGACTGTTACTTAGACATTTTGCAAAGGCATAAACACAATTTGGTCAACGCATTAAGCCACAAACATGCCCACTCTAAATTAGTTCCAAGTTATTTCACTAGAAGAGCCACAGAAAGATTTTCTTTGGTGCAAGGTGGGAACCTCACCAACTGCTAATTCTGTAGACTGTACTTTTGCCCCAGGGAAAGTATGTAGAGCCATATCAAAGGGAAGTGCAAAGTGACAGCAGTTGTGAGAAGTCCTGTACCAACATTTCTGTAACTCTATAGCAGTCAATTTTCCACCTTCTCATGCTTTGTCATCCAAAGGTGACTAGTACTTAACAGGCCAAATGCATAGTGGATGTGCAGGGGCATCTCCTCAATAAACTGTCGTTTTAGCTATCGTGACTCATTTGTTATTTCAACACTTTTTAAAAAAAAAAAAAAACATTTCAGAAAATTTACTCTCCATATAGTCAGAATGATCAATTCAGCTTCCTGCTATACAGAACTTTCACGTATGTTTCCACTTTTTACTGCATTTGAAAAAAGTTAAATGCAAAGAGGTAGCATTAACAGTTGCAGCCCTTAATTACCTCTTAGGGTTTTTAAAAGACCTATTATTTTGAATACTACAGTCTGATAAAAGGAAGAAAAAAGTATTCTGAGTCTTCATTCATAAACAGGAAAAAAAGAACTCTGCAGATCTTTAAACAGAATTCTACAAAACCAAAGTCTTATTGTTATTAAAAATATCACATTAAACTTGCTCTAGTGACAAATATCATTTGACAAGCAACAAGTTCAGCTCATTTAAAGACTTTCGTTGCCTAGAGCTTGCTGTCAACCCTGACTCAAGCACCACAGTAATCCTTCCATTTGTTACAGTCTAATTTACCTAAAGTAAAAAATTAGAAAATTACATTTCAATTCATACATTTCCAAAGTAAGTAACAGGTAAAACCAGAATGATACATTTTCCCATTTTTAATGCTTTCAGTCAATGAGAATTCAGATCCAAGAAGTGCTTATTACATAACACCTTTCTACACACATTATAATTCCCTGCAGCAATGCCTCTTGCTCCCAGTACAGCAATAGTGTAACTGATTTCATGCCAGTGTTGGAAGAATCAGTATGCATGAAGTGTTGGTTTCCTACTGAAAAATTAATTAGTGCTATTTGTATGCATCACTCAACTTTTTGTAACAGTGAACAAGAACTGCATAGCGATTTCCTAAATTCTGCTCTAACTTTTTTACTCTGTTTTAAAATTCAATAAGCACAAATCACTACTGTTTTATACAGCTAAAGAACAAATTGCTTTGCTATGACTCCTACATCTATTTACGTAATGGAGACACTTATAATGAAATCCCTTTGAATACCAATGCTTGTTTCCATAGAGGCTCTGTCCTAATTGTAAAGGTTCTGAAAGTAGTGTTACAAAAGAAAAATATAAATTACATTGTACACTAAATTCCTCTAGACTTTTCATATATCATGCCTGTAATTTCAAAATTTGCACTAAAAGCACGGATACAGCTCAACATCTCACCCGCAACACCAGACACTATGTTGAGACAACTGACAGAGTTTGTCCACGTCTCTAAGCATGATTTGGATCTGGGATTACCTGGCACAAAGAGAAGAATGCTGCTGACACCAGCTGATGTAACTCTGCATGAAGCAGCAATATTTTTATTTAACAGGTATTAAAAAATAATTCCTGCCTCACTTAGCATTGTTAACATTCACAGCATTATAAGTAGTGCAATCAAACACTGGATAGCCAAAATCAGCATCCTTGCCTAGCTTCTCAGCACACAAAACTCCCAGTGATGAGAAGCATTTCAATAATGAAATTTAAATACAGCAAGTAGAACTACTATGTATGGCTGATTGTTACGCTAACAAAACCATAAGACATGAGTTAGTTATTTAAGCCTTTTCTAGTACTGCATCATATCACTGGCGGCCTTATACCATTCAAGACCAATCCCAAATGCTTAAACTTTTCAGATGGGCTAATGTTGCATCTTAGTCTTCATTACAGTGGGAATGAAGGTCAAACTACATGATTAATGGAGCATTTCATCAGTTTTTTTCATCGCAAACTGTGAATAGGAGTTTCCATTTGACTGCCCAATTTCAGCCCATTTGGAAAAAGGAGACAATATTGGCTAGATTGGTTGGGACACATGGTGAGTAGCAATTCACACGCAATGTGTTTGTGGAGAGAAAAACTCAGTGAACCAAGATGGAGCCATCAACCAGAAAAGTAAAAACCACCGTTCTTCTACCACCCACTACCTGAAGGCCAAAGTGGCAGAATTGTGATGAATATTAATGTATGGCTCATCAAGGATTTCCAGTATTCAGTTTTTTCAAATATGCCATTATAAGAAAATGCTGCTAACAACCACACACAAAGCAGATTTAACTCTTTGGACACAGGCTACTGCAGATTTCTAAATCAATCTCTAATCTGAATTATATCCACACTAGCAATGCAAAAATTAAATCCCTGCCATATGCAAGTCCTTGAATTTGTGAAATTCTGAATATACCAAGCGAAGATTTTATCCATGAAGGCAACTGGCAAAGCAAGCACAGCTGAAGTTAAATATTTGCTTAACTCTGCATTGGTAATATGTAAACGGCTGAGCTGATAACAATATGTTGTAACAAAACAATTCATTGCCTGATAATATCATGTCTTTGTTCTGAATTTCAAGTTCAGCAAAGATTCTGGAAGCTAAAAAATTAAGGGCTAAGGCAAACCTCTGAAAAGTTAAAATCTACTCCCATTAGAGCAGAATACTAGGAATAATCTGCTGGTATTCCAGGTACAGTCAGTATTTATGCAATCACCAGGTACTGGATCTTATCAAATTAAACTCCGAAATTAAAAAAATGTTAGGATTAATCTGCGGTCCCCTATGATTGTGGTGGTGTCTGTAATTCCCAATAAATTAATATTGAGATAGATACTGGGCTAATTCAAGAGGGTTCAAGGTTTGGGTTCCCCCCTCCTCCTTCCTGTCAGTGCTACAAACTTCAATATTAACATCAGGAAGAAGAGGAAAATATGTGCTACATCCTACATGTAAAGCTCCAAGTGTTATTTATCAATAAAACTTAATGAACAGCTCTTCTGGGAAGAGGTCTCAAATCTCAGCTCAGATTTAAATGGCACTTATCTCTGACAGGTGAAATGAGTATTTCAAATTCTTATTAGGCAGTGCTTATATCTCACGAGGGGAGACCCTATAAGATCATCAAAGCCTCAGATGACATAGATAAACATGTGACCACATGTAAACACCCACTTCCTTTTATGTATGCTTTTTAAATCACATAAAGCTGCTTGCTTTCAGTACAGCCATTTGGTACTGGCTGGCAACTGCCTATTGGATATTAGATGCTTCTCTCCAGGATGCCTTAAGTTTTACCCAAAAGGAAGGCTACTGGCATGAATTCACTTCACCTCAGGCTTGGGCACTTTGTCTCCAAAAACCACTTTTAAAATTCCCAGAACAGAGGAACAAGCAAGCTGACCACACAGCACTGCCTTGCATCTTGCAAGTAAACCCCTCATACCACCCATATTGTCTTGTGATCCCTCACTTGTCCCCTATCCAGATCCAGCCACTGGAATCTCTCACAGTTCCAACTTCTTCCTTTCATTTGCAAAACATCCCCTTACCTGCCATGGGATGTTTCATCACCCCAGAGTGGTGAGGCTTTCACCAGATTTTAGGACCTGAGACAAAGTGCCAGTCTTTGTACAATTCTGAAACGCTGCCCCAAGTTGTGTTATGGGCTAAAGCAATGAACAGCACTGCAGAGTGCCCTATCACAGGAGCTTGAAAGTATTACGTTTTCCCATCTTTCCTCACACCAAGTAAAGACTTGAAACACAAGAAAGCAATCTGATCCTTGACTGAGTTGGCTTCAAACACAGTGCCTAAACTGCATGACCCCCAGTGTGCCCTATCTCCCTTCTGTTGTTGTTTTGAGGACCTTATGCCCCAACCTGCTCCCCCTCCACTGCCAGTCATTCCAAGTATCAGCACTAAAACCTGAGGGAACATCTGGAACATTCTTATGGACAGAAATGCTTAATGAGTATCTCTAGCGCTATAGCAACCTTGGTTGGATTCATTTTCAAAGTGACTTTTATCAGCAAAGACTAGGGGCTGCTAATTAAGAAGTATTAATTCAGGCTTATTATTTTGTTCACAAAAAAGGGCTAAGCAAATTCAACTATATTCAGCCGAGCCATAAAGCATATTTAAAATCTGTACAGAGGACAAAAACAAACTAATAATTTCACAGCAACTAAAACTAAGTGATACTTACTCCTCCTGGAATATGAACTAGGAGAGCATCACTATAAATTTGACAAAGGCTCAGATAAAACACTGATGCCTGATCAAGAATGTATCAGCTGATGGGTACAGAAATACTTCTAAAGAGATCAAAAGAAGGCACATGAAACTCAAGGAATTAACTATATAACAGAGTAGCTGCCAAATCTCAAAATAGAGGAGATCCTACACCGCTTTCCAGTCAAATACACCAGAGAGATGTAGGAACAAGAATATAAAAAGTGCCAAAGCAGTGTTTCAGTTTTTTTCTGTCAACAAATATATTAAGATACCAATTTAGCAAGCTATGCATCATCCCTGATTAGTAGCTAAATTCGTTAGCACTAACACTATCTTAAACATCCTATCTTATCCACCCTTTCAGCTGCCTTTGACAAACCACAATGCTAACCTACTTCTGTAAATACAGTACTGCTTGTTGATGCCTTCAGAAGCAGACCAGCAGGATGCCCATAGCCACGCTTTCCTGCCACAGGCCACTGCTCCCACCTTCGTACCAAACCCCCGAGTGAGAGAAGTCAGCTACAGCAAGAAACTGCTGCTGCAAAAAAAAAAAAAAATCCAGCTGCAAACCATTCTCCTTCCCAAAGTCATCGGCCATCCCCACACTCTGTCCTGCTCGCCCCGCAGCTGCAGGAACATGAGTGCCCGCACAGGGGACGATGTGGGTACAAGTGGCCCGTAACTGGGGAAGGGGAGGGAAACAAGCTGCCCCTTTCTGTGCTGGAGGAATTTCTCATCACTAAAATGCCTGTGCAACCCCAGCCCTAAGATAACAGCAGCAAGAACATGGGATGTAACTGGGACTAAGAAACCAAACACAGCATCTAAACTGTACCCCAGCTTTGCACTTGCAGTCCACTTACAAATAATTTGAAGCTGTTCATAGTAGTGCTTTTCATCTTGTTCAAAAAATGTACAGCAATGTGAAAGCAGTGCTGCTGTGTGGAACGTGTCCACGGAGATGCTCCATTGTCTTGTAGAAGGGAAGCTGTGTAATATATTACACTCAGAGACGACTGCTTGTACATTCATCTAATCCACATGACTACCCTTTCATATGCCGCTCCCCCAGAATACACGTGTAACAAAGCGAAGTGTCCACATTCATTGCACAAGCATGATTATATTCAAAGTCAGACTTCTTTTCAGAATGATTAATTTTAATGAACTTACAAATAAAACCAAGGAAGGCCAGACAAATTGAAGAGATTAAAGTGTAAGACCAAGATGGGCTAGAGAAATTGTGCTGTGAATAATTAATCACAAATCAAAAGTCTTCTGAAGCCAATTATTTTTCTAGACTTCTTTCCATTGTGAATACCCACTACTGAATGACCTACGCCTTTCCCATTTATGCTCTCTGAAGCACATTACAGGTACTACTAGCTATATCAAAGACCTCCTAATTCAGAACAAAAATCCTTGTGGTAGTGGTTCGGGGTAGGTGAGGTAGCTGTCGATGATTGATAAATCTTAAAATTAACTCATTTGGAGAGATTTTCAGCCATGAAAAATCTGTGAGTTTTCAAAAACCTACAGAGCACAATAAATCTTGGGATATTCCATCATTTCTCAATGACATGATGGGCGGGGGCTGCATGAAATAATTTTATGCAAGTAGAGCAATGCTGGAAGACTCCTAATTTCAGCAGTACAGAGGGATATTACACACTAGCATGCAAGTGCTCAGACTTCTAATGCAAACATGCACAACTGCACTCATGTTCTCAACAGCAAATTGGGAACACTGACCTTTTTTGCATTGCTCACTTATATTTTTACAACAGTGTTGTGGCTTAAGCCCAGGTGGCAACTTAGCACCACCCAGCCACTCACTAATTTCCCCCCGGTGGGATGGGGGAGAGAATTATAAGAGTAAAAGTAAGAAAACCTGTGGGTTGAGATAAAGACAGTTTAACAGGTAAAGCAAAAGCCACATGTGCAAGCAAAGCAAAACAAGAAATCCATTCACTGCTTCCCAGGGGCAGGCAGCTGTTCAGCTATGGCCAGGAAGGCAGGGCTCCATCAGGTGTAACAGTTCCTTTGGAAGACAAACGCCATCACTCTGAACGTCCTCCACTTTCCTTCTTCCCCCAGCTTCATATACTGACCATGATGCCATATAGTGTGGGATATCCCTTTGGTCAGTTGGGGTCAGCTGTCCCAGCTGTGCCCCCTCCCAGCTCCTTGTGCACCCCCAGCCCACTCGCTGGCGGGGTGGGGTGAGGAGCAGAAAAGGCCTTGACTCTGCGTAAGCCCTGCTCAGCAGGAACAAAAACATCCCTGTATTATCAACACTGTCTTCAGCACAATTCCAAAACATAGCCCCATACTAGCTACTACGGAAAAAATTAACTACCTCCCAGCTGAAACCAGGACAAACATACATTTGCTTAAGTAATTACTATCTGCTGTATTCTGTGTACTAGGTATTTGGACCAGCCTTCTTTTTTACGTCTTCAAAAACAACGTCTCAGCAGAATCTTCTCTCTTTTAATTGCCTAGTTCGATGCTTTAGTCTTTTCAAAGCGCTCCCTGTGTTCTTTAAATATTTAAGGAGGATACTAACCCCTTCATCTTTTGAAAAGGCCAGACTGTCATCCGAAATTCTTCATTCCAGTGCAAAGCTCCATTGAACTTGGAGCAGAAAGTCCAGGAAATCACCCTGATGTCTCATGAAGTTGCTCCCCTGCCTCCCTCCAACAACAGCACGCCCTCCCCCCTCCTTCCCATGCCCCTCTTACATATGAGAAGCTCTCTTAAGCAAATGATTCCTCTACAGATTTGTCATTGCTCACATCCCTCCTAAAGACCCACTACTTCCATTTATGCTATAAATAAAGTCTTTATTTTCTAGTAGAAGCTTTTTTTGTCTGACAAAAAGCTTGTATGTAGTAACCTCTTTAACCAACTGCTTTCTCCAGTGGTGCTTTTCAGCTTGTAAGTTCTCCAAGGAAGTGTCTTTACCATATGAACAAAGCACAAAGCCCCAGCACAGGCTAAATACTGAAACTCAGAAAGGTGCATTTATCATTAAGCTGGGCTCTTTCTTCTGTTGTTTTATTTGATTTCTGACATTAGGGGATCTCAGAGGAGGATTGCTCCTGAAAGGCTTTACAGAGTCAAGGTAAGGATGCGGGTGAGTTAGTTTGATGCTGAAAGAGAACAAAGGAATTCAAATTAGAAAGGACAGGGGAAAAAGACATAGAAAAAGACACAAGGACATGCAGGAAAGATAAATTCGGGAAGGAAATATGAAGGCTGAGCAGGTAGGGAAATGAGAATAGGAAATGCAAATAGTAATCTTAGCAAACCACCAAATGTCAGAAGAAAATGTTCATAATGTAAGAGCCTGTCCAAACACTTTGAAAGGTCAGTACAAATTAGCTCATCATGTTTTAGCTATAGGACAAAGATCATATCCTATATGTACAGGTTATCTGATCACTTTTTCCTGAGCTGGAAACATGCAAGTGAAATCAAATATTGTTGCACAACATGTGAACAAACCCAACCCACTGCATCACTGGACCTACACAGAAAAAATCTGGTAAATGCATGATTAGGAAAGGATGTGTATTAAATATCTTTTCTTAATATTAAAATATTGATATAGGATCTACTGTTTTCTTTAATTTTCTGTTATTAAAGTACCTCACTTTTGAGTGATCAATAACTCACATGCACTCTTGGTATGGGAAGAAGCTTACAGCAGTGGCAACTAAGCTTTAGATAAATGCACAAAGGGGAGTTGGTTTTGCCTTACAGATATAGGGCAAGCATGGAGGAATCTGATGATCCCCCTGCATGGCAACACTTCTCAGCAATTCACAAAGCTACTATTATGGAATCAAAAAGCTGTGGACTTCACAGGTTTCTTTGTTTGTTTTCCTGTAACTGTAATTAAAACACACATTGCCTGATACGTTTTCCACACTGTGGAAAATTTTCAGTTTTACTTCTAGTATCACTTCTGAAGGTTTATCTCTTTTGCCAGGTTCATTGTCAAAGCTGCTTTTTTCAAGTGTTTACTGAGGAAAAAGAAAACAATTCTCACCTTTCAGCCTCCTACAAGGTTCCTCTGTGAAAACCTTTCACAGCAATAAGCCCAGCTTGCCCCCACTCGTCTTAACAGCAGCTCTCAGGAGGCAACTTAGGAAGGAAGGCAGAGGGCAGACATGGCAAACAAGGTAGAAAGAAAAAGGAAAACCGGAAGGAAAAAGAGCAGGTTCAAAAAACTGAAGACCTGGCTCTGTGCACAGCCAATTGAGGCTGTCAGCCCAGAGGGAAGCAGGTTCAAGAGGGCACTGCACCCTTTCTGGGAGCATTACTGGGCACTAGCTGAGTGAGCGAAAGCTGGAAGCAAAAGATATCCCCACTGCCCCCCCCAGCACACCACCTGCCCAACATCCCTACCAGTGTTAGCCTAGACATGCAGCTCTTTAGTAAGTATAAATAAAATGAAGTGTGGAGGCAAAATGAAGGGTAAAAGAGGACAAAAGAATAAAAGGGAACATGCTGGATTTACTAAATGGTATTTTTAAAATAATATATTATGCGTACAACCTGGCAGTCCTTGCCCAAAGGAATTACATACATACACACACACACACACAAACACTACAGAGAGAATGAGCTGCACAAGCCTTCACAGGTGCTGGAAAGTAATTTTTTTTGCAACAACTGGACCCAGACTTACCTCCCCCCTACCCCTTTTTCACCCCTCTCCCTTAGCATTTCTTGTGAAACTCTTAAGTCTGGTTAGTGGTGCTCATCCCTGCACACTGAGTAACAAACTGTCCAGGAATTGAGGCACCCTGTGTATCTCCTAGTGCGCTGCTGACTATGAATAGGACAACAGATTGCCAAGAGTTTCTCCTACAGTTGCATCATTTCGCATTGACAGTGGCTGAGAAGCTGCTAAGACTTTTAGAAGGTTACGGACTCTATTCACCCCATGGTGACAGGTCTGCAGCACGGAGGATGTCCTCTAAGGACTGACTGCTACACACCGGTTTTCAGCAGGCATCTCTTCTGGAGGTGTTATTCAGGACAAAAACAATCAGAATTCAAAACAGAGACAGGTAGGGAATTCCTGAGGGAGAAATCTCTTACTAAACCCAGATGAAACAAATCGGCAAGGGACATGCTTATAGTTAGTTATTGTTGTGATTAATATTGAAGTTAAGTACGAGATCATGTTGTCTGTTGTCTCTTAGTGTGTTCAGAAACCACAAACTGGAATAGAAACACATACAATATCTTGCCTATCCCAGATACACAGAATTTTAAAATACATGACAATGCTATGTGGTATTTATATGGCAGTACTGGCAAAAAGAGTGAAATATTTACCAAAAAATTTCCCTTTAATGAAGTGCTTTGATTAAAACAGACCTCCTCTCATGGGAAAGAAGCTACCAAGACAGGAAGCTATTTTTTGAAAATGGATGAAAATGAGAAATTTGAAAAGTCGTCAGACATAATAAGGGAATCCATTAATCCAGTCACGGAGATCCCAGCCTTCAGAGGCATTGCCAAAACAGGAGTACCCTACCTGAGGATGCCCAAGAAGCCAGAAGCACCGAGTAGTGACTCGGAAGGCTGACCAAGCCCTGCGAGGGGTCTTGGTAACAACATCTTGAAGATCTCCAAATACATTTGTCAGCATTTTTGTCACTTGTTAATGGGTGACTCAACTGGAAAAAAAAAAAAAAAAGAGTGCAGATGGGCAATGCTCGGTATTTGAATAATGGATCATTTCCATTAAGTTGTAAAAAGAATGTAAAATTGTATGGTGATCTATTAACCTGATTTAGTGATGGAAAACTCAAATGATGAATATGGATTATGTATTTTTAATGAGCGTGAACATTGGTGAGCGTGAACATTGGTGAGCGTGAACATTGGTGAGCGTGAACATTGGTGAGCGTGAACATTGGTGAGCGTGAACATTGGTGAGCGTGAACATTGGTGAGCAAATAGCAAGGCTTATAAAGTTTTGGATCTTCCAAATCTAACCAGAGCTCTTTTTAGCATACATATTATTAGTATCTTGAAATTAAAGAGTACCTAGTGGAGCATGTAATTGCTGACCGATAAAGAGATCTTAAGCCATGTAAGCAGTATGTTTCCTCTTTTTTGTTGAATATACTTCAGAGCCCATATTGCACTGCATGGAAATATTTTACCCTCAGCTGAACCATACTGATCTCTTTCCTGTCATTTACCAGGCTGGTAATGAAAAGAAGAATGAAAAACAGAGTTGTTCAAATGTTAGTACAAGCCAATTAACAGGTATGAAAGGAAAGCTCAGAAGAGGGAATGAAGTTGAGACTCTCAGTTTCATTAGAAGACAACCAGATATCAGGCTGTCCATGCTCCAGGTAAACGAGTCCTGGAACAGAGACCCCCCTCTGCACCAATCCAGCCACCCTTCCAGCTGCCAAGCTCGCCTACAGCTGTTGATTACCACATCTCACCTCCTCCACAGCCTCCCAAGCTGCTCATATCCAAATTCAAGCATGTGATTTTTCATCTATTCAGGCACAATGCAATAAAGATCCTTCCTGGTAGAGCTCCACTAGTTCTCCACCCACTTTTGTGGCAAACACAAAATTCACTTTTTTATCACCTATTAACTGCTTCACTTTGTAGAAGCACCCTTTCTAGAAAAGCCTAGACTTCAGCCTGTTCAACATTGTCCTCTTTCCTTTGTTCTCCCTTTTGCAGTCTTATGTATCTGCTGCAGCAGTGTCAGCAGGTGAAACACAACGTCGTCCTCCTCCTCAAAGCACCAATGATCCCTTTTGAAGCTGTATCAAATAAATAACAAGTTTTCTAGACAGCTTGATGGCAATAAATTGCAAAGAAGTTCCTACACTTACAGTTACTCTTTCACTTCAGATATTTATCCTTCACTCCCTGTTATTCTCACTATATTTTTGGTATCATAACAGTTGCACGCTACAAGGTGGAGACATGAATGCAATCATGTGAAGTTACACAATGGAAAATACTTCTTTAAAAGAGAGAGGAAGAGGTCTTTAGGAAAAAGGTGGAAAAATATTCCCTCTTTGCAGAGAGAACACACCAGAAACAAAGCATGATGGGTCCTGAGAGGAGCCTCTTATGGATCTAAATCCAGATTTCTTGGCTTTCAGTAACGCTTTCTCATCACTCAATCTCATTGCAGCCAACTCAGGGCTTGTGTTTGGGGCTACCTCTCTGGTTTGCTACTACAGAGCTCCTTAGTGCATCCTTTCACTCAACTTTTCCCATGTATTTTGATCTTAATTTTTGAGCTGATTTTTTTTCCCCTCAGCTATCTCAGTCTGCTGAAAAAGTAGTTAGTTACAGAAAGCCATAAGACTTGACTAAATACCATGACAGCTCCAACTTTGCTTAGTTCCCAAATTTTGTTAATTCAGCCACAGAGCCCACTATGCAATAACTACGACGCAGTTCTTTGTTTCACATATCAGTGAATACTGTCTTTTCAAGAAGGTGATTTTCATTCTCTTTAGCACAACTAAGGTTTGTTTCTTTTTTGTTTTCCCACCCTAGGAAGAACAGTCTGCCCTGAACCTCACTGGTAAGCAATTAAAATCTGGAAACTTGCCAGCCTCTGTGGTACTGTGAATTCATTTCCCAAGTAGACATGCAATTCTTGGAGCTGAAGTCGAGACAATAAAATGTGTAAAACTTGACTATAATATGACCCCTCACTGAATGACAAAGCCCCTTTCATATAAAGAAATTGGAGCAAACCAGTCAATAATGAGAAACCACAGGCATTAATTATTTTATTACAAATCTGGAAATTATGCATAAATTCTTTTTTGGAAATTAAATGTTCTACTGATAGTATAATCATTTTTTTAAGGCCTGACGTCATTAGGACTCCAGTTGTCTTTAACATCTCTCAGTAACATAGTTATTCTCACCATTAAAGCTGAGCAATATTCCAAATGTCTGGACTTCAAAAGCTCCTACTCAGCTTGCAACTATCAGTTTGATATTCTCCAGATACTGCAGAACAGGGAAAAACCAAAAAAAAAACAGTGGATGAGAGGAAAGGGCATTGTAAAAGCAATGTTTTAAAGGTAGCATAGCCCAGCAAATGCAATTAGTGAATCTTTGCCACATACATTGAATGAAATGCAAAAAAACAGCAACAGACTTGTTAGAGGGTTCACAGGAAGGTCACAGCCACAGATGTCAGTGCCCCAGCCCAGCCACCTCTCTTTGGAAGGCTAACCGACTCCCAGCAACTTATCCCTGTGGATTGGATGTGGATTTGGGAAAGTTTCAGGTTTCGGGCTGGGAACCAAAGAAAAAAGGGAGGGAGGGGGGAAGAGAATGAGACCCACCAGCCAAACTGTATTACATTTCCCACTGCACTGGCAGCTCAGGCCTTGAAAGAAGGTAATCCTAACAAATCCACATTATAAAACTTTTTTCACCTAATTCATACAATCATTTTATTGTTTGTGTATGTGTACCTATCCCTCACAAAGATTTAAACTGTGGTATGCCTTACATATATTGGAAGATTAACAAAGCTGCTACAGCATGCGGCTTGTTGGAACTAAAGGGAACAGATTTGTTCCAATGTCCTGAACTGCTTTAACATAAATTAAGTTATTTCACCTGTAATCCTATATGGTGTTCTATGCTATATAGTCGTGATTATGACATTATAGTTAAAGGTCAGTCAAGGTTTCTTTTATAGCCATTGGTAAGTGGAGGATTTATTTTCTCAAACTCTTTATACTCCAAAGTTTAGCACTGTATGATTCGGGTCCTAAACTAAATGCAAGTTTGTTTCTGAAATGTGGTGGTGATCCACTAAGGCGCAAAAGAAAACTTAAGGTTTAAAAAAAACTCACCTACTTAGATGGCAGTGCACAAGAGGAAAAAATATTAAAAATAGTCCTTTATGAGATGCTCAGTAATTTTATTAACTTAATCCAAAAATAACTAATAGGAAGTTAATATTCATTCACCAGTGTCTCCATACTAATTAAGAAACACTTCTGATTTAAGCAACATATTCATTTAGGCCAAGGTTCAGCAAAACATTAAAGTACAAGTTTAAATCCATTTCTAGCTGCAGAATTAGTCTGCTTTAGGCTTAATCCATTTATTTAAGAGCTGAGGGGGTTCGGGAAGGGGGGGGTACAAGATTAATTATAGAGTGATAACAGTACTCCCTCAAAAAGAGTGACTTAAAAGATTGAAAGATTATTTTACGAAGATAAAATTAGAGGAAACATGATAAGTGTGCTGTATAACAAAAGCACAGGCTATGGAGGGCTGATCTAACTCTTTTTTTAATGCAGCACCATGACAAAGGTATACTGAACGAAACAAAGACCGTATCAAATCAAACCTGATCAAGCAAAACAATCCATCTGAAGCAATGAATCCATGCATTTCCCTGTCACATAGTAAAGAAATCAGCAGAGAGAGACTAAGAATTATATCTAGGTCATGGCATGATATTTAGAAAAATAACATTTTCTAGAGTTGCTAGCAAGTGTTCCAGCACATTTTGGAAACCTTATCAAACCCAATTCTTCAGGGTCTCAAACAGTTTAGATACCAAAGAAACCTCTAATATGTTCTACACTTTTTCTTAAGCTTTTGGTACTCAGATGTTATACACTGGACTAGCTGGATCGTTGCTCATCCAGTAATCAACACACAGATTTTCTTTTAGCAGCAAGAAAAAGTAATTTGGTTATTTGAAAGTAGCTGCACTGTTGCAAAATTCCCCCTTTCTCCTTTACTCTTTCTCTTCTTATGCCCATCCACACTCTTGTATCTGTTGCCCCTAAATACTTGGCTTTTGGTTTTTTTCCAACATATACCACTAAAAGGGAAACGGTTTTTTGGTTCATATTTTGACTATGGAAAAACAGCTGCTATTCAGACATGGGCCACAAACATAAACCAGTCTCCAAATGACATGCTTACAAAGATCTGTGGTCACTAGGTCAGGTATATTCAACTTAACATTTGGATTTTGTCATGATGACAGCATGCCTTGCAACTAGCATTAATTATTTCTCCTGAAGTAGATCTGACAGCTCTACTTATAATATAGTCAATCTATAACATGTTTCATGCAGCACTGCAGACTGAATACTGATTTTGAAAATGTGAATATCAACAACTCATTTCTCATAACCTAAATTCAGCATTGAACCAGTTACAGGGCATTCCACAGAGTTTCTTTTCAGTGAGATACCTAACCCCGCAGAAAGAGACCAAAGCCATCACTGACTATATTTCGATTTTTATATTTATTTTATATTTTTTAAACACAGTATTTTTCCTTTTGCAAAACATCACAGTTGTGTGAAGTAATATCATTTTTCCGAAATCACTAACAGCAGAAACAAGATTAGTGTTAGCACAGGCCCGAGGAGCAAAGCACCCTTCTAGGCTGTGTTCTCCAAGGGGGCTATAAAATAGTCTTTGTTTCCTGCTGTATCGCTACAGCAATGAACTTCTGCAAGGTCTACGTTAGAATCCAGTATGGCACAAGGTACCTTTTTTTTCCAACAGTAAAGGCAGAGGATGGCAAGAGCAGTTGGGTTACGCCTTTCTTGTCTTCCAAAATGTAAAAGCCATCATTATTATTTCAATACAGTACAGACCATAGATGGAACTGGAACTGGAATCATCTCTCTTTGCAGAGTAGAAATTGAGAATAAAATGCCCTTGCTAGATGAAGAAAGAAAACTTCAGAGACATAATCTATTCATGATAGCCTTTTTAATATGGCATTCTTTTAACATGAAGCTTAATTTTTAAGTTGTTGTGCTTCTTGAGAAAGCATTAATTCTATCCCAGCTAAAACCATGACGCTGATATAAAAACATCAACCTAAGCTATACACTTGATTTACAGCAGAACGTTAATTATTAAAATTATAGCCCTAATTTAAACTTTCATATTTTTATAGCTCTGAACACAGAAAACTCCTCACATACAGAAGAAAATGCTAGAGTAGCATAATTTTGACTACAGAAACAAAGCATTTTTATATTCAAGGACTAAGCTTGACACAATTAAAAGTGTCTGTTCTCATATGGCTGATATCTGTTCAAATATACTTTATTCTACACAAGCTAATGATTTGAATCTCCTCAGAGATGCAAAAATTGCATTGTTCTGTATTTCCATATCACTTGTGTCAGCCCTGGTTGGTAGAGCTTGATATCATTGCAGCTGAACAGTTAAATACTAATCTACAATTCAAATGTTCACAAAAGCACTGCATGTACTTTTATTTTTCTGTAATACCATAGTGGAAAAACAATACAGAAGATAGCCATTCTTATATAGCCCTATTAGCAAATTTTACCTCTAGATCTTTAAAAAAGAACTTAAAAAAATATGGGAAAGAGTCCAAAATAATTAGTACATAATTCCGTAAGCACTCACTCATAAAACCTACTCATCTATCCATTCCCTCTGTTCATATCAAGGAACTCCCATGCAGTGAAAAGCATTTGCCTGTGTTAGAAGATTTATTTCACTTCTTGGAGATCAGGACCCATAGGTTATATTTTCACTCTGCCACTGGCTTGGTCTGTAACCTAGGGCAAATGACTCAATGTCTGTCTTCTTTTATATGGAAACTGGGGCTGTGAATGTGTCCTTTAAGAGGGCAATTTCAAGGATTATTAATGCTTTGTGAAATGCTTTAAGCTTTTCCAATTAAAAACATTGAATAAGTACCATCCAGAGCATAGTGCTAGAGTATAACAATTGCACACTACTATTATAAATGGAAAATATTATTATTTTGAGAACTAACAAGCATAATATCACTACGATTTAAATTACATCTTTAAAAGAGCTCTGTGAATAGCTTTATTTAAGAAACTAGGCAACTATCATTTGTGATCACTTGGCTTCCTAGGTTGCTTTAAGACTAAATTGTCTCAAACAATTAGTCAATAATTGACTGTTCCAAAACCAAGCTCAAATCACAGAATCAAAGCAAACAATGTCCCAGTCCTGTTCCAGTGACAACCAAAATCAAAGCTCTGTACCAGGAAAACACACTCTGGGCCAATGCAAAGCATGCACTTGTTTTAATATTCTTTGGGCATTTCTTGGTATCATTTTTGTCTATTAGGCAAATTACTACAGAGATCAGAAGGGGGGTGGCCCTTAGTAAACTGAAAAAGCCCACCATGTTTTCGAAAATCTGTAAAGCTCAAGAAAAAATTCTAGGAAACCTGTCATCCTGGAGCTGCAGTCTTCAGACCTAATGTATTCCAGTCCCACAGATGTTATTCTAACCTCCCTTCTTTAAGGTCCACAGGAACAGAGATGTTTCAGAGCCGGCCTTCTCCTCGGTTCCTCAAGGACCGCCCTTGCAGTGATGGGGCCCTGCTGCCACAGGACCACTCAGAAGAACATTTCTAAGGAGAAACGTGCTTAGGTCCTGAGCAGAAGGCATGGTCGGAGAACTGACAGTGGATAGATTGCCCTATACTCAGGCAAACAGCCAAGCAAAGGTCTTAATTTAATTTTTTTTCCCTGGTCTGAGAAAAACTCCCTCTAGATGCATAACAAAAAAACATGACTAGGAGTAAATACATCATAAAACAGGCAAGGTTTGTGACTCGTGGAGAATGATACTCAAGCATGTGTACTTGAGCCAGATTTCACGAGGAACGCTGATATATGAGAGTAAAAAGAGCTATATTAAGCAACACAAAAATGAATATTTTCTCACTTCTGAACCTAATCAAAATGTCCCACTATTCTTCCAAGAAAAGGATTTTTTCAACCCCAAATTTTAGCTTTCTCTCATTTTTTTTTATTTAGGTTTTTCAAATTTTTTCTGATTCTGTATGACAGTTGGAAGAATTGTTTTATTTAGTTCTCTCTGCTTAACGACCCCCTTTTAGCTTGAGTTTAGAAACAAAAACAGACACACACACACACACCCCCCCAAAGCAAGAAAACCCTTGCTCTTGGGCAGAGACCAAGCACAGACAATTACAGCCTTTCTAAAGTAGGTACTGGAAAGGAGGAATTGGAATATAAATGGTTTGCAACCATTATTAGAACTTTCTTGTCTGCTCGCTGAAAAACTGTTTTACATCTTCTATCAAGGGATTTAGTAGGTAGCGCAGTCACGCTAAAATATTATCTTCTCTTGCAGTCATGTGTGGAAAATGAAGATCTTCCGAAGGTGCTTTAATCAATACATTGCACAACTCAAAAGCCAACAGAATAACTGCAAAATAACTGATCTGGGATCCATATCAAACTACCTCTGTAATGAAACCCAACAAGTGATACAGGCCCATGATAAATCAATCATAAGCACTAGAAACATAACCCATGTAGTGCTGGTGAGATGTCACTAGAGCCCTTGCAGGTCACGGAACATATTTCACCTCTGGAGACCTTTATTACCCATCTCTACGGATACACAATGGTCATTACGGGTTCCAGAGCCTGACCTCAACCACGTACAGCAGAAGCGATGAATGGTCATACTTAAGACACGCTTGTTTCATTCTCTTCATTACAGAGCTTCAGATAAATCTAGTGTGTAATTCTGGAATAAAAACAGTCAGCAATTTGATAATTCACAGTCTAATGTGTTCTTTACTATCTGGATTAAATTCTGCTTTGACATATCACTACACTCTGATGTCCAGTTATCAAAATCACGTCAAGTTTTGCCTAAAAGCCTCGCATACAGGAAGACATGTAATTCATGAAACTACATGTAATTCACGAAACTACATGTAATTCACCAACTATTTAAACTACTTTACAAGCCTCCTCTGATCTATCTTGTCTATAGAAGCTTTAGCTTTATCTTTTCTTATCAAGGACACAGAATGAAGAGAATAATTTGTGTTTTTTCATATTATTGATAAGGAGGACACTCCACTGCCTTAACTTCAAATCCAGACAAGGAAACATTTGTCCTCACTGGAAAAAACACCCTTAAAACTTGGTTTGATCACCAGTTAGAAAGACTCAAAAAATAAACAATAGAAATGATGAAAACAAACAATTATAGCGGTTCCCTGCTGTGGCTTAGTCACCTACAGCAGCTGCAGTCACTCCCTGCTGCAGTGTGTGTGTTTTCATGGTTTTAGTCCTTAGCAGAAACGAGCATCTGTACACCCTGTTGGTGAGAGTTCAGGCCGCTCCCACTTAAATGAATTAGGCATTCTCCTTTTTAAACATAATATCTACAAAATAAAATCTGACAGATCCATTTAATACTATGTGCATTATGAGGATGATTAAATGTGTGAAAAGTAAGTTTCACCGATCAATAGCTGCTTCTTTTTTCCCAAAACATCTTCAGCACTTTTCTGTCCAAGTTTGAGCTATTTACTCTACAGCTCCCTAAGCTGCACATCCTGCTGGATAATGGCTTATCCATCTACATCACCAGAGATTACAGTAGCTGGTATAAAAACCATCATCTAATTCAACAATCACCATTACATTCTGCAGCAAGCCATGCTTTTTCTAGATAATGAGATTGAATGTTACTTTGATGCAACTTACAGCCTAATTTAGTAAAGATTTGTAAAGCATTTATGAAGTTTTCCCCGCAGAGCTCTCAACCTGCCAAGACCAAAATGAGGAGCAAAGATGAAAAAAAACAAACAAACCCAAAAAAGACAACATGTAGTTTAGCACATTTGTTTGCAAGTCAGTCTAACACACACCTTCGTTTCTTAGCAAAACAGTACTTGCGCTACTTTGAAGATACAAGACAACTTCTAAAATAAGGTATCCAGTAAATATTTTCTTTTCCTATTGAACTTGACCCAGAGAAGAACTGCAAATATGTTATTATGAAAACCTGTCTTTAGACCTGGTGCATACAAAATGACAATTATCTAATGAGGGATTAAAACTTCATGCATTTGGCATTAAACAGACACTAATAAAGAGGCCAGATGAACCAATGGACTTAGGGAGATGAAGCAAAAATATAGAATATGACACAGTATTGCAGGAGGGAAGGAAAAGGAGAAGAGGTGCCATCAAAAAATCATGACTAGATATAATAAATTGCTGTTAAAGCACATCAGTTCATTATTATCTACACTTCTGGCCCCATGAATCAATAAGCACAGTATAGTAGGAGACATTATAACTCAATGCACCAGCTTTTTCACTCTGAAGGTCAACAATTAAAACATTTCTCAGTTTTGTCTATAGAGAACTTGAAAACAGAGGCTGTTCAGTTCAGTCCAGTCCTGAGCTGGCACGGAGAAACTGGCACAAGACCAACTTTGCACTATTCCTGACTACATTGTTTGCTGCATTTCAACTCAGTGTTATCATTTAAGAAATAGGGTACCATTTAAAATTAAAAAAAAAAAAAAAAGGCTAGAATAGGACAGGGTAGGATTAGATAGAATCCGTAATTTAGAATAATGCAAGGAGAAACAATACAGTTTTGACTCATTTACCACAACAGTACATTTATTTTTAGTATCGTTGTTTTTCAGTTAATTTACACTACAACAGAGGATAAATATCAATTTAAAAATAGGCAGACAAGTGAGTGATCTTTCTTTCTGATGTAATGTTCTATATTTTCCCAATCTTCTAAAAAATGTTGCCATCATAAAAAAGAATCACCCCTTGAGGCAGGAGATGGAAGCAGCAGCAGCTATAAGGAGATAACATCCTTTTCAGATCAGGGAGAACAGATTCTTACAGGAACCTTATAGTACAACAGAGGTTTTTCTTCTTATTATAATTCAGTAGTTAATTTTAGAAGCATTTGCTCAGCATCACCCACATGCAAGTAGCCACTTATGCCAGTTAATGGAAATAATTTTCTCTGTGCGTTGCAAGCACACACCCATTCTAGTGTGTGCTTTAGACCAGAAGAAAACATGATGAGAACCAGCCTCTTGCACCGTACTTCAACTTGGAAATAAATGCAATAAATCACTATTTCTCTGACATGTTACAAGGCAAAAATATAGCTTAGCTCTTTCAACAGTTTCAAGAAGAGCTGGATTCAGCAAACTGACTTTGGCATACCAGGTTGGGTAAGCAAGCAAATATGGGCAGCACAAGCTGGTGGAACCAAACGGCTTTTTACGTTTTAAGGAGAGCAAAGCCTGAAAGAAAAGGGGTTTAACAGCTCAAAAGAAAGTTTAGAGCGTTTTTAACCATCATTCAATAAGAGTCAAGTTCTTTAGTTCTTTGCAAGCACAGATATGATGTAAAGAATTTCTACTTACTTGTACTAAAAAAAATTCCACAATGAAGTGTTGTTTAAGAAAAAAGCTCAATGTATTTCAGATGTATATTTCTGAAATGCCAGACAGAGCTATTCAGCTGTGTACTGAATATTCACCACTAGGTAAATTTAAGCTGGCTCCCAAGCAATGTCTCATGATCTCACTGTACTATAAGCTTTATTCACTGTCTAGTTCATGAATAAAATATTATGATATAGTGTGGACCTAGTAGTGCAGTATCTTTAAACATTAAAAAACTTTAAA
The DNA here is from genome assembly GCF_949628215.1 of Phalacrocorax aristotelis. Lineage (NCBI taxonomy): Eukaryota > Metazoa > Chordata > Aves > Suliformes > Phalacrocoracidae > Phalacrocorax > Phalacrocorax aristotelis. The sequence continues at coordinate 71,648,327 of NC_134279.1, read as the reverse complement.
CTCCTCTCTATAGAAAAGTAATATTGCCTTTGCTTCCACAAAATGGATAAACAGTCTTGTTCAAAATCAAAGCAAATCATTGGCAGAGTTGGGAATGAATACTTGGGGGACACACTGTGCAAGCCAACCCTTTGTCTTTAAAAGAAAATAAATCCTCTTGAAAAATGTTATTTGGAAGATGAGGTTTCGCAGAGGTAGTATAGCAAAATTTGTATGCATAAAAGAGGGATGATAACAAAGTAAGTTATAGAAAAACGTGGACAGCTTTCCAAAAGATGTCCTCATAGCAGAGGCAGCAGAATCCTACACCTGTGAGTAATCCTGAAAGCGCACAGGACAGACTTGGACCTTACTGGTGCTTTTGTAGGTCGTCTTCCTCTGTGTTGCATCAGCAGAGGATTCACAAATGGCTGCAGCAATCCTGACGCAACCTCTGGTTCAGTGAGTCTAAAACATTGATTGTTGCCAGAGGCAGGAGGTGTCTCTGAACGTATAACCTATGTTTGTTTTCATACGGTTTCCTAAGCATCCTCTGTAGTTAGTGAGAGAACACAGGGCTTCAAAAACCCTTGCAATGAATATTTTCCAGTCTTGGCAAGGATTTAGGTTTCTTAAATCCCTTACAGTTGTGTTGCCTTAGTTTGGTAAAACTGAACTTCCTAATTGTAATTCTCTTGCACACTGTTGGCGCAAAAGTGCACCCATCCTGATTTCTGCTATATAATCCCATTTAGGTATCAAGACCATTTAGGGACAGTATAATGAGGATAACAATTCCGTTTTAAGGAATGAGAGTATGATCCAGAAAAACTGCTGAGAATAACTTAAAAACACCTTTTCATATCAAAATTGACAGAGCTGTGCTCACATCTGCAGTTATTCAATATTATCTTCTGCAAGAGTAACACTAGATATACATCTAACTGACTCCGAGAAAGACACATCTCCTGATTATGAAATCTCTTTTTCCTGGGAAAAGGTTACCTTGAGATGTAACAGTGATTGCTGGAGCACGGAAAGTATTTGCTGCACAGATATCATTATCTGCCTCAACACTGCAGCATATAAAAAGTCTTAACTGTTGGGAGATGCAAATGTTATGATGCTGTTACATGTTTGTACAGAGACACTAAATAACAGGCCAAACCTCCATCTAAACACAACTGTTCAAGATCATAATCTGATTCCGGTTCATCTTAACACCTGGCTGAATTTTCTAACCAATGGTATTAACACACTGTCTTCCCACAGAACATGCACCACAGCAGAGCCGACAGCATGTGGGTACCACTGAAAGAAAACATTTGTGCAAATCTATGAGACATAACAGCATCTGCTCACAACCCAGACAACCCCATGCTCTCACATGTCCAGCTCCACAATATCGCCCTGGAATTTGGTACCACCATCTTCCTCATGCTCTGCTTGTCTCAACAGCTGCTACCAAAGGCTGCTACTTCTGGGCTATGCAAAACATTTTTTTTTTTTTTAATTTTTTTTTTTTTTTTTTTGTGGAAGGCTACACTGAGCAGCAGCCTACCCAAACGTGCATACTACACCACAGCATTTCATCTGCCACTCCCAGGGACACATTCAGCCCCCAACACCCAACTACTTCAACATTTGTGCTCTGGCTTCATACAAAGCAATTTCACAGACCACGAGTTATCCTACATTGTCTCCTAGACTGATTCCTTAAGGATATGCACAGTCTGTCTGCTTTTGTTAGAGTAGCCGCTGTATTCATAACTGTAAGTGATGGAAAGCAAAGCAACTCTGCAAGCTTCAATGCATTAGCTTTGTGGGCCACCGTGTTCCCACGGGCCTCCTTCAGTCCTCCCTGCTCTAATAGGAACAGGAACAACATACTAAGAGTTAAATGAGCAGAACATTTGGACAATGGGTAGTGTTAAATTCTCTGAAATGCAAAACATCATTTGTGTCTTGGCTGTACATTAAACCCCAAAGTTTTCCATTAAATGCTTGGCTTACTTCAATAGAAGTTTGGTTAGACTTAATCCAGTACTTAATCCAGAATTATTCACCAGTACTCAAATGTAGGTTGTGAAATACACTGGAGGGTATTTTTAGTCCTCGTACAGTCCATTTACAATGACTAGGACACTTACTGAAAGACTAATGCTGATCCTTTCATCAACTGAATTAAACACCAACTAATTTTGTCACCTGAAGTACTTCAAAACCATATAACCAGACCTCAAAGAAATAAAAATAAATGGGAACTACCACTTAGGGTCCATGTTTGCACACAAGTGTATGCACTTCTGAATTCTGCCTGGAATTCAGATATCCAAATTTCTGCTTAATCTGTGTCCAATTCACATTTTGTTACAGAGAATATGTGTGCGTTCGCTAGATCTTTCATATCTTTCCAACCCACAAAACTAAGATCAAAAAAATTAATGGATGACCCTCAGCTAGATAGGAGGCTAGCATGTAAATTGTTGGCAAGGCATTAATAAAAAAATAGAGGAATTGGTAAATTTGCTCAAAATGAACTCATTTTTACATATTTAGATTTTTTTCATACCTAGCTGCATATAGCATGTTGACCAGGTTTTTTTTTTTCTTTCATTACAAGCAGGCTTTATATGTAAGGGAAGAGACAGAGAAAAGAGCAGAGAAAAACAGAACAGGTTTTATTCCCAGATTTGGGCAAAAGTATCAGCACCAATTTTAAAAGATGTGTTGAATCAGAGGGAGGCCTCAGAAGGCAGTGATTTTCCAGATACATACCTCCTATTTGTCCTTTGATATCTTACAAAGCCCAACTTCTGTCTTTCTATTTTCACCTTTAATTTTGTTTCCTTTTTAACCAAAAGCTTACAATTCTGGAACATCAGAAAGGTTTACTTACAATAAAAATCTATATCCATATATAGATATTGATAATGATAATGTGCAAGGGTATAATACTATCTTTATCCTTTAGGGTCTGAATTCCAATAACATTAATTTCTTTTTATTAATGGAATAGCGAGGAAGAAGGTAAGGCAGTATCAGAAAATGAGAAGGAAAGAAATGTGTCAGCTTTAATCAGTAAACTTATTTACATAAACATATGTAAATAATGCTATGCAATAATGCCCAAACAAAGCAAAAAATGCTGAGCTATCAAAGACATACTTTTGACAAGGATTTGCTTAGGGCAGAAGTGTACATGTAGAAGACCATTTTCCTTTTTCACCATTACCACTACCTTACACAGGATGTTCAAAAAAAGGAAGCTTTCTGACTTCCTAACATTCCCTCTTTTCTTTGTCTCATTAGTACAAAGCCAGGTAAAGTTCCCACAGAGATGACATATTGCGGACACTGTATTTAGACAACAATATCTGCACCAGGCTCTAAAGGTAGAGCAGCTCATTCTCTGAGATGCACTCTGAACTCAGGGCAGGGTCTCCTGACTGCACTGTCTGTAAAACAGGAATTTCAGACAAATGAACCAAAGTATGAAACACCAGCAAGATTGAATTTTTAAACAAAAAAGCCAGATTTTTCCAGAAAATCACAGACAGGCAGGAGCCTGACCTACACGCTAGGAAACCACAATGTTCTAAGGTAAGGCTTCCCACTAAATCTGTGTGCCTGAGCACTCCTTGCATTGGCACACCCTGCAACCCCACTCCCTCCCTCCTACAGCTGCTTTCCCAAGGGGGGACCTGCAAAAGGCATTTTCTTCTGTTATGACTCTACTTCAGCTATGTGTGGAGACTGAGCAAGCAGACTTTATTGGTTCCACCAGCAGACGATTTATAAAGGCAGTCAGAGTAACAGGCTGCTTGCCCAAAATCTCTTTGGGATTCTGACTGCCCCAACCCATGTGGGGAACTCATGGTCTTGGTACAGAGTTTCCATAACACACTGGCACCACGTGCCAGCTGTGGGTGCCACAGAGGATCTGTGGTGCCTATAGAGCCCATCTGCAGCCTCATGGTATATAGCCTCCCAGAGGCTCTCACATCCCCCAGATGTGTCACCTGACTCCCTGACTCTCTCACATGGTATCAACTCTCCAAGTGTAACCTGAACATTGCTTCAAATTTTCATGTTACAATAATCAATAATTACTAATGCATTCCAAACTGTGGTGGGTTGACCCTGGCTGAATGCCAGGTGCCCACCAAAGCCACTCTATCACTCCCCTCCTCAGCTGGGCAGGGGAGAAAAAATATAACAAAAGGCTGATGAGTCGAGATAAGGACAGGGAGATCACTGACCAATTACCATCATGGGCAAAACAGACTTGACTCAAAGTTAGTTTAATTTATTACCAGTCAAATCAGAGTAGGATAATGAGAAAACAAAACCCAACTCTTAAACACCTTTCCCCCACCCAGGCTCATCTTCGCTCATCATTTCTCTACCTCTTCCCCTCAAGCGGTGCAGGGGGGGACAGGGAATGGGGGTTGTGGTCAGCTCACCACATGTTGTCTCTGATGTTCCTTCCTCCTCAGGGGGAGGACTCCTCACACTCTTCCCCTGCTCCAGTGTGGGGTCCCTCCCACGGGAGGCAGTCCTCCATGAACTGCTCCAGTGTGGGTCCTTCCCGTGGGCTGCAGTTCTTCATGAACTGCTCCAGCATGGGTCCCTTCCATGGGGTGCAGTCCTTCAGGAACAGACTGCGCCAGCATGGGTACTCCAGGGCATCACAAGTCCTGCCAGTAAACCTGCTCCAGCATGGGCTTCTCTCTCCACAGGCCCACAGGTCCTGCCAGGAGCCTGCTCCAGCACAGGCTTCTCATAGGGTCACAGCCTCCTTTAGGCATCCACCTGCTCTGGTGGGGGGTCCTCCAGGGGCTGCAGGTGGATATCTGCTCCACCGTTAACCTCGATGGGCTGCAGGTGGATATCTGCTCCTCCATTAACCTCGACGGGCTGCAGGTGGATATCTGCTCCTCCATTAACCTCGACGGGCTGCAGGTGGATATCTGCTCCTCCATTAACCTTGACGGGCTGCAGGTGGATATCTGCTCCTCCATTAACCTCGACAGGCTGCAGGTGGATATCTGCTCCTCCATTAACCTCCATGAGCTGCAGGTGGATATCTGCTCCGCTGTTAACCTCCACAGGCTGCAGGGGGACAGCCTGCCTCACCATGGTCTTCACCACTGGCTGCAGGGGAATCTCTGCTCCGGCACCTGGAGCACCTCCTACCCCTCCTTCTTCACTGACCTTGGTGTCTACAGGGTTGTTTCTCTCACATATTCTCACTCCTGTCTTCTGGCTGCTTTTCTGCAGCAGGGTGTTTTTTTCCTCCTTAAATATGTTATCCCAGAGGTGCTACCACCGTTGCTGATGGGCTCAGCCTTGCCCACTGATGGGTTTGTCTTGGAGCTGGCTGGTGTTGGCTCAGTCGGACATGGGGGAAGCTTCTAGCAGCCTCTTACAGAAGCCACCCCTGTAGCCCCCCTGCTACCAAAGCCTTTCTGTGCAAACCCAAAACACAAATATTAAATATCATTTCCTATATTAAAAACTCATCAGTTAGGTTTTTAATTGTAAGAAATTATGCTATTTTTAAGGCTCTAAGTCTGCAGAACATAACTTTAAAGAATGTAAAAATCTCACCGACTGACTAGTTTTCTCTTGCCTACGAATGAAATTTTCTGTTGCACTCAATGCCTGCAATAAATATATGATGTATCTGACAGTCTTAACTTTTTATTACAGCATGATCGATTTTGTCATCTAACAAGTAGTCAATGCTACAAAGTGACACATTATGTTAGTGCAGATACAACTTAGGTCAAACTAGGAGTCAGACAGTCAAGTTTCAGCTTCTTGATATTTGTGTACGTTCTTTTTCACCCCTACTGAACAGAAGTCATGAGTGTGCAACTTCCTTATTTAACAGCATCATCAGTGCGCAGAAGTGAGAAAAAAACAGAGAGGGAAAAAAAAACCCACAAGCAAACACATTATAAAATGGAAAAGGAGAAAAGTCCTATGCTGTTCTTCTTGCAGAACAAACAAACCACACTGGCCTTCACAGGCAGGAAGTATATCTTGAGCTAGAACATTCAAACTTGAGGAGCTTATAGGAGCCTTGAACCAGAGCTATTCAGTTTGCAGCAATCTGAGCTAAGTCATCCTGAACTGAACTTGTAACTTGCATGACACAATATACTTGACAATATACAGCTCATGGTACACAGAAGCATAATGAGACAAACTCTTAGAAGAGATCAGTCTCTCTGTATTAAATCTAATCCTATTTCAATACTTGTAATATAGCTATAAAATATAATAATGCTTCTTTTCGAAAATCCAAAACAGTTTGGTAGAAATATAATCCTTCTTTAATTTCAAAAGGATTTCCCCCTTTTTTAAATTAAGGTTAGTCAAAGCAGCACAACGTAACTTTTCCAATAGCCAGGAATATCGAAAGCAGCCAGGAGGACAACAAAGACATTTTTGGATGGAAAGCAGCTGTACCGAATGAGCTTCTTTGCCAAGCAATGCAGCATTTGAGTAACAGCGATAGCCCTGTGCTACTCATAAAGGAGAGGAGAAAGCAAAGATTTTTAGGAAGAAAATGTGCTGTACCCCCCTCAAAAATACATCTTTTATATCTGATCTATAACGTACATCTGCTAAAGATCCCAAAGTGAGACGATAATAATAACAACCACCCTGTTTAGGGCTAGAAGTGAATTACAACCCAAGTTCGCGAGTGCCCATTGCTGCCCACCACAGCTCTGCACACGGGGAATAACCTTGCTGCATGTTCTGTGGGGAAGATGCCTCAATTCAAAGATAAGAATCTAGCATTTACTGCAATGTAGGGGAAAATCTTGTAGCACTCTGAAAAATAAAATTTCAAAGTGAACTAAATATTCAATGATTGGGTCTGCATTTAATCCCGTATTTGATTTTATACTACATTTGATTAACTTGGGTTGCTTTGAATATTTAAATAATAGAATGGCAATGTAGAGGAAGTTTTGCACTGAAAACACAAAAGGACATTATAAATCCTGTCAGGAAAGGCAGCAAATTTGACAGATGGAGAGGAAATACTGGATGGTTTAGACACCTGAGGAAGCCATCTAAGTTTGGAAATCAAGCATATTATTTTGTTAATTATTCCACTGCCTAATCTAGGCAATGGAATAATTAACTAAACTTGAAAGAGCCACTATTCACACTGGTATAATTTGATTTTTTCCAGGTTTGGCATGTCAGTGAGATAAATGTTTATACCCCTTAAAGACTATTCTTACAGTCAGGCTTTAAAATCAGACAAGGAAAGAGTTGTTGGTTTACACTCCTAACAACTGAAAGAAATTACTGAAGAAAGAGGAGCTTGATTGGTTTGGGGATTTTCTTTGTTGATATTTTGGTTTGGGGTTTTTTGTTTGTTATTGTTGCTGTTGATTTTTTTTTTTTAAGTAAAGCTTAGCTACAGGGCCAGTTTTAACCCAAGGAATCAACTGCCCCATATTATGTGTTGCACAAAGACATATAAAGTGACTGAATTATCCATGCATGCACATACACTCCAGCTCCAAAGCATATACAGGTCAAAACAACCTTTTTTTGTCATTCTTGCGGAGGAAGCAGGAGGCAAGGGCAAAAGCTTCCCCTGAACTCCAGCATACGAAAAAGGAGATAAAATCAATGGGATTTACAATCATGCGGCTGATGTCTTGCAGCTCCTTTCCATTTCACTCCCATGTCTCTGGCACTGAATTTTACCACTGACTTTGACTCTCAGCCTTACTTCAAATATATGCATTGAGGCAAGAAATGAGACAGCACAGGAGATTTTCTGTGCTTGGGGCTGCAACAACAACAACAGAGTCCACTGGCGAGTACACTTTACATTCAAGCCGCCAGGACTCTAGTTTTAATTTTCTTCTTCTAACTTACTTGTTTAGCAAAAACACTGCAAAGTGAGCCCCTCTGGCAAATCAGAAACTCCCTCTTAACAAATGAGGAACACTATCAAAAGCTATTTTGCCTATATCTGTAGGTTTCCACACCACTGAGGCAGGCATTGTTTCCAAAAATTGTTTTTTACTGAGTTAATTAGAATAAATAGGTTTTCCATTTTTTCCTCACCTCTTTGGTGCCCACAAGCACTTTAGTGAATTCTTAGCCCGATTTTATCAATTAGTTTATCAATCAATTTTCTACTAGAGGTGCATGCATTGAAGATGTAGTTGAAGTACAAGGTTATTTAGTCTCCAAACATTCACTGACAGCTAGAAAACAAAGTCCATCTGTCAGCAGCCAACAGCTCAGGAAAGGGAAGTGATTAAAGTGATTAAAAAGGGTCAAACAAACCATAAAGAACATTTGTAACTGTATTTATAATAAAGTCATCTTTACCACAGCAGTCAGAGCAATCGAGGATGCACTGATATCTCCAGGAGTACTAATAAGCAAGGGAGAAAAACACAGGACTAGGAGCCAAAATCTGAAGAGGTGGATGAGACAATACAGAAAATATCGTGGTAAATGTGTCAGATTTTGAAGGAGGCAATTTTGCTTAGGGCATCAAATCTGCACTGACTTAAGTTTCTACATTTCAAACTAGATTTTATCCCCAACTGTTCTCTTGAGGCTAAGAGCAACATACAGCCATGTGAGCCACTTCTACAAGAAATAGGTATTAAAGAGATGTACCCACAACTCAGCTATTGGAAACAATCCAGCAGAGTTACAGGAAGATTTGTGAGACTGAGCTGCTGTGTGCATGTGAACTTCCTCAGTTCAGATGTGCCCTCCACCCTCAACTATAGCCCCTATTCTTCTGGTCCTCTCTGCTTCATAAAAAATCTCAACGGATGTCCTTTCTCCGAGGAGCAGATTTCCTAATCAGCCCCACAAAACCTCCCTGCACACAGCTCTTTCTCACCGTGGCAGTGTTCTGAGCCTAACTGGGGTGACTGAACACTGGAGGAGACTGAAAGAAGAGTGATCGCAGCCCCATCATGAGCAGACTCTGCCGCAGGGTGGCTGTGCCATCTGTCTTGGGTTCACACTGGGCATCAACCGCTTCAGGGTATTTGCTTTCCCTCTATAGCATTTCCTAAATGTAAATCTAAACCTGTGGGCCTCGGAGCTCTCTGCCAAACAGACTAAACACTGCTGAGGGCAGGAGCGGGCACCACAGGAGCAGGCACCATAGGAGCATATGGAAGATGCCAGAGGGAGTCAATACAGCTTAGTAAGACCCCAAAACACACATCCTCGAACTCTGGGAGAGTAGGAAGTAATATTAATACCATTGCAGTTGTAACAGAGAAGGCGCAGCAACCAGGACATCTAGCGTGTTGCATTAACAGCACACGCACGAGAGGGCCTGAATGAATGGGTTTTATTGTAATATTGTGTAAATACCACTCAGTATCATTAAAAGGATGTTATATTTGCAGACACCAGCTGCTGGAATTCACTGATGGCATTGAGCCTCCGTGCTGGCACAGCAGCACAGCTCTCTGCGGGCTCTGCACCAGCTGATTTGCTTAGTTCCACCGAGAGAAGTAAAGGAAATTCTAGGAAAGACAAAACATTTGCCTTCATCCATTGAGAAAATCAATATGTCAGAGCCCCAAAAACTCCAGGTTTGTCACCCACAATCTGTTTCAGATATCTGAATGTGAAACACCATTTTAAAAAAATATGCACAACATCAGACCATGATATTCATGATCATGACTTCACTTGTGCAAAACATCTCTATACAGAAAAACAAATTCTATCTAAAAGCAGAAGCACGCATTTTACAAAACTCTAGAGGATATTTTTTTCCAAAATTTAAAGCAACAGATGGCATAAAAGCTAAAAACTCACAAAATAAATTTAAGTTGTAAGTTTTAACAAAATATGAGGGTGCCTTTACAAATATCCTTCTAAATTCCCAGGAAGTCATCATTACCAGATGCACACAAAAAAGGCCAAGAAGGTATCATTCTTAAAATGAGACATGGAGTTAGCAACAAAACCAGAAAATAAACTAGAACATATAACGCATGCATAGGAAAAAAGAGAGTGTGTGGATGCATAATGCTGAAGAAAGGTAAGCAAATGACAATGCATAAAAGATAACAGTGGGAAGAAAAGATACAGGAGATCTGCAAGGTGTGAGCAGTAAAACTGTAAAGGGTGATGTAAAGTACACAGAGATGTTCAAATGGGGTTTTCTGTTCTGTATTCAGAATGAAGCAGAAGGATGCATTCATCTGACGCAAAGCTGGGGATGGAATAGAAAGTTTGTGATATGCAATAAAGAAGGATGTTAGGCAACATCTGCTAAAATTAAACAATGTTAAAATAAGCAGCCTGAATAACACATACCCCTGAGTGTTAAAAGGACATGCTGAGGAGCTTCCCTGAGTTGCTAATACTAATTTTTAAACAAACCTTTGAAAACTGGGGGAATTCCAAGGAAATAAAGGAGTGCCAATGGAGATCAAATATTTAAATAAGGATAAAAGAGATGGGCTACAGACCTCTAGAATAGTTATTTAGCATTCAGTAAAAGGAGTGATTAATTTGGAATTTCATCAACAAAGAATTAGAGGCTAAAAATCTAATTAATGTCAATCAGTTAGTTTAATGGAAGGTTGGTCTTGTAAAACAAACCTATTGTCTTTTGGTGAAGAGATAACAGGTCTGGTTGACAAAGGCAATTGTATGCAATAGTACACTTGATTTCTCCATGGCATTTGACTTAGTACAACATGACATCTCAATTAAAAAATTATCATGTGGAATTAATGGAGGGCACTTCAGTTGGATTCAGTTGTAGTATACTCACAGGTCTCAAAATGTTCTTGATACCGACAGCTCCTCATTTAGTGGAGCCATAAGGGATTCATTCTTCATCTGAAGTTATTTTTATCAAAAATTAAGATCTCCTGTGGTAACAGTGGTAGGTGAGACAGATTCTTAAAGGTTAGGGAAGAAAATGTAGTGCCTGAGAAGCAATCTGAGTTGCTGCCTACAAGGTTAAGCTAACAAAATTTGTTTTAATAGAACAAAATGCAAGGCAACATAGGAGGAATTAACACTAGAGTTTTAATGTGCCTAATGGGAACCTCAGGATTGTACTTGATTTGCCTACTTAAGGAATTTAGTTTAGATGCTTGTCCAGATTTTTAAAATACAACTCTATGTTTGCTACAGAATTATCAGAAAAGAAATGGACACTTCCAGAGTTGGATGTCTGAAGGCTACCAGTTGGTCACTGCCATGGTCCCTTCCGGAACCTGGAGAAGAGCTTTGGTGGAAGTGAGATAAAAAAGAGAAGTTGAAGGAAAGAGAAGCTGAAGGAAAGAGAAGGATGAGAACCTTCAGGATAAACTCTTGAAAGACCTCCTTCATGAAAAACAAATTCATAGATGGACATTCTTGGGGGAAAAGTAAATGAAATAAAGGTTAGGCAAAGAGGAATCATCTCAGTTTTTATATTATTTGTGAGACCGCTGACAGAATACCAGCATAGTGTCCACAATTTAAGAAACATGTGGAAATACTGGAAAACATTCAAAGAAGAGCCACAAAAATGACTCAAGCCTAGAAAACATGATTTATGGTGTGAGATTTAAAAAGCACAACATATTCTGATCATCAGAGAGAATGTTATAGGCTGACTTCATCACCACGCACAGGTATTTTCACACATAAAGCTCTCTGATAACAGGATGGAAATAGTTAATCATACAGACAATGGCATAACTAACTTCCAGTCGCTGGATCTCATTAGCAAGTTAAACCTTGAAAGAAGCTTTTGATTATTTTTGCAGCTGGGAAAATCAAAATGAAATATTTTACCAGGGGACACTGCATTGCTTGAAGTCTTTAAAAGAAAATTATGCTATCCTTCTAGAATATATTTCTCTTCTTGTTCATTTTTCCCTGCAGATTCTTGAAGAAATTCTCTGCAGTTAGCATGCTTGGTTGGACTGAACAGGAAAGATCATGTTTTGAATTTCAGAGGCAGAAAGACTACACAGGTAAACAGACTCCAAAACCTCTACCTGCTCATCTCTCTTCCTTCACAGGTCACAAGAAAACAAAGTTTCTTGCCTTTCTCCCAAAAGAATCAGAATGACTACTGTTCTCCATTAAATGTTTTTGAAGTCTCATATTTTAGGGCTTCCAAAATCACCCACTGAGGTCAGAAACACCACCTTCTCCCTCCCATGCAGCTATCTAGACTTACTCCAAAGGCAGAGGAAGAAATAACTCTATTTAGCTTATTCCACATTAGAGATTAAGCACATGGAAAAGATAAAATCAGAAAAATGGTGCTATCAACTCTTTCTTTTCTGATGGGCTCATGTAATCATATCTAATAAATTCCCTGTCATTCCAAGGATATCAAGTATTGGAGGTTTCATGATCTCTCCTGCTCTCTGGCACAAAGAATTTAGTCTCCAGAAGACAAAAATTCTTTAATCTGAACAAAGGACATTTGGGGTATAAGAAAAACCTATTATTTCTATTAGTTTCTCTGAAGAAAATCAGAAGTAAATTCTCTAGTGGTTTCTTTGGGCCTGAAACCCTGTGAAGTACAAATTACGTCTTCACATCTAATCTCGTGCTTCCGTGATTTTTGTATCGAGTTTCAGCATGTCAAAATATAACATGAAATATAAGTAAGATTTTCCAAGTGGCTCTGGTGGAGATTATAATTGTATTGAGACTGTGACAATTATAAACAGAGAGTAACATCCAGAAAGATAGAAGAGCATGAAAGTGAGCACTTTGCACAGGATTTGAGAAGCGCAGTATCTGTGTACCGCTTAAGCTGTCAGTGATGGGAGCTGTGTACCCAGCCCTGGCAATCACTTTCCCAGAGCCACGATTGACCATGAAGCCTCATGTTTCCTAAATGTGCAAAACTGGCCATTGAGATCCTTCGTAGCTGCCTACAGAAAACTCCTTGAATAGCCTCTGAGACCTCCACGTATAGACTTTAGAGTAGAGGCAAACCCGGGATTTATGCCTGAACTAGAAGATTATCCAGAATACAAGGCAAAAAAAAAGACTGCATTTTGTTCTCATCTGATTAGCCTTCACTATTCACGGCTAGGCACAAGACTGTTTTTGCAAGATATTTAGCAACCTTTAGCAACTTTAAAAGCAGTAACCAAAAAAAAAAAAACCCCACTTACTGGAAACTCCACGCAAAGAAAATGTTATTCATCACACACACAAATCCTCCGAAAGAAACAACAAAGAAAATGTGTGTCTTGCTTCTATGAACAATAATCCATCATAACTAGCAAAGACTAGCGTATACAACAGGTAGTTAATGCCTTCGTTTGGTGGTTTCCAGAACCATCTGCCTACTCAACAGGATACTAATGGTCTGAGTTACAGGGAGATACTCTTCATTGCATTTGCAGTGGAAAATTTATCCAACATCTGTTATTGAAGGTCTCTCTTATGGCTGAACCTCCACAAGTCTGAGCTATAGTCCCTGTTATCTGCCCACAATATCACATCACCCATCCGGCATCTTCTAATATTTTCACCATGCCACCAAGATGTGTGTAACACCCTCCGAACTGTGAAGTAATCCTAGTGCTTCAAACAATGACAAAGTTTCAACAAAAGGAGTTAGCTCATTGCTAAGTACTCACTCCTAAAAACCAGACCACCTGATCTTGAAGTCCCTTTACAAAAAGACATCACAATGCATGAGGATCCCTAAGAACCTGCTACACCCTGTCTGGGCTGTGAGCCCCTGCCCCGTGTGTCCTCAGGGAACATTGTCTTAAGGAAAACATTCCCAGCTCTTAAACTTGCCAAAATTTTTGCACTAGACTGTGTGTAGCATGCACGTGGATTTCCTCATACACACCGGAAAATGTCTTTTTTTTCCTCAATTAAATAATTTCCTTAGGTTCCAATAAGCACCAGAATGATTTTTATCTTTACTGCAGTTATAAAACACAGCGCAGCTGCCATGGCCATTATTCTCTCTGTAAATGTTTGGATACTCCCCACACAGTTTCTTCCCGTCAGTAAACATTTGTATGGCTGGAAAAGACACTTGACTTCCTTATCTGTTCTTTCACTGAGACACCAAAAAAGCATAAGGTTTCTTGCAAAGTCCACTGTGCCTTGGTTAGGCCTGGTTTACAAAAAAATTCAGGTGGAGAAAGTCAGGGAAGGATCATGAACTTGGGCAGCAAAACCTTCCAAAAGCAAATAAAGCCATCTGTGTTGTTACTGGGAAGTGTCTATATCGCTTTCAGCTGAATGTTGGTGCAAGAAAAGAATATTTTTAATATCAGAACTTTTTCTAAGAGAATACGTATTCCCATGATCAAATCTAATGCAACACCATCAAGATTTGGCTCTAGACAACACCCACAACATTTTATAGTACTTATCAGCACCACAGTTACACGTTGCTGACAAGGTCTGTGCAAAGCGAGCTGGGCAGTCAAGTCACACTGGAAGCCTTTAGGCTCCCAGGGTCTGTTTCTGCCAGGATCAACGTCCACCTTCAGATCACCACGATGTCGTCTCCAAGGGCTTTAATGCTCTCTCCTGCCTTTACTCACTGGGGTGGGGGGGAAAACAAAGAGAGCAGCTAAATCACACGGACACTTAAAACAATAAAAATTGCTGCACAAACCATACATCCTTACACTTAGCAGCAACACATGGTGGGAATTTGCAGCTCCCATATGCTGCAGATTTTTAAGTCCTATTTACTTAAAAAAACTAAAACAAAAAGAACACCCAGAACATCCAGATGTTTTTGAGAAGTCCAAGATTGTTTCCCATTTCACTGCATATATTATTTCATCATCTGATGTTTTACGACACATTTCATATTACCTTTTCTGATCAGCAGTTTTTCTAGCTTAGATGAGTGAGCCGCAGGTCTGTAGGCTCTGAGCCTTTAACACCTCTGCAAGTTTTCCACTTTGGCTTTTTCCCATGATTGGCCACCATCCAAAAACCCAACCTCTACCTCAGGTTGGCTGCCCACCCACCCCTGGTTTCCATTCCTCGGTCCTGATTCTGTCCCACGTTGGGCCAAATGAGAGGGGGAAATGAAAAAAAGTCATCACAGTTTAAGTTAAATATTCAAAAGGGATTCTGTGGTTTCTTTAAAGTTTAATTTAATTTTGCAATTTTCCTACAGGAAGTGTATTCATTTCAGACTGTTCCGGCAGGACAGATAATTCACTCCAACACCTATGAGAGAACAAAAGGACTGAGTTTCAGGAATGAATTCAGAAAGCACCAGAGTCACTACGTTAAAGGTAATCTCTTACTTTCACAGGATGTATGTGCCACAAGTTCCAACACAGTACTCTAGGTTATTAATTCCCACGAGGCATGACTGAAAGCATCCTGCTTTCTCCACTAGCATTAGGATCAGCTCTGTCACACCTGCAGAGCAGCTCACAGGAGGAGGAGGTTCCCAATAAAAACAGCCTGCTATTCTAAACAGTTCTGACCCTTCCATCTTCAACTCCTACAGAGGGAGACGTGAGAGATGGCCAGCATTCTCCATAACCAACTATGTATTTTTTGTCAGTGACGTTACATAAGTAGAATAACATAACCCTCCTGGTTTTACCACGTGCCTGTCTCCAACCTTTGCATTAGATAGTCATTCTGTCAGAACAGAGAGAAACAAACGCATTACCAATCATTAATGATTAGTGCAATCTACTTGTCTATTTCCTGCTATTACGAGATGAAACAGAAACCTCAGCCTGGATACATTACAGTCTCATTAAGCCTTAAAGCCAGAATGGAACAAACCATTGCTCACAAATTCATTTAAACCTGAAATTCAAACCAGTCAGTCGGAATGGGATGGGAATGACAAGCAAATAACAGGCTTTCGTAGTCAGTAAATTATGGACAAATGGGTTTACAGGGCAGAAAATCTCAGTTTTTAAAACCTAGACTGAACTAAAGCAACTCGTGCCAAATACTAGAGAAAGCGGTTTCATTTGACATTTCCTTTTATAGCACAGAACATACACTTGTCAATGTACACAAGTAAACTAAAATGCGCTATTCATAGAATCATAGAATAAATAAGGCCACTGTCTCCCCAAGTCCTCTCCTACATACAAACTAAGCGAACAAGATGATAGCATTTAGGAAAGAATGCAGACTGAGCAAGTAATTGCAGATACTCCTTTACTATAAATTATATAGATCAGTATGAAACTGCACAAGAGAAGAGGATTTAGAAGGATATTATCAATAGTCTACTCCCATTTGGGTTTTGTTAAGCAGATTGTACGAAATCTAATATTAAGTTCACTAGCATAAGAGTGCTCAGACAGTTTTGCAAGCTCAGTAGAGTCTTGGAAAGGTTGCTGCTTAGCATCCGTGACAAATATAAAAACATAGCTAATATTTCCAGAAGAAACTACTTTGAATCAAAAAAGCTGAAAGATGCAACTAATTAGAAAGTGCTGCCGGTGAATTAACACTGTGCCATTCCACTGCTTCCCATTCAGCATTCAGATGCAAGGATATTCAAGTACTATAACAATCAGTCCTTTACATCCTTACTGAGTTCTGGATTTGGGATTTCAAGCCTGATGTATATGCAACTCATCAGCCACTGCAGAGAACTGCAGTATCTTGAACCTAGAACATCACACCCGCCAGGTGAATGAAGGAAAACAAAAATTCCTCCCAGAGCAAAACCCTACCCATATGACGTTTAACAAAGTTTACAGGGAATCCAACTGCTTGCTCCTAATGTTGTTTTTTTTGCATGTTTAAAAACATAAGCATTTATGAATCATACATGTATTCTAAAACTGCACTTTTGGTTCTGGCACTCAATAATTTCAGATGTTATGCTGCTTCAGTTTCATTCTTACGGGTTAGCCTAGACACTGCTTTCGAACTTTAAAATTGAAAAGAAAATTTTAAACTCACTGTGGTATCTTCTTTGCTCTTAAGTGCCCTGTACTGACTACTCCCTGTACTGGGTTTGCACAGAAAGGCTTTGGTAGCAGGGGGGCTACAGGGGTGGCTTCTGTAAGAGGCTGCTAGAAGCTTCCCCCATGTCCGACTGAGCCAACACCAGCCAGCTCCAAGACAAACCCATCAGTGGGCAAGGCTGAGCCCATCAGCAACGGTGGTAGCACCTCTGGGATAACATATTTAAGGAGGAAAAAAACACCCTGCTGCAGAAAAGCAGCCAGAAGACAGGAGTGAGAATATGTGAGAGAAACAACCCTGTAGACACCAAGGTCAGTGAAGAAGGAGGGGAAGGAGGTGCTCCAGGTGCCGGAGCAGAGATTCCCCTGCAGCCAGTGGTGAAGACCATGGTGAGGCAGGCTGTCCCCCTGCAGCCTGTGGAGGTTAACAGAGGAGCAGATATCCACCTGCAGCTCATGGAGGACCCCCCACCAGAGCAGGTGGATGCCTAAAGGAGGCTGTGACCCTGTGGGAAGTCTGCACTGGAGCAGGCTCCTAGCAGGACCTGTGGGCCTGTGGAAAGAGGAGCCCACACTGGAGCAGGTTTACTGGCAGGACTTGTGACCCCCCTGGGGTACCCATGCTGGAGCAGTCTGTGTCTGAAGGACTGTAGACTGTGGGAGTGACCCTGCGCTGGAGCAGAAGAGTGTGAGGAGTCCTCCCTCTGAGGAGGAAGGAACAGCAGAGACAATAGGTGATGAGCTGACTGCAACCCCTCTTCCCTGTACCCCTTCACCACTTGTGGGGAAGAGGTAGAGAAATTGGGAGCGAAGGTAAGCCCAGAGAAGGGTGGGGAGAAGTGTTTTTTAAGGTTTGATTTTATTTCTCATTACCCTATTCTGGCTTTTGATTGGTAATAAATTAAACTAACTTCCCCGAGTCAAATATGTTTTGCCCATGACAGTAACTGCTGAGTGATATCCCTGTCCTTATCTTGACCCACAAGCCTTTCATTATATCTTCTCTCCACTCACTAGGCTAAGGAAGGGAGGGACAGAGCAGCTTTACTGGACACCTGGCATCCAACTGGGTTCAGCCCACCACGCCACCAAAAAAAAATCCTTGGTTTTTCTCCTTCTGATGCAACACATGCATCCTGAATCATTTCCTCCATCAGACATTTGCTTCCTATAGTGTGACCCAAAATATAACACGGGGGTAACTCTATGTGCCCACACAGAATATGAAAAGCTAGACTTCCTGCACAGTGAAGGAGCCATCACACTGACATTGTGTTTCTGCAGAAACACTCAGGGACACAATCCATATTAAGCCCTACCTGTTTAAAACTTATGACTTCTCCTTGTCTCCATGTGTGTAACAGCTCTGCAGCAGGACATGTTACAAGGCCAGAGCTGTTTGGGGTAAAGAGGAAGAATGGCAGCTGGTGAAGCAACCTGGAGCATGAGTTGTAGCTGGATTATAGAATCACAGAATTCTTTAGGTTAGGAAAGACCTTTAATAGAATCAAATCCAACTGTTAACCTAACACTGCCAAGTCCACCACTAAACCATGTCCCGAAGTGCCACATCTACATGTCTTTTAAATACCTGCAGGGATGGTGACCCTACCACCTCTCTAGGCAGCCTGTTACAGTGTTTGAAAACCCTTTCAGTAAAGAAATTCTTCCTAATATCCAATCTAAACCTCCCCTCATGCAACTTGAGGCCATTTCTTCTCATCCCATCACTTGTTACTTGGGAGAAGAGATGACACCCGCCTCACTACAACCTCCTTTCAGGTAGTTGTAGAGAGCGATAAGGTCTCCCCCTCAGGCTCCTCTTCTCCAGGCTAAACAACCCCAGCTCCCTCGACCTCTCCTCATCAGACCTACGCTCCAGACCTTTCACCAGCTTCGTTGCCCTTCTCTGGACACGCTCCAGCACCTCAATGTCCTTCTTGTGCTGAGGGGCCCAAAACTGCACACAGTATTTGAGGTGTGGCCTCACCAGTGCCGAGTACAGGGGCACGATCACCTCCCTGCTCCTGCTGGCCACACTATTCCTGATACAAGTCAGGATGCCGTTGGCCTCCTTGGCCACCTGGGCACACCGCTGGCTCATGTTCAGCTGGCTATTGACCAACACCCCCACATCATTTTCCACCAGGCAGCTCTCCAGCCACTCCCCCCCAAGCCTGTAGTGTTGCATGGGTTGTTGTGACAAAAGTGCAGGACCTGGCACTTGGCCTTGTTGAACCTCATACAATTGGCCTCGGCCCATTGATCCAGCCTCTCCAGATCCCTCTGCAGAGCCTTCCTACCCTTGAGCAGATCAACACTCCCACTGAACATGGTGTTGTCTGCAAACTTCCTGAGCGTGCACTCAATCTCCTCATACAGATTGTTGATAAAGATATTAAACAGAACCAGTCCCAACACTGAGCCCTGGGGAATGCCACTTGTGACCAGCCACCAACTGGATTTAGCTCCATTCAGCACAACTCTTTGGGCCTGGCCATCCAGCCAGTTATTTACCCAGCAAGAGTACGCTCATCTAAGCCATAAGCAGCCAGTTTTTCCAGGAGAATCCTGTGGAAAATGGTGTCAAAGGCTTTTCTAAAGTCTAGGCAGACAACATCCACAGCCTTTCCCTCACCCATTTAGCGGTTCACCTTGTCGCAGATGGAGATCAGGTTAGTTAAGCAGGATCTGCCTTTCATAAACCCATGCTGACTGGGCCTGATCGCGTGGCTGTCCTGTACGTGCCGCGTGATGGCACTCAGGATGATGTGCTCCATAACCTTCCCTGGCACCAAGGTCACGCTGGCAGGCCTGTAGTTCTCCGGATCCTCCTTCCTACCCCTTTTGTAGATGGGCATCACATTTGCTAAACTCCAGTCAACTGGGACCCCTCCAGCAAGCCAGGACTGCTGATAAAGGTTTGAATGTGGATTGGTGAGTACTTCCACCAGCTCCCTCAGTGCCCTTGGCTAGATCCCGTCTGGTCCCATAGACGTGTGTGTCTAACAGGTGCAACAGGTCACTGGCCATTTTCCCTCGGGTTATGGGGGCTTCATTCTGCTTTCCGTCCCTGTCTTCCAACTCAGGGAGTGGGTACCTCGGGAACAACTGGTCTTACTGTTGAAGACTAAAGCAAAGAAGGCATTAAGTACCTCAGCATTTTCCTCATCCTTTGTCACTATGTTTCCCCCACATCCAGTGGAGATTCTCCTTAGACCTCCTTTTGTTGCTAATGAATTTATAGAAACATTTTTAATTGCCTTTGACTGCAGTAGTCAGATTAATTTCTAGTTGAGCTTTGGCCCTTCTTTTCTCCCTGCATAACCTCAAACATCTCTGTAGTCCTCCTGAGTTACCCGCCCCTTCTTCCAAAGGTCATAAACTCTCCTTTTTCTCTGGAGTTCCAGCCAAAGCTCTCTCTTCAGCCAGGCCAATCTTCTTCCCCACCAGCTTGTCTTTCGGCACATGGGGACAGCCTGCTCCTTCACCGCTGACATTTCCTTCTTGAAGAATGTCCAGCTGTCCTCGACTCCTTTGCCCTTCAGAACTGCCTCCCAGGGGACTCTGTCAACCAGGCTCCTAAACAGGCCAAAGTCTGCCCTCCAGAAGTACAAGGTGGCAGTTCTGCTGAGAACTTACTTCTCCAAGAATCAAAAACTATCATTTCGTGATTGCTACACCCAAGACAGCCTCCAACCACCACATCACCCACAAGTCCTTCCCTCTTCACAAACAACAGGTCTATGGGGGCGTCTTCCCTAGTTGGCTCGCTCACCAGCTGTGTCAGGAAGCTATCTCACACTCACTCCAAGAGCCTCCCAGACTGTTTCCTCTCTGCTGTGTTGTTTCCAACAGACATCTGGTAACCTGAACAAGGGCTAGTGATTGTGAGACTTATCCCAGCTGCTTATAGAATATTTTGTCTGCCTCTTCATCCTGGTTGGGTGGTCTATATCAGACTCCCACCATAATATCTGTCTTGTTGGCCTTCCCCCTGATTGTAACCCATAAACACTCAACCCTACTGTCATCATCATTAAGCTCTAGACAATCAAACACTCCCTAACATACAGGGCTACCCCACTACCTCTCCTTCCTTGCCCAAAATCTGCTGATGACACCTGGCTGGGAGCCAGGTATTGATCTGCTGGCTCTTCCTGTTTCTTCCCTGATTATTCCCTGCAACTGGAAGGTTAGATGAGAACGCTACTTGTGCTCCTGATCCCTTAATCAGTCATCCCAAGGCCCTGAAGTTTCTCTTGATTCCTCTCGGACTTCTTGTTGTGACTTCAACACTGCCTACCTGAAAAAAAATCAATAATGGATCATAATCTGAGGGCTGTACGAGGGTAGGAAGTTTTATCTTCACATCTTTAACCCAAGCCCCAGGGAAGCAGCGAACTTCCCTAAGAGGTGGGTCTGGTCTGCATATTGGGCTTTCTGTTCCCTTCAGAAGGAAGTCTCCTATGACAATGACCTGTATTTTTTTCTTTATGGAAGCAGTTTTGATTCAGGGCATAGGCTGACTTAACTTCAATGACACCTCCAAGCTAGGTGAACCATCATCCTCATTATTGTTCAGTTCCACTTGCAGATCCTCATACCTATTGCACAAGGGAACCTGGGAAGGGGGGATAGTTACAGAAGAG
This sequence comes from Phalacrocorax aristotelis, assembly GCF_949628215.1. Classification (NCBI taxonomy): domain Eukaryota; kingdom Metazoa; phylum Chordata; class Aves; order Suliformes; family Phalacrocoracidae; genus Phalacrocorax; species Phalacrocorax aristotelis. Next base: position 71,626,753 of record NC_134279.1, on the reverse strand, counting down.
ATGTGCCAGCTGTACTGGACAGGAACTTGTCACCATGCCCCCATCCCTCAAGTCACTGTGTTCAGCCAGGCAGAGGGAGGATAGGGAATCCTCTGTACCAGATGTCCTGTCTGCCTGTTGGGCTTCTCTCAAGGAAGGTAGGGTGATGTTCCAGTAATCTGTCTCTCTTGCACTCCCTGATAGTCCTCAACCTCCTAACCTCCTTCCAGAGCTCTGTCACTAAGCGGAAGGGGTCCCCTACCTGTGCGCAGCTCCCACAGGTGTGCTCACTGCTGTCATCCTGAACTGGCCTAAGAGCAGGGGACACCCTGCAGCTGGACACCTGGGTGGCAGCATGTTCCTGCCAGAGCACTGTCTGGGAAGCTGCATCAGTCATGGTGATGCAGAGCTTAGAGAGGCCACAGCTTTCTGCTGGGTGGATACCATTGCTCCCTGGTCAAGCTGGCAGAGCTTCAACACCATTTCTGCACAGCCTTCCACATGAACTGCCATGCAAACTGCTGCGCCACGCCCTGTTGGCAGTACTCCTTGTTACTATGCTCCCTAAGGGCTTCTTTTATATATGTCAGCCAAGGGGGCTTGGCTGACATTGCTCCTGGCCCCGTCCAGGTCTCATCAGCCACTGTCGTGCAAGCTATGGCTCCCAGCGGGTCTCTCTGCTCCCCCTGAAGTTCCCTCAGTTCAGGAAACCCCCTGTGCACTGTGCTTAGAGCACTCAGCTGCTGATTGTGCTAGCACCTGAGCTGCTCACCTTGGTGACAATTCCGAATGTCTTCCTACAGTCCTGCTGCCTAAGAACCCATCGGAATAGGAAATACCGATTCCATGACTCAACATACCTTGGCTGCAACAAGTGTGGGGTATTATGAAGAAAGAAGGGAACCCTGCCCTGGGAACAGGCAGGACACAGGTCTAGCCATAGGAATTACCTTCTGCTTCACACTGAAATCTGATGACAAATCTGAGTATCATCCTGAGACTTAAGTTTTTTTTTTTTTCTCCTTTAAATGACCTCTTTCCTTTCAGGGAGATACACAATCACCCAAAAATCCCAGTTTGTTTTTTTTTTTTTTCTTTTCCAAAAGAAAATTTCTAGGTTTTGTGAAAGTAGAAAAAACGTTCAAAATACAGGTCCTAACGGCAAAACTGCCAGAAGACAAGCAAAAAGAATTCAAACTTTATTAAGTCAAGCTTGTTTCTGACTTCTGAATGCATTGACAACACTGCTGAGAGTCCTCTATGACCCCAAAGGATTTAGGGCATGTTGCATCCTTGGATATAAATATAATTGGTTTAAAAAGATATACTTCTCTGTAAGTTAGGAAAGATTTCAGCAGTCACTTAATTCTAATACCACTTGAATTATTATTCTTCACTACTGAAATCTGTTTCTCAGTCTAATTCAGATGTCAACTCAAACAACTGGTCTTTCTAAATAGTCCAAACTTTGACTAACAAAAGTGATGAGAATCCCATACATATATCCCATCATAAGGCCGGTTTGCATATTTATGATGTTAATGTTATATCAGTTAAAGTGGAATCTGAGGTTTCATTGAAAACTAATGCAACGGACACTGCTCTACCTCAGAGAAAATTTGCATTATGACCTGATGTTGCTTGGTGTCTACCTGCTGTTTTGCTATCTCATAAGGGAATGGGAAGCACTCACCAAAATCTGCTGTTTAATGAGAACAGAACACAGGTTCCCAGTGAAGATTAATATCCAAATTTTCATTACATTCGAGTGCATCATTAAATTCAGGGATTTGTTCTGATCCTCTAGAGAGAGGAGATCCAAAAGCAAAGTCTCAGTCTAGATTTGCTCCATTTCCTTCCTTAAATCCCACCTCTGGGAAATATTACCAAGGAACGTACAAAAAGACTACAAGCTACCAGGAAAGTCATTACAAAGGAAGAGCTGCCTGTATTAAGACACACGTTCCAACTGTAAATTAATCAGATCAACACACCTATATTTAGCTAACCAAGATGCTCATGCAATATTATAATAAAACATAATAATCAAATGAAAAATAGATACACTCAGTAGTGGAATTCTGGATTACAAAATGTGTTCTTTGTGTCTAAACAGGCATTAGAAGTTCTTTAAAGGGATAAGAGGAAAGAAATGGAGAATATTGCAAGCATAGACTTGAAATGAAAAATCTACAGAGAATCACGCATGGACACACACAAAAAAATTGTGCAGGCCTTGCACATGCCTTCTTTAGTTTTAAAGGCAGTTTAGTTAATAGCAAGAGATTTTATATTTTCCAGGGAGGCTTTAAAAGTAATTATTGTCCGTATGTTCATTGTCCATAAGTCTTAAGTGGCAGCCAGCAGAATTTCATTTTCTTCCCTTATTTCAGCAATAAATTTCCTTAAAGAAACTCTCTTGTGCCCTGACAGCAAAAGCAGTATTCATAAATGGAAAAAAAAAAGAAAAAAAAAAAAGAAAAAAATAAAAGAAGAAAAGAAAATTTCCCCAGTTGACTCATTTCCACAAAATCAGACTAAGGAAGAGAAGAACTGCTGAGAGCATGGTAAAGGCCCAGAATTTTTAAAGGTTCTCAAATCTGACAACAAAGGAAACAGATCTTTGGGCTCAAGCCCACATTCTGAACATGCCCTAAACGCTACCTCTTTAAGGACTTATTATCAGGTCCATGGCTTTTAGCAGTAAGAAACAATGTTCACAAACTCCGTTTGGATCCAGGGTTAAATTTTTCATTTTGGATAGATCACTACTTAGAAAGAACAAGTGTAATGAGAACTTTTAGTTCATCTAAGTGACATATTCGAACAAGAAACTTTATACACTTTCTAGTTTGTTTATTCATCTTTAAATTGTGCATAAGTAAAAAGCCAATGGATATTTCTATTTCTGTGATACCTTTCCACAAAGATCAACTAAAGACGCTTTTTGCCTCTTACTGTGACAATTTTCTATGGAACGAGAGTTTTATACTCAGTTCTACTATGGACATAAAGCCAGAATATATGAAATTCTGAATACACAAGTTAATCTATGGAGCATAAAGGTTCACTGCTTCCTGACGCAAAACAACTTACTTTTTTTTTCCATCCAGCATTGTATAGCCAGAAAAGAGTGGGAAATATTTCATTCTGCTTATGACTTGCAATGCTGAGATCCTGGGTTACTTGTGACTGGCAGTGCTGTGTACATAGGTTACTGCATGGCTTGGTCCTGTTGGAAAAAATAGTATGGAAAGAAAGAAGTAGAAATAATCTCCCCTGCTGTAGCAGGAAAGAAGAAACAGATGATCCCCTGGGGTTTCTTTTAGTGTGGGAACATCCTGCAGCTTTAAAACATTTACTTGAAAAATTAGTATGACTTTGCAGATTAGAGTCAAATGAAAGTTAGAAAATGGCAACATGACTGAGCAATCAGCTGAGCATTCCTGTCAATGTGGGATCCCTCCAATAACCAAGAAAAATCTTGAACTATATTAAGAACCAAAAGACTAACAGCTTGCACCGTCCCCCCTGCCCCAAGATCTCACTTATGTATCCTGGAAGTTCTCAGTATGTACAGAAATACAGACATCCCCTTGCACCACTCGAGACAAATCCTTAGATAATGGAAATTAAAGTAAAACTCAGCTGGTGGAGGCAAACTCACACATTCAAAGACATAGACGCTTATCTATCTCTAGTTGCTTATAATAATATTGGCTTATGTGAGTCGGTGAGCAAATGCTGGGAGACCAGATGGGCTTATTAATACCTGCAAGTGCAAGAGCCCGCAACTAAAATGAGAATATTAAATTATCATTCCTAGGTGCTGTCAGTGTTTATTTCCATCCAGGTACTCCTAAGCCACAAGCACCAGTTTTCAACAAGGTATAGCCATTAAACCATCTAATTTGGCATTAACAGTGTGCTTAACATTAAATAATCCAGCAAGGCCAAGGAAAGGCTTGAAAAAGTTAATTAGACTCAAAAAACTACCAACACAATTAGTACTAATTGACAGCCTCGTTGGCAATCGCACACTAAATGTTAGTGGTTCAACAGGCAAGAGCAGCAGAGCCTGCACCCTCCCTCTCCTAGAGGTGGTCCTTCCAAACAGTGTCCACCTGAGAAGCGGTTCCTACCATGACCTTCGCTGAACCAGTTCTGCAGATAAAAGGTGGCCTTTACTTCCCAACACAATGATTCTCTCATATTTCAAAACCACTAGGTGTTCTTAAATAGTTCTCCTTCAGATACTGTAAGGTATTTCAGAAACAGGGCAAAAAGGAGTTCTCAGTTATTATCTATCTTCAAAATAATATTAAAGGATAAATATATATTATACACAATAAATCCTGGGGTGCCTGTGAGTATATGCAAGCCTGATTTCCACTTCTGTATTATTTCCCTTATCACTTCATACATGCGCCTCTGTTGCTTATACAGACAGACTAAAACCAGTCTGTCTTCACCTAACGTGTTGGTCAAATATTGCCCCTTCCAAAACAAAAGTTCCCCAAATCCAGTTCCATTCAGAGTTAAATGTCTGGAGCCAAGTCCTGCAATTCTTGTTTACAGCAGTGTTGTAAGCAACAACAGTAGAACGATGCAAACATCCAAGGATTCTTACGTAGATGAATACACCTCAGTGGCTTGATCCCTCTCATAAGCCATTCATAAGGCATCTTTATTACAAGAAAAAGAAGCAGTACTAAAATAAGAAAATAGTAAAATGTATGCATACATATATGCTAAATACCCAGCCCCACAGATACGTCAGCAATAATCCCTCACCTCAGCTTCTGCAGCTGCTGATGGTGAAATTGCCTAACGCAAAGATCTCAGGAGGCTGCACTACATAGTCTCCAACACTCCAGTCAACATGTCTGTGATTCTATGATCTTGCTTCCACAGCTCACTTAACCCTTCCCATGAGCCTTGAACTGTACTTAATGAAGTCTCAGAGACTAGACCACACACAGAGAAATCCATTTCCATTCCCTACAAAGGGAATTTGTGTTCAGCTGATGTCAAGAGACTTCTTGCACTACCTCTGTGCCATGACATCTCTTTTTAAACCGCCATCACTGGTCCAGGGCAGTTTGGAGATATCCTTGGAGATGCCTTTAGCCCAGCTTCATCCTGACACCTGCTGCCTTCACTGCACTCTGTAGCACGTGGACACAGAAGTCTCTCTCATCTGGTAGGAAGCCCAGGTCCCCAAGATCCCCAGGCTGAAGATATAATTACAATATTTTCAAACATACTTCTTCCAAGCAAAGACAGCAAAAAGAAGAGAAAATTGAGCATCATACACTCAGTTCTGGCACTGAACAGAGGAAGAAATTCCACAGCATAAAAGACCCTTGGGAGAGCTCCTATCCTGCCGTGTCACCTCTCTATTTACATCAGCTCCACAACTCAGCTGTGTAATGCAGTTATCTGCTGATAACTTCTCATTCTTGGAGCTGAGGCTTCATTCTAGTCACCATTTCCAAAGGTGAGAATCCTGCTTCTGGCCTGCTTAGCCAAGACAACACTAGATATCATGCAAGTGGGCAACTCCAGCTGCATCCTGATTTGGGGTAGATCTTTCCCTTCAGAGGAGTTTATAAAAAGCACCTGGTATATGGTATATGAAATATGGTTCTTCTTTGGTATATGAAATATATGATATGAAATATGTCTTTTAGACATCACCAGAACTCTGTATCCTCATTTGAAATAAATCCAAGGAAATGGAAAAAAATCCTCAGTGCTTTCACCCCTGTAGGAAGGGCCTGCTAGAGAGATAATCTATGGCTTGAAAAATGGTTTAAGAGTTCAAAAGCATGAGGGGTATCACAAGAATGAATTTTACTTTCCAGGAGAGACATCAAAACCAGACATTTCTGTGGCAGACATACCAGCATATTCTTTCAGATGCCTTTGAGTGTATTTTCTGCTCTTTGTATTTGAATAGTTGGAGCAATAAAACAAGCTCTCATTTTTAAATTAAGTTTCCTGTAGGCAAGGTTGAAGAGGGAATATCAGTGAGTGACTCTGAAGTGGGAGCTGACACAAAGTCCCACTAATAGGCCCATTGACCCAACATTCACAGGCTTTATCATTGCGAAAATATTTTCCACCAATCCAGGCAGCAACAAATAACAGGTTTTGAAGTTCTTAGTAGTGATATGTTATAAGGGAATATACAGTCAACTGCTATATGAAAAGGTTGACTGATATTACTCTTCAAAGTGCATTTATGTATTCCACTCTCTTGCTTGCAGAACCCAAGGTACATACTGCATATTCTAATGGGACAAAATGGAAATGTCGGGGAGCTGCTGCTAGTTATTCACATTATATTTGGGCTGAATTTTTTTAAGATGAGAAATGGTCTCTTAAACAAAGGTGTGCTTACTGAGAGAAAATATTTGTCAAAACTATCTCCTCTCACAGGAGAGAAACTCAAATTGAGTAAAAGGATGTATATCAGACAACCACCTGTAGAAGACTTCAATTGCAAGAACTACAAGATTGTAGGAGACTACAAGTGCAATTCCTTTTGATACATATTCCTGCCAGTCACACTTTACAAAATGGCAAAGACTGGACAGATGAACTTACCTAAGGATAACCAGCTCTTAGGGAATGAATAGCTGATCAGGTTTACACCAATTCTTTCCCATACCCTGCTGCTTTTGGAAGAACTACTCATAGTTACTACACTGAAAACTAAGAATCAGTGATTTCAACTCCAAACACTTAACATTTCCTTATTGCACAGAGTTTTTGTATTATAGTTATACTGAACTATTAAATGTTGCACATTGCAATTACCTACTACTAACTACACTGTCTGCCATTCTGGAAGAGAAGGAACATAAAGCAAAGCATAAGGTTTATTTTCAATTTATACCTACCACAATAACTTTTTATTTTGCTCCTTACAGTTAGCAACAGTTTGGCCTATACCTCAAACATTTTCCAAAATACCAAAACATTCATACTGTTTTGGTTTGGTTTGATTTTTCTAATTTAGTCCTCTAGTTAAAAAAAACAAAACAAAACACAAAAAAAACCCAAAAATATTAATTACATTAATTCTGTCCTCAATTGTGTGGTTAATATATGTTGCCTGTGCTTGAAAACTGCTGGACTGTTTTTAAATTGCTGTACTGAGATGAAACCACACTGTTTTTCTATCAAAAAGTCACTACGCTATCCAGATGCAGAACCATGACCCTAAACAGAGACATCAGAAGATAATAACAGTTATTGCTCTTGTACCACTTTGGTTTCCTTTTCAATGAAATGTAGAGCTGAGAATTTCACGCCTCTACCTCTCCATGTAGTTACATATGCACATGTATAGAAAAATCCTATGTTTTAATAAAGGGATAGATCGATATCACGGTAATCATATTACCTAGAAATAAGGAAAGGGTAGTGCTTATAGAAGCTTTACCCTTTTTTTCTTTTAATATAGATTAAAACAACAGCAGGGAAGCTACATCAATATAATGTTATGCTGAAGATCCAAATGCTAAACTTCCGAAACACACTTGCAATATACACATAAATTTTAAAATATGTAAATATGCACCTTTTAATGATTGAACTCCAAAGTTACAGATCACAAACTCATTAACACACTATTTTAGTGAAGTCAACCTGACAAGAAAACTTGCCAGCTGGTAGAGCTCATGTCTACCCTTTTCAAGGTTTCTAGTTTGCACCAGGAAAGCCTTGAATGTGCACCACCGTTATTCGGGCACAGAAGAAATCCCTTTGCCCTGAAGATTATCAGCATGCCACTCAAACAATTTTATGTACTAAAGTCTGAAAAGGAAAATACATTTCCTAAGTTCCTCCTCTAAGCACATTTCAAATGATGAATTGTAGCAATGCTAAGTGAATACTTCAATGACAACCAGTTTAAAATGAGAACTTCCTCTGCTCTGTACAGAACAGAAAATATTTAATAGAATACTTAGGTAATATATTTTTTCAGGTGGGCTGAACATTTTCATTAGCAATTAAGTAAATTTACACCCTAAGGATAGCAATGAAATTATCAAACACAGTGTCAGAAACTAAACACACAGAGTCTGTAGAATACACAATTTATATAATCGCTTTACACATGGTTGAACTTTAAAACAAACCATGATACCTTCTCCAAGTAAAGATGCCTATTTTACCATATTTTCAGTAGTATAGATATACTGATATGCTGTATCAGTCAAATTATATTCTACAGTATTTTTGATGCAATTCATCAAAAAATATGTTATTATATCCCTGTCACGAAAATATAAAAGATTATTTAAATCATCCAAAGGAAGGCTGTAATTTTTAATATCTTGTTGATTAAATTCCATTTTTCAGTAAGGGTTAAAGTATATATTATACTTTCTACTTTCCTATGCATATTTTCCAATGTGTTAACTCTCTTCTGAAATCAGTTCAGATACTCCTGTTGCCAATCTGCTCAACCAGCAGATGGAGATGGGACACTAAGCTGTTTGTTTCCACAAGAAAAGGAAGTCTCCCTACCCAGAGAGCCAGGAATTTGTTGGGGAGGACTGCTGGGGAGGACTGGTTAATTCTTCTCAAAAAAAATCTAGCAACTCACTGAACAAAGCCGGAAGTGATAGCAGCAACATCCCTGTTGTATCAAGACTGCAGTCATGGTTATCATCACCTACCTAGCAAGACGTCTGAGTATACATCAGCAAATCTTTCCCTACTCCAGACATATCCTGAATGGACTAAGTGATAGGAGTGAATCAGACATGAGCATCATCTGAAAGGTATTCTGAAAAGATTCATTTGGTCTGCTACTATTTTTCTCTCTCCATGACTGAGTCATTCGCCTATTGTATCTCTCCCACCTTCTTTACTGTTTCTTCCTCAACAAGGCACCAAGCTAAACTTCACTGACCCCACTTCTCCAGAATTGTTCATGTTGTATTTTTGTTTCCTCCTTTCTCACATACGTATCTTAGATCATCATCTCTGATTCCAAAACAGGAGAACTGGAGAGCTGGTATCTACTGACTCCTTTCCCAATTGCACTTCTACGATCCAGATCCATACCATTTAAAATTCATCTTGCAGAAATCAGTGGACAGAGAAAGGCAACTGCCATGGTCAGGTCATCACTCCCATCTTCCCAGTCATCCTCTGGAGGCCTCTACTCATCTCCATTAGCTACACATATGACCTCTGGCAACTACATACCTAATTTAGGCATTTAAGTTAACAGGAATGTCAGGGCCTCACAGTAACTTGATGCATTTAGAGGAGAGCTCTTCCTTTAAAAAAATTAAACCTACTTGGAGAGAAGAAAAGGGAAATGGAGTTAGTTACAACTCTGCTCATTAAAGCTGAAGTATCTGTATTTCGTTGCTTTCCTCTTTGTTTCTAGTAGCACTGCTAAATATTTTAGATAGTTTCTGCTGGGCAGAACAAATGAATTCAAGCCCCTACTAATAAGTTCCCCAACTCCAAATTACTCTTTGACTGTAAGAAAAATAGCAAGAAGGGCAATTTAAAATCTGTAACTTCCTTAATATTGCATACAGTCTTCACAAAAATACACAGACAAACCTAAAAGCAGTTAAGTAACTGTGGTCCCTTTGCCATACACAGTAAAGGCACTTCCAGAGAATGATTATTTCTGTTTAGCTCCAGCTGTCTGTAGTTTGTGGGGCTTTTCTGACACAGGCAAAGAGGAATTCAGCCAGAAATCTGAAACCTGTTACATTTAGGAACACATTTGTGTAGTAACTAGATGACCGATGACTTCATAGGAAGCTTCCAAACCTATTTAAAATTTGGGGAAAAGTACCCTTTCAGCTGTTTACTTCCTGAATAATCTGCATACCACAGAAAAAAAGAAGAAAATAAAAGGAAAAAAAGAGAGACAGAAACAGATATGCCCCCAAGAGATCCTACACATTTCAGGGTCTCCCAGAGTACCACGTGCATAAAACCTTGCATACTAAGAGCTGTAGGATGTCTTCTTGTAGCTTTAAAGAAATGCATTCAAAACCAAATTTTTGAAATTAAGAAGATGGATGACAACAGCAGCTTTGGGTGGCTGAGGTCCTACAACTGCTGGAAGTTGATCATGTCCATGTAATCCCAAGGCAGCATTCCTCGTCCCTCTCCAGGAGATGCCAGCAGTCCCTGGCTGCCAATACAGTGTCAGACGGAACAGTGAGTGTTACAAGAAGGAACAGAAAAACAGTTAAAGATGCCTGTTCAAACCTTATTTCCCTTCATTCCCCTAAGGCATACAAATAGAGTCAGAGTTTGCTAGAATACAAGCACAATCATTACAATTTCCTCCAAGGCTGGCACAGTTCAGTTTTTCCACCATTCCCCATCCCCACTTTGCTGGCACGCTGCTTCTTTCTTCTGACGTTAAGGCTGATGGAACAGCCAGCATAGGAAATGGATAAACTGCCTCCTCCAGTGTAAGACCACTGGAAATTTCTCTTACACATTGTCCAGTTTTCTACTCCAAGCTTCTGGATGATATAGCAGCCACAAATTAATGACAAATAGAATACAGCCCCAGAACAATATAAAAAGCACTGAGAAAAATAGTCCTATGTCTACATGTGAAAATGTTCAAATGTGCCAAAAACAGGAAGGAAAAGAAATTGTTTTAAATTTTTGCTCCTTACTCTTGATTGGAAAATGAAAGCATCTTAGTATCCCTGAATCCAACCAATGACAAAAGTACGTTAAGAAATGCATTTAGATCCCAACTGGTAAAGCTATTCTATTTTTGAAGTCTTTGCCAACACAGGTAAAGACCATGCCCATGAGGCGGGGGAAAAAAATCATACTACAAACAGAGCTAGAAATTAGGAACTTAAACTAGGAATTTAATGTGAGCTTTCCTTCAATACTTGCCCCTCCCTCCACATTTTAACAGCGTTGCTGTTTTCCAGTTTCAGATACATGTGCCTCACAGCAATACTGTTAGTATTTAGGTTCACTTAGTTTTAATCTGGAAAGAAGCATTAGAGCCTCTAGCCTGACCTCCTGCATAAAACTGGCCAGAGTATTTTGTTCAAGTACAGCTACACAAGAGGACAGTAACTCTTGTTTGAGCACCACATGTCTTTCTAAAAGTCACCCAGTCTTGACTAGAGGAATCTATCACTTACTCTGTTTGGTTTGTTCCAGCACATAATTATGCTTCCAATTAAAAATGTGTGCCTGATTTCTAATTTGAATTTGTTTTGCTTCATTTTTCAGCCACTGGTGCTATTCATGCCTTTTTTCATTAGAGCGTAGAGCTCTCCAGTGCTTGGTATTTCCTCTGTTTGAAGCTACAATGAATTTAAGTGGTACACATGTCTGAACACAGAAACGCACACATACAAACACAGAGTATCACATCACCATTACTGCGATCAACATGTCTACAAAGTATGAAAAATTTGCGTGTAGCAGTTGAAGTATGTCCAGGATAACACGGTTAAGTCCTCTCCTTTTAAAAAGACTGGGTTGCTAACAAAAGGTAATTCTTTTATTTAGCACTTTATCAAAGAGACAGCACTGGCATCAATGGTCATCACTCAGAGGAGCATTATCAGTTACTTGGTGGCCACCTCTTCTCCCTATTACACTTAGCATGTAGCACTAGGTTTCATATTGCAGTAGGGAAGCCTGGCCTGGCCCTGGTTACCTGTGATAGGACCCAACAAGATCACAGCTTGAAGTGATTACAGCTCCACTGCTCAATGACAGAACAGATTTCTACCTCATGGCAGACATGTTCATCTTCTGTATATATATACACCTGGCACATTCTGAAGTCCCATCCTAAACTGCTGACAGTAAAACCAATTAAGAAGCACTCCTCGGTGCTTAGACCTTGTTTTGGTCCTAATGATGAGGAACAGTGCAAAATCCCGAAGGAAGGACAATCAATCCTGGCTTACAAAGCACTTCACATTCCCAAGTAGCCTCTTCATACAATTATATATCCCTAAATATACACAGCTGAGTTGACATACAAAGCTGACAATCTAATGATGACATAATCCTTAATACATGGTTTAGCTGGCATGCAGCAGTTATTTGTATTTTGTATATTAGTTATTTTGTGCAGAGAAAGAGATAAAGCATGAAATAGGCTCCTAGGAATTCCTCCCACCTCTCTTTTTTCTTTCAAATTTTTACCTCCTACTATTTTTCCCTGTTCCTCAGATGTAGGATGCACCTGATGAAAAATATCCAGGGACAAGGGGACAAGGCTTCCTCCTTTTCTTTTCCTGACAGGTCTGATACAAAAACTTATTCCTGTAACAGATTCCTTGGCAAGAAAAGGACCTTCCACAGTACAGGAAGGTCATGGACAGAGTTTTACTACTGCAAAAACAAATAAAGCCTTGTTCTTAAAAATGTATGAAGTCATGTTTGGAAATGCATGAAAATTAAGACATTTCTAGGAAATTTGATCCATGATTGCCCTCTTCGCAACAATCAAGAATTATACTAATTCTTACAAATGCTGATCATCTGTTATTAACATTTCAGCCTATATTCTAAAACACCCTGGAAAAAATGGGTTGTGGAAGAGATCTCTTCTCGAGTGAAGGAACATAAATTCTCCCTATAAAGGGGAAGGCAGAAGGAACGGAGGCACAGAGAGAAAAGGACTACCAAACGTTGCTGCCCAAATCATAGGCAGACAGGATCTATTACAGGCACAAGTGGTAGCGAGATAAACTACAATCCAGATGACTAAGCTGCTTCTAGCTGTAAAAATTAACGAATAATAATGTTCTGGAGGTAATGTCTATTAGGCATTAAACAGCAGTTTTATTTTAAATGATGCAAATCCATCCCTATGCATAGGGCTTTAATTGGAACGCCAAGGGAAAGTGTTCGCTGCTAGATGGAAGGAGTGTGGGAAGCCGCTGCAGACACGCAAAGTCTGTTTTATTCATGTGCACTATCTTTGTTTTTATTCACCAGCAAAGTTAAAGCCTCTGAATTCTGGTTAGTTTCAACTCAGTTTATACCAAAATACATAACTTAAAGAAAAAAAGAAGGGGCGGGGGGGTGGGGGGGGAAGGGAAGAAAAAAGGAAAAGGCCAGATGACAAATGTACACAAAACAGATGGCCAAGGATTTTACAAAGACTTCCTTGCTCTTAGTCAGAATTTTCCCAGGGAAGCTGCTGGAGTGAGGAAGAAAGGCAGGAATGCTTTTGAGTTAAGGACCCTCTTCCCTAAAAAGAAATGTAATGCTGCCTCATCTTTGGCATCTCCAATGTGTAAACTCAGTCATATGAAAAAGAGAAAATAAAAGAACACCCAAAAATATATTGATAGTAAAAAATTTAATGTATGTGATAATGTTTAGCATCACTTGCCTTTTTTTAACAGAAAAAATAATGCCAATTTCTTCCCCTCATCCTTCTGCTTACTAGTGGATTTGAAGTCAATAACGTCGATAGCCACATGACGAGAAAGCAAATTAAGAAAAGACATATAGATAAAGAGTGCTGAAAGGTGCAGAAGGACATGCAGTTTGGGACAATGGATGTTTTTGAGATGGGAATAAAACACTGTATTCTTCAGCAAAGAACAGGAGAGATGTTGGCAAATCTGAAATAGCAGATGATTAAAAGCAGTCAGATAAAAGAGAGTCCCATTTAAGCAAGCATGAAAAAAACAGAAAATCAGACCAGAAGATAAAGTAAGTAAATGTCCTTCTGTATAAATGTCAGACACCTAAGAAATTAATAGATTGCTTAAATACTTAAATAAGGGGAACACAGAAGAAACAGAATAGCTAGTGAGGAAACCATCCATCAGGAAAAGCTTAAAGCTAAATCTAGTAAGTTAACTGTATGAAGTAACACGCAATCCCTGTGGACTGGAAGTTCAGTCCCACACAGGGCTGGAAGTACAGTGTGCAGTACTTAGCATACCACCACCAGGCTGGCCTGGATGGGAGCAGTGACTCTAACTTGCTTTGTGAACTCAACGATGGCAAGATCAGGAAACACAGCAGTAATGGGAGATTTCAATGACCCCACGTAAATTGCTTAAATATTGTATCTGGGCACAATGCCAAGAGCAAATTTTCAGACCCTGCTTCGTAAGCAGCTAGCCAGGAAACTCCAAGGGGAGGCAACTCTTCACCTGGTCTCAGCAGAGCTGACAATGAGTCACACTGCAACCGTAATCAGCATAGATTCAACATTTCTACATAAGCAAGGAAGCCAAAATATCCACAATGGGAGTGGGTTCAACAGGATTCTTGCACAAAAAGGAGGAAGCTTGGTTAAAAAAAGAAAGCTAAAAGAAGCAGTGTTACAGGTAATATGTTTGTCAGTGACATGGACAGTGGGATTGAGTGCACCCTCAGCAAGACTGCTGACAACACCAAGCTGTGTGGTGCTGTCGACACGCTGGATGGAAGGTATGCCACGCAGAGGGACCCAGACAGACTTGAGAGGTGGGCACATGTGAACTCATGAAGTTCAACAAAGCCGAATGCAAGGTCCTGCACATGGGTCAGGGCAATCCCAAGCACAAATACAGGCTGGGCAGAGAATGGGTTGAGAGCAGCCCTGAGGAGGACTTTGGGGTGTTGGTTGAGGAGAAGCTCCACATGACCGGCAATGTGTGCCGCAGCCCAGAAAGCCAACCGCATCCTGGGCTGCATCAAAAGAAGTGTGACCAGCAGGTTGAAGGGGGTGATTCTCCCCTTCTACTCCACTGTGGTGAGACCCCACCTGGAGCACTGCATCCAGCTCTGGGGCTCCCAACATAAGAAGGACATGGACCTGTTGGAGCGAGTCCAGAGGAGGGCCATGAAGATGATCCGAGGGCTGGAACACCTCTCCTATGCAGACAGGCTGAGAGAGTTGGGGTTGTTCAGCCTGGAGAAGAGAAGGCTCTGGGGAGACCTTATTGCAGCCTTTCAGTACTTGAAGGGGGCCTACACAAAAGCTAGAGAGGGACTTTTTACAAAGGCATGTAATGTTAGGACAAGGGGTAATGGCTTTAAACCAAAAAAGGGTAGATTTAGAATAAATATAATGAAGAAATTTTTGCTATATGGGTGGTGAGGCACTGGAACAGGTTGCCCAGAGAAGTTGTGGATGGCCCTCCCTGGAAATGTTCAAGGCCAGGTTGGATGAGGCTTTGAGCAGCCTGGCTAGTAGAAGGTGTCCCTGCCCATGGCAGGGGATTTGGAACTAGATGATCTTTAAGGTCTTTTCCAACCCAAAATGATCCATGATTCTATGAAAATATCGGAAATGTCTTTTTAAAGGCATAAGATTTAATTTCAGTGCAAGTGCATACTACCTAAAGCAGACCAAAGAAGAAAAAGGCATGATTAAAAAGAAACACTACTGGAAGAAAGACAAACAACTTTAACAAGGTGAATTTTTGTCTAGCTGAAGATAACAGGAGAAAAAAATCCTCAGAAGGATAACACTATAATGCAATAGGCCAAAATAAAAACCTTTGAAACACAGCTTGAAAAAGTTTACACTGTAATAATAAATCTGTCAACCTACCAAAAGATGTGAAGGCTGCCACAGCAATCTGTGGAGCCAACGCATGAACAACATGAGAAAAGAGCACCAAGAGGCAAGCCCACAGCAGAGGAAGCAAACTAATGTTTCGCATCTCTGTTCACCCTGGAGCTGCTCTGAAAGGTTCCCACGTTAGAACTCTCTGCTGTCGCTGTATTAAGATATGTCTCATATTAAAGTGTCAGTGAAAGACATTTTACACAAATCAACACTACTCATCTGCCCAAACCAGATGGTACTCATCCAAATGTTCTAAAGGAACTCAAGGATGAAATCACTAAGCCATTAATTGTCTTCTCATTTAAAATAATATTTGTATTAGAGAAATGGACATTGCAAATATGGATTCCAATTTTTTAAAGATTTCCAAGAGCAATTTAGAGAGGTACTTCAGAGCAGTAAAGTCTGATGTCAGCACTAGGTAAATTAGTAAAAACTACTCCAATTCTGTAATTTGACACACAGAGAAATAAGAGGTACCAAGTGAGAGTCCACATGACTTTGGAGAGGGAACGCATGACTCATTAACGGCCCTGGCTTTTTGACAGATTCAGTGAATATATAAAAAGGAAAATTCAACCAAAAAGCCTACTCTAAAAATTGTTCAGAAAGGTCCCCCACAAAATGTGCTCAATAAACTATATTGCTAGAGGATAAGTGGACGAGAGGACAGGTCTTCATTTTGAGGAATAATTATTCTAAAAACAAGAAACATAAGGTTTGATTCATTTTTGCTATTGAGAAAAGTCATCAAAGGAATCCCACAAGGTACTTCGGTAAGTCCTAACATATTCACCATTACAGAAACAGGGACAGACAGTGACAGAAGTCTGAGCGATGTAGTATTATCAGCAAAGGAGTAAAACAAAGACAACTCAATATCAAGTAAGCCAGTAAGTATGAAATGTTGTAGATGAACCTCATGATACTGATTGACTGGTCATTAAAATAGCAAAAGAAATTAATAGTAGATAAATTTAAAGGGATGTTCTAACACTAAATACAAAATGAAGGCTTTTGCACAAACTACTACCATTCTGTAAAGGTACCTGGTTGGTATGATACAGACTACCATGAAAACATCAATCTGCCATTCAACAGTGATTCAAAAAACAAATAAATTCAGAAATTTTAAGGAAGGTAACAGAGAAAAATGAGAAAATGACAGGATAGCACTGCATCAGCCCCTTCATTGTGCCCTTAACTGTAATACTGTGTTCAGTACTGCTCTACTTACCTCAAACAGGACACAAGGGAAGCACAAGAAACACACACAAGACAGACAAGAGCAAGCAAAGGAACAAATTTACTTCTTTTCAAGGACCAAAGACTGTAGTGTCCATTAAATCAAAAGCTTACAGGATAAAGTAGAGGAGGTGTTTCATCATAACACACAGTTGTGGTAAATAATGTGCTCAAATTAAAAAAAAAAAAAAAAAACCAACAACACACCAACCAAAACCAAAAATGGAATGCCAGATGGAGAAAAAATAATCCATGAAGGGATATTAAACAAAGGGACTGCACCTCAGGCTCAGTAAGTGCCCAAGTCAAAAATTGTTAGAGTCTGGGAGAGTGTTCATGAAAGAATGAACGTCCCTCCTATCTTCATGAAGGGCAAGGAGGAGCATCTGGGGATGTACAGGCATGTCCACCTCACCTTCATCCCTGGGAAGGATGGAGCAAATAATCCTGAAACCCATTTCTGTAGAACAAGAAGGTTTAGGAATAGTCAGCATGGATCTATGAAGGGGAAAATCATGCTTAGACAAACTGATAACCTTCTAGGTAGCTCACAGGATGAGGGAGAGCAGTAGATATTGCTTATTTTGACTTTAGCAAGGCTTTTGACACTATCATCCTAATTGACAAACTGATGAAGTATGGTCCAGGTAAGTGGATAGTGAGGTAGGCTGCAATCCTAGGCTCGGCAGGTTGTGCTCAGCACCATGAAGTCCAGCTGGAGGTGAGGCACTCAAAATGCTCCCTGTGGGCTGACACCAGGGCCAATACTGCTTAATATATCCATTAATGACCTGGATGATGGCACAGACTGTAACCTCAGCAAGTTTGCAGACGATATACAAAACTGGGAGGAGTGGCTGATACAGCAGATGGCCGTGGTGCTATTCAGAGGAACCTCCACAGGCTGGGGAAACAGGCTGACAGGAATCTCATGAAACTCAACAAGGGCGGGCAACATGTTGAACACAAGCCAGCAACGTGCCCTTGCAGCAAAGAAGGGCAACAGCCTCCTGGGCTGCATTAGGAGGAGTGTTGACAGCATGTCGAGGGAGATGATCCTTCCCACTCAGCACTGCTGAGTCAGTTTGGAGTGCTAGGTCCAGGTCTGGTCTCCCCAGTACAAGAGAGACACAGACATACTGAAGCAAGTCAGCTAAGGACCTCGAGGATGGTTAAGGAACTGGAGCATCTGACACACAATGAGAGACAGAGAGCTGGGAGTGTTTATGCTGGTGGAGAAAAGACTCAGGGGGAACCTTATTAATGTGTATAAATACCTGATGGGGGGTGGGGATGTAAAGAAAACTGAGCCAGACTCTTCTCTGTGACGACGTGTGATAGGACAAGAGGCAATGGATAAGCACTGAAACACAGGAAATTCCATTTAAACATCAGAAAAACACCTTTTAATGTGAAGAGGGTCAAACACCGGCACAGGTTGCCCAGAGAGGTTCTAGAGTCTCCATCCTTGGAGATATTCAAAACCCAGCTAAGCACGGCCCTGGGCAACCTGCTTAGTCAACTGTGCTTTGAGCAGGGGGCTTAGACTAGATGATTATGAGAGGTTCCTTCCACACCCAATGATTATGTGATTCTCTGAAGCTTCAGTACAGACTTGTGTCCTTTTCTTACAGTTCATAAGTATTTGCTGTGAGCTACTGACAAAGGACCGTCCAGCTCAGTACTATGGTCATTCTCATTTTCTAGATGATAATTTTCAGTAAACTATTGTAATTTAAATGTTGTCAAATGAATCGTTTTAAGCTGGAGTCAGTTTGTGTTGATGAAGAGCACTCAATTTGATTAATACTTCCCAAAGCTTTCTTGGTTTAAAAACAAAAAAAAAAAAAGAGAACACACAGAACACACTTTTTTCTTGCACAGAAAATCAACGGTAAAGCAAATCACAAATTAAAGCATAAACCTAATGTTTGCTTGCTTTCACCTCATCTGATTAGAGCCATTAAATTTGCATCATCCTTAGCTGTGCAATTATTATCATGGAAAGCTTAGCTTGTTAAATTCAATTCTCACATTGCAAAAGCTTTCCAGGGAGTGATTCTCTTTTTAATGTAACTTCCACAGGATTTAAATGGAGGTTATGTTATTGGAAGAATCCATTTTTCCTCCTTATCTTCCTCCTAAAGGAGAAGGTGCCCGTAGCTGACTCATAAGGACCCAGTGGCTCCTTATTCCAATTCAACGAATACAGGGCTGAAAACGATGAATGCGTAGCTGAGAGCTCTAATGTTGCTTTGCACTACATCACTCTGACTCCCACCATACTCAATGAGTTTATTCTCACCCTCCCCCACTGCTTATCTGATAGAAAAAAGGAAGAAAAATGAATGGCAAAAAAGGGAAAAATGTAAAATAAGATTTTCCTAAAACAGTAATCTCCTAAAAAGCTTTCTCTGCATGTGCAAGGTGTTTTGGAAGGTATTTCTAGGAGGGTTTTTCAAAACCATATCATCCAATAGAGAATTCATCTTGATCTATTTTTCCCCTTCCTGCCCATTTATTTCAAATTATAATAATTTTCAATCCATCTAAATGTAACAGGCCAATTCAGAACAAAACTTGAATAATTTTTCAAATTAGAGAGGACTGCTTACCCAGTGCAGATGCTACTCAAATTGACCATTAAAATCTACTGAAAAGATACAATCTCCACTCAGAGAAATGCCCCGTGTCCAAACTGTCTAACATAATTTTATAACATCTCTATTTAAACCTAAACAAAATACATGATTAGAAACACTGAATGTGGAAGTCATCTGTTCTCCCTCCAAGTGCCAGTCCTTCCTCCTAACAAGTACGTGGGTAACTGGAGAATTTCAAATTGTTAAATGCTACCCAATCTAAGCCACTGGGCATTTCGTCCTTTCTTGGGATTCTTCCTATAAGCAGCAGTGACAAGGAGGACGTGGGAGATTCACTCATTCAGTGCTTTCATTCATGCAGTATTTGCTGATAACCTTGCAATTTGAAATATCTTGTTTCCTCTTAATTATCGCGCTCTTGGGAAAACATTCCCATTCGAAGTGACAGCATACATGGATGAGAAGCAAACAAAACAGGAATAATTTCCTTGTCTCTGCTCCCAGAAGGAAATCACAAAGCCTGAGAGTGCATAGGCACCTGACGGCACACACAAATGGCCTGTACACGTTGCACTTTGCTAAGACACCTTAGTTGCACAGGCTCTCAGTGAACATCACCCGTGCTTGAGTCTGGACTCCTTCATGCCTCTCCACTGCACAGAGGTGATGACACTTTCTTACTTCACATGGTCTTCAAAAGGATCAACTAACAAGGTTTCAGAATTTCAAAATCTAATACTGATGAAACTAAACAGGCAAGAAAATAAAACCAATCATCGTGCTAATGGCCAAAGCTCCAATCTGAATCGTCCACATCCAAGGAGAACAGCATATTTCACAGCTACATTTGTATCAGTACCCTGGTCCTTCTGCTGCAGCTGCCTACAGAACATAAATCAGCATCAGCTCTGGTGGGGCTTCTGCTCATTTTAACAGCTTTGCTGCGAGCAATCAAACCGAGATTACCAACTCTTCCAACGGACAATTGTGCTTATGTACTGTTAATTTTTAAGTGGGATAAAATTTATAAACTAAGTTAATGTTGTTTAAAAAGAATTTTTGGCATGTCAAAATATTAGAAAGCTTTTTGTAAAGGACAGTGATGACTTCTTTCACAGAGTTATTTTCTTACTTGCCTCTTACTACTCTTTGGCCTTCCTTCCTCCTACCCCATTCCTGCAAAAACAATCAGAAAACAAACATGCCCACCCAAAAGAGCACTTACTGCCTCCCTTTCTTTTTCAAGGAAAACTGCTAGAAAATAGTTTACAGGGCAATCTGTTTGGCTAAGGAGCAAGGAGTCAGAAAGGTTTTTTGGTCAAAACAGATAAGATGAGGGATATAAGAGAAAAAAATGAACAGACACGGCCATCATTTCCCTGCAGTCTACTGGCCAGGGTCACCTAGGGTTGAGCAGAACAAACATCAAGCCCTCTTGTAAACTTAACCGTTAGATTAAAGTGCCCTTTGCTTTCCTTTGATAAGCTGAAAGACTGAACTCTGTGCATCTCTCGCAGCAGGCCATTTTCTCCAGCTTTCAAATGCTCCCATGACTCTCTCCCACTTTTACAAAGGAGCCTGAATGTATGGGCAAGAGGCCTTGAAGTATTTCAGCATCACCCTCACAGCAGCGTGCACAGAAAGCATGACATTGCTCTTCTCCCTACTCATGAGTGTGGTTTACATGAAGCTCATAATCACCCAAGGCACAGCCATGAGGTCACTTCTCTGATCCCCTCAGCCTTTTTACCATCATGATTTTCCACTGTACGCCGACATATTTTGTACATCATATCCCACATTTCTTGTTCCCAGATAAATAGCATTCCATTAAGCTGAGCGTGGTTTTAATGGGCCAATGTAAAGCTCTTCTGTCAGTCCAGTTCTCATAACTCTGTCAATCCTTTTTTGTCACCTATAGCCGTAATCAACAATTTGTATTTGCTGCCAAGTAAGTGGTTAAAATGTTGACTAGAAGCAAGGCTGATACTGATCACTGCTAAACTCCAGGCAGTTGCAGTTACTCAATGTTAATTAAATTTAAAAGATCTATGAATTAACCAGCTTTTAATATGTTTAACCTGTGCCTTATGGATACTGCACAGTGCTTCCCCGCCCCCCCCCCCCCCCCCCCCCCCAACAGAGAATAAGTATCAGGAAACTTCAATTTAAAAAGATAGCAAACTCCTAGAATATGATACAGAAAAGGTTCAGTGAACCTGAATATATTAGTTCAAAAACTCCCAGACTAATTTCTAAAGAAAAAGCTTATAGCAGAATTTTGGTAAAAATGTGGAAAAACTAAGTGGAAATCAACAAAATTCATTCAACTTCTAAATTTCTTTTTAGTGATACTTCTTGCTCTATTGCATAAACAAAACAGTTGTCATCCTTACCAGATCCTGAGAATTCTGGGTGCTCAGGAACTAAAACAAATTTTCATGAACACTACATTTTCTTTGTTAACCAAGTGGTTTTCGTCATGGACATCTCACCATTTAATATCAAAGATTATAAAAATCTTGGGTAAATCCCATTCTGAGTACTCAGAGGGAAGAACTTGGTAATTAGAAAGTACTGAACACGCACTCTCTCATAGTTAGGTGGGTCATCAGTAATTATCAGTTATGGAAATGTTGCATTAATTTATTTAGCATGTGAACAAATACAGTGACCAACCTAAGGCACATATACATTGAACGGAGCACTGATAACAGCTTTGGTGGGTCATGCAAGACTCTGGGTGAGCCACGTGCCGATTTTAAAATAAAATATGAGCGCCACGTGCCGTGCCATGCCCAGTGTCAACCCCACCACTGACCAAATTCTGAGCAGTGGCCCCAGACTGCTGGAGGGAATCAGATCTCTTATGCTTACATTTGAACATTAATAACTTTATGCAGAGATGGGACTGATCCATTCGCTTGTTTTCAATATGGAGCTAAGCCAGATGTTTTAGGCAAACTGTAACAGGAAGAAACAATTGCCTTTCTGCAACTGGCTCTCTTGCTGCCATTCAGAAGCCTGGTTGGGGGAAAAGGACTCGGTTCAACACTAGGAGTCTTGCAATTTGCTATCAAACGCAGAAGGAAACCAGGAGCCAGGAATCTATTCCAGAGCCACTTGGCCTCCAGTGCGCCTCCTCAAAATCATCTTCCCATTACACTAAGTGACAAAATGAGTGATAAGGGATGAGGCTCAGCAAAGATCCTTGCTTGTGACAAAGCAAAAATAGCTCAGCAAGCTGAGAACAAACAGATGAGGAGACTTAGTTCTAACACACCAGTTTTCTCCACTTTAATGTCCAAACCAACACAATCATCACCAGATGCATGGAGGAAGCCTTGGCCTTTCCAGCCTACAGGTTTTACTCAGAATAATTTATCCTGTATACAATCGACATTGCCTTCCTCCCACCCTCCCACCCCAAATTAAGATCACCCAATTTCTGCCTAGATGAAAATGCTTTGTGGTGTAAAAAAAAAAAATATTGTGCAAAGTGTCAAGATGAGAAAATTCCTGTTGTTGAGCTCAAGTGTAACCCCTTTTCTGCTGCAGGGCTTCATCTGTGGAACAGACACTCCAGCGATCAAAGGACTGTCTCCTCAGAGGCTACCAAGCAAAGAGGAAAAAAAGAACAGGAACAGATGATTACTACTTCCATAATAAATAACACTGCACTCCACAAATGTTTGCTCTAAAAAATATACAATTGGTACAATCTGCAGTTGAAGTCTGTTGTTAGTTGTAGGACCTGACTTGTAACTTGTGAAATCTTTACAGCCCCAATGCTTCCAAAAGCACTAGCACTCTTTACACCAATTATGCCAATTTATTGCCTTGCCCCCCAGTAGGGTACATGCATTTGTGCCCGAAAATATGGTTTGTTTCCAAGGAGAGACGGTGGAGGGCCATATGCAGGTTAGCTTGTCCCCAAGAGCAACAACACACAGTTCATTTCTGGAGTGACTGTTTTCTTGTACTGAAAACACTGATTTGCTGACGGGGAAATCCAACTCACCTTGAGCACAGCAGAAACAACAGCTGCTACTAACCCATGGGAATTTTACAGAGAGGGTGCAAAGGAAAATTAAATACTGAATATGCTACACTCTGTGGAGCACTACAAAAACTGGAAGAATCCCTGTCTGGACTGGGCTCTGCCTCAGTGTCATCCCAACACTTGCTTTGCGACATGTAACACTAACTCACTTTTCTTCACCACCTGCGAGAGAGCAGACTAGAGCCCCTTCATAAACACCATTCCCAATTAGCCAGTCAAACTGAACATAGAGATTCAAAGTAGGACTGTGTCATAAAAGAGAAAAGCTTTGACCCTTCCTTCTTTAATTTCTCTCTTAAGGAAGCAATATGGCAAAATATCACATTTGACAGAACAACCTTTAATGGAACAAATGCAATTTGACTCCCTTTTGTTTCCTATCCCCAGTCCTAAATGTCCAGATAGCTTGTATCCATCGCATACTCCACACAGAATCCAGATTTGATGGGAAGATGCCAAAGACAAGAAATCCACCAAACTAATGTGCCTCTTGCAATTCCTTCATTCACAATTACTTTTTAAAGCAATCAGCAATTTTTACTCTAGTGATTTCAGGTGTTTATGTTTAAACCTTGAAACCCTGTCAATCAAAAATATACATTTACAAAACTATAAGTCAAACTAAAGACATCCCAAAATTGTCCAAAACGTCATAAATCCAAGGGCTGTAAAAACTGCTGTATGAAGTCCACTTTTTGAATAAGACTAGCTTTACACGCATCCCAGGATTAGTACATGAATCCTTGCCCTCACAAACTCTCCTTTTCATATTTCAATATTCTGACTTAAAAGAACTCTCTAAGTGAAGGATCATTAAAAAAAAAAAAAAAGAACATAATTCTCCTTTCTTTCCTGGCAAAATTAATCTTCCTAACGTTTGTAGCCACAATAAAGTTTACCTGTGGTAGACAAATCTTCGAAAGAAAAATAAAAAAACAAACCCCAAACTTTAACCTGTCATTCAGTCTGATTAATGCTTTATTTAGAAGAGCCCATGTTACAACCAATTACAGCACATCCTGCCTAATTACCTGGGAGTCGCTCCATAACAAACTACAATTCTATGACTAGAAACAATAGGCTTGGCTTTGGTTCGTGGATTACAGCAGCTGCAGCCAAGAGATGTCATAAATAATGTACCAGCAACTAAATCAAAACCCATCAAGAATTCATTCTGCATAACAAAAGTGAGGACAAGAAGTTAATGCTGGCATCCCCACTGTTCTTACGCTGAGGGATTCAATGCAAACAAGACCAGTGTTATCTTTTTCAAGAGGTAATGAAGTGATTTGGGTGTCTAAGTAATTTTTAAAGAACTGAATTCCCACTGTTAGTAATTTTGTTATTTAGAGATTTTTCACTCTTATTTTTATATTCAGATAAATAAGATAACTATTCTAAACCACTCACCCAAGCACAGCCTATTTTATGTGGGGAGAGCAGCAGAGAGGGACCCTGGAGGACAGATCGTCCCTCTTCTACAAATGGGATGAAGCAAGTGTGATAAGTTCTGTGGTGCTTCATAGAAGACAGAGATCAGCAACCTGGAGCAAGTCCACTGGAGGGTCACTAAGAGGGTGAGGGAACTGGAGCACACAACATAGAAGGGACAGCTGAGGGAGCTGTGCTTGGCTAATCTGGGAAGTGAGGCAAAGGAGGAATCTGATTTCAGTCTTCCAGTACTTAAACAGGTTTTAATTAAGACAGGACCATAGTGAAAAGATGATAGATGGCAAGCTGCAAGACGGGGAATTCCAGTTGACATAATCCTTTGCAATGAGAGCAGCAAAGGAGGGACAGAGGTTTCCCAGTAGAGCTGTGGGATCTCCATCCTGGAAGATTTTCAGAACTGGGCAGTACAATGCCCTGAGCGACCTGATTAACTTCTGCAGTGAGCCCTGCTTTGAGCAGGGGTTGTACCTGATGACCACCAGAGCTCCCTTGCAAACGAAATCATTCTCTGAATGTACACAATACAGAAGAAACTTCCCAGTAAAGTAGTTATTTATGTGATCAGCCAGGAATCCTATTCCCAGCCCTACCAAACATGCTAAATAAAAAAAAGACATATTAATGTTTATTGTAATAATATCAACACATATCAATTCCCAAAATGAAATCTGAAAAAAATTTATAAGAACTTAAACATTTGGAAGTACCAAGACTTCCAGTTAACACTGAAATCAAATATAATTTGATACTTAAATATTTACTCATATTTACTTATTGAAGTACTTTACAAATGTTAACATGCCTTTTGAGAAGCTAAGTTCTCCTATCACTGTGAAGTTCTTGGAAACCCAACCATACATTTCACATACCAGGGCACATTAAGAGATGTTGTACCTGAATTATATTTAAGCAAGGAACCAAGGTCTCCTTTAACTGTGACCTATTAAGGTAACGCTGCGATAGGTCAGGGTGCTTTCTTACGTACTTTTCTGATCTTTAAATAATTAACTTACTTTCCTCCTTTAATTTTATTTAAATGTGCTTCTTGGACGCTTTCCACTCTGGAACACTGACAGATTCATATATTCACCTGAGGCCATACAGAAAGCTGAGGCATAAGAGTTTTCACTCTGGGCTTCTGCACTTTGGCAGAAAGCGCTGCCCTCTCACGGTGCAGAGGAATAGCATTTTGCTGGTGTGTCCTTCCCATTAGCACAGAGCAGTCTGAACTAAGCTGAAAACTGCACCAAAATAGCGCCAAGAGTTTAAGTATTACCCACCTGAAAAAATCACACGTAGAAAACTCCACCACATGTATATTTCCTTCAAATTAGTAATATTTTACTTTTTAGCCTAATTTAAAAATATTGTTCTAATTTTATATGTCAGGCTGAAGAAAAAGCAAATTAAAAACTACTGAAATCTGAGAAACCAGTATTTAGCACAGGCACTGCCTAGGGGTAGGGTAAAGGGAAAGAAATTACAAACTCCAGCCAGTGTACTTCAGAACAGCAAAACTCCATTCTTAAATCACATTTTTCCACTCACACTGTATCCCAAAGAGACATTACAACATTAAGGAGTGGACAGCATATGGTAAGAATTAAGATAAACTAGTGATAAGTCTCCAAGTTCTTGGAAGAGAGTAAATTTTAAAATCATTTTCTCTCCCATGTGTTAACATTTTATGTTGAAGTCTTCAGAACAGCCAGGGATCCTAAGGACGGATCAGCATTACAGAAAACTATCTGAATCATACAGAAAGCACGACCATACATCCTCTTCCTGCCAGAAAGGAAAGCTTGAAAGACTGGATATCAAAAGGTTGAATGATGCAGATGCTTTTCAGCTGAACTATTAGTCTTTTTGATATTAAGGAAGCACACTTTACTGCTTTTCTGCTTTACTTGTTTCTCTGGCTTTTGCCCAGAGGTGGCTGTATTTCACTGATACTGCAATGTCTTTTATCAAGGGGCATCATTTGAATTGCATGCACCCTCTCAAAGGAAAACAGTATTGATTTGGCCAATAAAGTACATACCAGATTTGAAAAAAATAAACTAACATAGACAGGTGCTTTTCAACAAATAGACGATAACAGGTACTTTCCACCCCATCAGATTGACATTACAATTTCAGATCCTATGATAGAAAATTGTGGTCGAATGCGCTCACAGGGCATGGAAACATCTACAGTTTGTCAAAGCAACTACCGTGGAAAAGCCCTGCCATCAGGACATCAGCTCTGGAACAGACTCAAAATCCAGCCTTGGAGCTGACATGTTAGGCAAAAATGCAAGAACTTTTGGTAGGCACTTAATACATCATCCAACAAGCAGCTTCTTCAGTCTGTGCTGGAAAAGTCAGGCCCGGCCCCAGGAAAGAGGGAGGGGAACAGCTAGCAAGAGGAGGCCTGTAGGAGGGAATATTGGTGAGAAAGCAAAATAGTTTTTTTTGAAGGTTAGCTCAAGAATGGCTATCTGTTGAAGCAAAATAAGTTGCTATCCTTATATTGCATTCCTTACGTGAAACAGGAAGAAATGATGGTGAAGTGGAAAGTGGTGAGCAGAAGTAGGAAGGGACAAACTATCTTATGAAAACAAAAACAACAACAAAACCCCAAAAAGTAGCTAGAGCAGACCTTCAGTTGACTAATTGACTAATTATCAGTCATATGTTCAATGAGAGGTGGCAGGAAGAAGAATGAAAAACTCTTGACTAACCTTCCATATTTCAGAATACCAAAAAGAATCAAGCCATTTAAATCTTACTGTGAGATGGGTTTTATTTTTGTAAACTACCCATGTCCCCAAATTCTTCCGCACACATGATATTATTTACATTTTTAAAACTGGAATTGTCCCAATCCCTTCCAAATTAAAGCAGAGAAAGCTACCTAACAATACCAAGCTCCTAATAAACAAATTATGTGGGAAATACTGCCCTTGTTATTTTCACTCTGAAAAATATATTCCATACTGCAGTGATAATGATAGTATAAAACATTAACACTACATTTTTCTATACCATTCTGCAAAATTAACTATGCAGCTGTTCATTCATTTGGCCCCAACAACCAAATTAATTTGCAGTCAGTTCGCAGGGGGTGCACAAGAGCAGACTGCACATACTACCGAAGTGAGTGAAGCTGCTCACGTGCCACATACCACATCAGTGACACAAGGTGCCAAACACTAAGAGAAGCAACAGGGGGTTGAAAAACAGCACTTTCAAAAGAGCAGATGAGAAAAGGCACTTCATCATTAACTGCCTTGTAGTAAGAGTATGGGCGTTTTCAGATAGGTCTCCTGGTACGTCGGTACTCTCTGATGGTCTCCTGTCCTTCTCAGACTCAATACAAAAACTTAAAGGAGACAAAACACAAAACATGCCTGAGCTTTACAGCTCCTTCATATTATTTGTATTAATACAGCATTACAGTCCCAGCACTGACAGGTGTCCCACTACTCTTGTACCATCAGTTCTCCAAATTACCTGTATTAAAGAAGCACACCAAAGACCAAACAGAAGAAAGCACAGGAACGGTAGGTTCTTCAAACAAGATCACACAATAGGCTGAAGGTGGAACCAGCAGCATCACTGGTTGCTGAGTGCAATGTCATACCTACTTTACCAGCTGCTCCGCTAAGTCATGACTTCGCCCTTTTCAGTTTTTAAAAATATACCCATTCAGGTTTTTATACCTCATTCATCATCATAAAAACATGTTGAGCAATGAAACAAGCTGCTTTGATTGTGGTTTCTTATTTATTCCATTTTGCAGAGTGGCAAAGGAAACATTGCTTAATATATGTATATGGTGTCATTTCATCTGCCCCTAGGTTACGGGCCCCATACCTCCCTGCTGTGCTGGCCTGCTGACAGCGGGAGTTAGCGGATGACAATGCGGCAAAATACTTCAGATTAGCTAAGAACTGATGGCTCAACTGTTTTTATATGAATTTAGTACAGAGAAATCATGCCACAATAAAAGCTGAGAGTGCAATTTCCGATTTGATCATATAGAAGTAGATCTTGGGCAGTGCCAATGCAAGCTTCCCTCTTTTATACTGGGAGGGAGGGCAAAAACAACACACACACACACACAATTACAAAACCCACAGACAACTAATGCATTGTTTCTCTATTCCTCATCTTAAACCTGTCTGCTGAGGCTAGCAAGAGAGATGATAATTTCTTGTAGGGAGGCTTATGCAATAAGATGCTATGACAGATCTGAGGAAACACCAGTGAAGTGGTTTTTCCGAACTTCCTACTTGTACTGACCTGGATGGGTTTTGAGTAGGTAAGATTGCTTATTCTATTACAGTCAGTCCTAGCCCAAGGGAATCTACTTAAAACAAGAACCTGTGGTACAATTCCCACACAGTCTGTGCCTATAAAAAAATGTCTATGATACCAGTTCCAGTTAAAGTAATCAGAAATCCTATGACTTAGGTTCAAGTTACTCAAACAGGACAGGATTCTTAAATCATTTAGAATAAAGTTATTCTGTCTTAATAAATTGACTGACTCATTATGAGTTATATCTCACAATGATTTAATTCCTTTTCCAGAAGGAGAAGGAGAAAAATAGAAATCAACCTGTAAAGTAGGAAAATTCCCATGCTCCAAGATATATTTAACCTGCTCAGCAGCCATTCTGCAACCAGCTCCAATAAACACAAGCGTACTGCAAGCAAGAGCCTTTTCCTAACTACAGAAATCACAGCTTTCCAACTGGTTCTTAACCCATATGTCATATATTCTATGTGTATTCACAAACTAGTGTAGAAACATGTAAACATTCAAAATCATCACCACTCTGAGTTGTTGAAGACTTAGAAGAGTGGTTATGATGCAGCACTTATCTGTGAGCAACAGATATTCAGTAAAGAATTTTGGATAGACTTCTTTGGTAGCTTTTCCTTGCCTGTGGGGTTTATTTTTTTCAGTTCAGACCTTCATACATACTAGACACAAAAATATTTTCAAAGTGCTGTTATGGTAACGCAGACATAAAAGGACCTCCTTAAGTTAATTCGTGTGCCCTGGAGAGCCATTTAAAAGATATCTCCTTCAGAGGGGTCTACAGGTCATGACTCAGAATAGTTCCCAACATCCATGACCAAAGTTCATGACTTTATTTAATGGCCAAAAGCTACAGCCAAAACACGTGACAGAATGAGTGCAGCACAAAGGTAACAGCAAGGTTATTGCCAATGCGATAGGTCTTGGTCTTAGGAAAGACTATGGTGGGTCGTGTGTCCATTAGAGCACACACTACAGAAGCACACTGCAACAGTGGCACCCTTTAGGTCTCTAAATCAATACCACTGCCCATCAAAACAGCAATAACCATCTCTTCAATATCTTGCACATTCCAAGGTTTGACAAGACACGTTCCTTTCATTTCCTTTGTCTTTTACATATTTTTGTTACCTGACACACATAATAAAACATTGCTGACAGGCTGAAATCCACTACATTCACTTTCTAACTATGGTTTTACAGCTCATTTTAAATGCCTAAAATAAAACTAAAATAGAGACTTTCCTGCACAATTCAACCCATAATGATGCACTGTAGAGTATTAGCAAGACAGAAATTGCAGCAAAGTCTTTGTAATGCTATTAGGTGAATATGGAAATATGATGAAAGAATGCATAAAAATCTGTTGTTCAATAAAAGAAATAAAATTCTAATTGTAGGACTGCCTTTTCAACAGTACTGCCCAAAACTTTTTCACAGTGGAACAGGTGTAAATAAGGATATAATAGGAAGACAAAAGAGCTGCACAGGTATAATTGAGGACAGTCTATTGTGATTGCAGAATCTGCATTACTCAGGATGATGCATTAGCCAGAGAAAGCACAGCTAGACATTAGATCCCAAGCTGAGTTAACTGGGCTAATAATTAGAAAGCCTTCCTTTGTTTGTTTGTTTTTACTTGGAAAGAGAGCAAATTTGATATGGAAATCACAGAATCAATAACTCCATCCCTTGAGGCCATTTCTACAAAGTCACTTTTCAAAGCAGAACCATAATATAAGACCATCTGGAAGCACAAGTTGCTGCAGAATACAGTTGCTCACTTATTAAGCAGCACTTCACAACAAGAAAGAATTTCATTGGGACACCAGACTCTATATTGGGATTTTTTGATTTTGCTTTTTAAATTAATTTCAGGAAACAGGTAAAATGAGTTTCACCTACAAGTCCAAAGAGTTGGAAACAAATGCGAAATGGTGGGCACTCGCCTCAGAGCTAAAACCACTGTTCGTGCAGCAAAAGCCCCTGAGATGTCAGATGCATCCACCCAGATGGGTCTGGTGAGAAAGGAAACATCAGTACAGGCAGTGGGTCACGGCAATTGCCCAAACCCTTCTCCTGACAAAAAGGTAAGTACGTGCACAATGTGTGCACAGGTTGATGACCTGTTATGTCAGGTGGCTGAACTGCAGGGAACGGTTAAGAGGCTGCGCAGTATTAGAGGAGCTGAGGCAGCGATAGACAGGTGGCTTCAGAATCATGTTCCTGTGGCAGACACCACCAAGAATGAGGCACAGTGGACCCTGGTGACTCACAGGAGCAGGATTCTACATCAGCCTGCACCCTCCACCATCACAATCAGAAACAGATATGAAGCCTTAACAACTGAGGACACCCATGAGCAAGGTCTGCAGTGTGCCCTGCAAGGGGAAACTGTACCAGCAACATATAGTGGACATTCTAAAAAGAAACAAGCGCTTGTGGTGGGTGACTCTGTTGAAGGGTACTGAGGCACCCATCTGCCGACCTGACAGGGAGTCACGAGAGGTATGCTGCCTCCCAGGAGCCAAGGGCCGAGACATTGCCGAGACGGTGCCACAACTCATCAGGAAAACAGAATACTATCCACTATTACTATTTCATGTAGGCATGAACAACACTGAGAGCCGCAACCTGAGTAAAATCAAGGAAGACTTTCAAGTCCTGCGGGAGCAAGTGAAAAACATTGGCGCCCAAGTGATCTTATCTTCCATTTTGCCACTTCTAAGGAAGGGAGCAGCCAGAAACAGGTGCATAATGTATATCAACTCCTGGCTACATGGCTGGTGCCACCGTGAGGGGTTTGGCTTTTATGACAATGGGGTGTTCTTCAATGACAACAACATGCATGGGAGGGATGGAATCCATCTGTCTAAAAGGGGTAAGGGAATCTTCAGCAGGAGGCTGGCTAAGTTGGTGAGGTGGGCTTTAAACCAAAGGACTTGTTGGGTGGGATCCATCGTGAAAATGCTCACACCAGCACGTCCAACGGGGGAGAAAGTCAGGCCAAGCAGTGTGATGATAAAGGTTCCTTAGCTGTCTCCCAAGAGGCGAAACAGAAGAGTAATCACCTCAAGTGAATGTACACGAATGCACGTAGTCTAGGTAACAAACAGAAGAAACTGGAGCTCCGTGCCCACTCAGAAGGGTACGACATCATAGGAGTAACTGAAACATAGTGGGACACCTCAAACGACTGGGAGATTGCAATGGAAGGTTACAGGCTCTTTCATAAGGACAGACAGGGTAGAAGATGTGGAGGAGTTGCACTCTACATTAAGTAAAACCTTGAATGTATCGAAGTCAACTATGGTGATTGCGACTGCTCTATCGAATGCCTCTGGGTCAAAGTCAAAGGGGTCATCTCCAAGCAGGACCTCACAGTGGGCATCTGCTATCGACCTCCTAACCACAATGACAATGCCGATGAAGAGATACCTGGGTCACTGAAGCAAGCTTCTAGCCAACAGAACCTGGTCCTTATGGGTGACTTCAACTACCCAGACATCTGCTGGAAGAACAATATGGCAGCTCACATGTCATACACCAAGTTCCTGGAATGCACAGAGGACTGTTTCCTGATACAAATGTTAGAAGTGCCAACCAGGAAGGAGGCACGGCTGGACTTGCTATTCACAAACCGAGAAAGCCTGCTTTGTAATATCTCGGTTAGTGATAGCCTTGGCTGCGGTGACCACGATATTGTGGAGTTCGGGATCCTGCTGAGTGTGCTGAAGGTCAGCTCTAAGACAAGGTTTCTGGATTCTAGAAGAGCAAACTTCAGTTCACTCAGGGCTCAGCTGGGAGGGACTCGATGGGAAGCTTCCATGGAAGACAAAGGAGCTAGGGAATGGAGGGAGTTCTTCAAGAACTCTCTCTTGGAAGCACAAAGCCAATTTATCCCCTACAAAGGAAAGGGAAGTAAGCGGAGCAACAGGACCCCATGGCTCAACCGTGACTTCCTGGGTCTACTCAAATCTAAAAGGGAAGCATACCAGAGATGGAAAAGTGGAGGATCATCCATCGAGAGCTACAAGAGCATTGCCAGAGCGTGCAGAGACGCAGTTAGAAAAACAAAATCCCAGCTAGAATTGAAACTGGCCGTAGATGTCAAAAATAACAAGAAAGGTTTCTTCAGGTATGTCAACCACAAGCAGAAAAAGAAGGAAAACATAGGCCCACTGTTAAGCAGAAAAGGAGAGTCAATCACCAACGATGCCAAAAAGGCAGAGGTCCTCAACACCTTCTTCACCTCTGTCTTTACCAACACTGTTGGGTCCCAGGCTTTGGGAATAAAATTGCCAGTTGATCCAAACACTGACCCACCATCAGTGAAGGAAGAGTTAGTACATGGAATATTACAGGAGCTTGACCCCTGCAAATCACTGGGCCCTGACGCCATCCGCCCGAGGGTGTTGAGAGAGCTGGCTGACATCATCGCAAGGCCACTCTCCGTAATCTTCAAGAAGTCATGGAGAATGGGGGATGTCCCAGAGGACTGGAGGAAGGCAAATGTTACCCCTATCTACATGAAAGGCTCGAGGGAGGATCTGGGTAACTATAGGCCCATCAGCCCAGCCTTACTTCAATCCCTGGGAAAGTTATGGAATGAACCCTCCTGGGGGCCATCACAAGTCAAATGAAGCACGTGATTGGGAAAAGCCAACATGGCTTCACTAAAGGCAGATTGTGCTTGACAAAGCTGGTGGCCTTCTATGACGAAGTGACTTGCCTGGTTGACATGGGGTGGGCCGTGGACATTGTCTACCTGGACTTCTCCAAGGCCTTTGATACAGTCCCCCACAGCCTCCTCTTGGAGAAATTAATGTGTTATGGCCTAGACAAGAGGTCTGTGCAGTGGGTGGGGAACTGGCTGACAGGCCGCACCCAAAGGGTGGTGATAAATAGCTCTTTGTCAAACTGGCAACCTGTCACTAGTGGAGTCCCCCAGGGATCGATATTGGGCCCAATGTTATTCAACATCTTTATAAGTGATCTGGATAACGAGATGAAGTGTAGCCTGATGAAGTTTGCAGATGACACCAAGTTGAGTGGGGAAGTAGACACTCCAGAAGGGAGAGCTGCTCTGCAGGAAGATATGGATAGGCTGGCAGAGTGGGCCAACAAGAACCTCAAAGTTCAACAAGGAGAAGTATAAGATCATGTACCTGGCAAAACTTAATCCGGAAGTGCAGCACAGACTGGGATCCACCTGGCTGGAGAGCAGCTCTGTGGAAAGGGACCTGGGGGTCCTGGTGGACAGAAAGCTCAACATGAGCGAACAGTGGCTGCTGCGGCCAAAGTGGCCAACAGGATGCTGGGTTGCATCAAAAAGGGCATCACCAGCAGAGAGAAAGAAGTCATCATCCCACTCTACTCAGCACTTGTCAGGCCACACCTGGAGTACTGTGTACAGTTCTGGTCCCCTCTATACAAAAAGGATGTGGACAGGCTGGAAGGGGTCCAGAGAAGGGCCACCAAGATGATCAAAGGACTGGGAAGCTGCCATACGAGGATAGGCTGGGAGAGCTGGGTTTGTTCAGCCTTGAGAGAAGGAGGCTCAGAGGGGAGTCTCATCACCATATACCAGTACTTAAGGGGTAGCTACAAAGAAGATGGAGACTCCCTTTTTACACAGGGTCCCATGGAGAGGACAAGGGGGAATGGACGCAAGCTGTTCTTGGGGAGATTCCGATTGGACATCAGAGGGAAATTTTTCACAGTGAGGACAGTCACCCATTGGAATAATCTCCCCAGGGAAGTGGTTGACTCGGCCACATTGGACACCTTCAAGAGTCGTCTGGACAGGGTGCTGGGCCATCTTGTCTAGACTGTGCTCTTCCCAGAAAGGTTGAGCTAGATGACCCCTGAGGTCCCTTCCAGCCTGGGATTCTGTGATTCTGTGAAATGTCCATCCTTATTTTCTCACACTCTGTGAGCCATGCAGGGTCTGGAAATTTCACTTTCTTGGGTGGCATGTTGTTCACTATAGTAAAAGAATCTCCTGCTCTTTATAGTCTAGTTTTTAAGCTTAGTGTAGGCATGCACCTTTGTTTAAATGCTCAAAGCACCCTGCGGTCACTGTGCATTGATTGCTACTGATGGCCATGGGGTTTGTACAACCAGATCTTGCCCGGAATGCACGGCTTTTTGTGGGTACAGACAGAAACAGTTGTGCCACCAAAGAGAGGATTTTACTGAATCCCTGGGCTTGCCGAGGCTTATGCTGTCCATGAGGCTCACCAATTGCTCTCACCTCCAGCTGCTGGCCACTGACCTGGACTCAACACCTCCTTGCAGAGAGCTGTGACTTTGCTCCCTCCTCAGGCCGCTTTTAGAGTAAAGAGTCCCAGGATGCTCAGCTAGGGTATCCAACCATATTTAAACAGTCAGAAGTCTGTTTCTCCACTAAGCATTTTGTTATTGACAACATAGGGCAAAACATCCCAACATCTCTGAAAATGGGCCCACCTGGGGTTCAGCAAGCAATGCTGAGAGGAGTTAACAGTGCAGTTAACATCAAATAATGCAGTTTGTTTTGCTGTGGTGAAGCAATAACAACATGGTGATGCCATTGGGAACAATGGCAATTACACAGCAAGTCACATTAGCGCTACCATATCATTACAGCTTGATAATATGCAATCAAAACTTTATTAGCAGTCATCCTCAGCATCTATTATTCATTACTTAGATCAAGTTAAGAAGGGGAAGGCTGCATTCCTACCAGAAACAGGACTCTGTGCCAGAAAAAGTACAGGGTTGGAAACCAATTCCATGGCCATAGACTGCTGAGTCACTGCATAGCATTCAGCAGTCAGTTACCATCTCAGGTGCCTCATGTATAAATTGGCATAATAATAAAAATTATATATGTATTTCTGAGAAACATTATTAGTATTAATTAACTCAGGTGTGCAGGTAAGTATTAGGATTAATTTCTTAGTGGCTACCCATTCAAAGTGAAAATATTTGATTTTAAGATTCAAATACATACAACTAAAGCTGCAGGCATGCAACATATGCAAGCAGGCAGCTGAGGTTGTAAAATATGAGCACCTATATACTTATGCACCATCTAGTCCATAATGCATATGAAAACACATACTCAAGTATCTACTATCCTAAAATGGTCTGTTTGATTCAGGTCCTTCATGCTGTAAACGTGCTGGATAAAGATGTGTGTGAACTCTGACAGGAACAGCACTAGTACGCAAAGTATCTTCAATATACGCACGATTTGTGAAGCTGATTTGAATACCTGAATTTTCAGTTTTAGTTACAGTATCAGTTTCTTCATGATGCTAATGAAGCCTAACACGACAACCAGCCTGTATTCCCAATATGTACCGCAGTTTAGAAACTCTAAAAATAAACCTGAAGACAATCCTCTGTTCCTTCTTAATAAGTTATTTTAATTTGTATTCAACAGGCAACCAATGTAATATCGTTTACTTCCCTACCTTATTTTGAGTCAAATAACTATATAATTTACTCCGACCTTAGCAATTACTTAATAAGCTAATTAGCAAAGTATCAGAAATAGCTGACTAGAGAAGCACACCCTGGTGTTTTCTAACTGCATGCTTCCACCAAGATTTATGTCTCTTCAGTGTAACCAGTCATGGCTGCTACTAGTAAAAAGTTGTGAAGGCTTTCATTATCCAGCATAACGGTAATTAAAATTTAGCCCTCCCAATCCTGTAACCTGACCTGTGTGGGCAGGCATAAATTACCTACCCAAATTAACAATGCTCTGCAGAGGCACAGAAATTTGTCACCTAGATCCACTTCCAAAAGATCTATCTTTGCATAAAGCCCCCGCCAGGCATGTACCTCCGAATGGTGTTTTTCCCCACCACTTGCATTACTCTTAGAAGTCTGATTGCAACTCCAAGGTCACTAAGAACAAATAAGCATCACTGGACCACTGAGTTACCCTTCCCGTCTCATTCCCTGTTCCACTAAGCAAGGAAGAAAAAAAAAATATTCTGGGTGATGGGAGAAAAAGAAAGAGAGATGAAGAGGAAATACGTTTTAGAGGAGAACAGAAAGATGCAGTTTCAAGAAACAAAAGAACCAATAAATGCCAAGCTAGGATAATATTTACTGATTGGCAAGATAAAAGTGGGAGATTTACAACATTAAAAAATGAACCTGTTGGGAATTGGTCAGGTTATAAAACAAGTTTATTTTCACTTAGAGACTTAGAGAATATGAAGTGTCTGGTATGATCAAGCCAGGCAAGATAGGAAGAACAACATTGGACTGATTCAGGAAATAACCGGAGAGAATCCATTCCCACTAGGGCACAGAAACCTCACAAAGATTAATGGCTTTTGTCTGCTGACAAAAAACCCTATTTTTCACACCTGTTTTCCTGTATACTTGTTCTGATGTAAATGAAAGGAATACAACAGAGAATCAAACTAAAAAGTTTAAAAATATATACATCGTGCATTCTGGGCAGGCTGCCAAAGTGAGTACAACACCCCCGCTCCATAAGCAAACATGGAGCCTCACCAATTTACACCCAACCATTTTGCACAGAGAAAAACACAAAAGTTCCCTGACTTCATGGACAGTATTCTTATTTTATTTAGTACAAATAATGAGCTACATCTCAACAGAGAGGGGCACCATTTGGTATTTTTGCACCAGTTGGTGTCATCTGTGCTTTTCCAGATCCAGGCACTTTTTAACTCCCCCACTCTGACAACCACATGTGCCGCTTTTACACCACAGTGGGCAGAGGAAGGAGGTGAGCTCAGAGCAGAACATACCTAGGGGTGGATCAACTACGTCCCTGGACCAAGTGTTAATCTTAAGCATTTGCTTCCTTTCAGCTTTTCCATCCTAGTTTTATAAACAGCCAAAGCATCTGGTACATCTGGTAAGTAAAAGGGCCTGATTTCCCTGTGATGCACACTAGCATCAATTTTATTTGAATGCAGTTCACACCAGTTCTTCTTTACACCAGCTGTCAGCAAGGTCTGAATGACCTTGTTTAATGTGTTTATGTTCTCAAAATAAAGCAACATTATCTGAAGCCTGTTTTACGTTTATTTTGAAAGAGCAGAGAGTTTATTTTGAAGAGTCTGACTGAATAAGTTTAAGAGACTTCTATGATAGATTACACTGAAGCGTGGATAGCAAAACTTGAAACATATTGCACACGTATAGGCCAGGGGCATATAACAGGAAAGCAATGTGTGCTTACGCAATTATGGGAGTATCCAAATTGCCATTTGGTTGTCTTCTTTTCACAAGATGTTGGACAAAAATTAAAACAGAAACAAATGTGCAATTAGTTTCACATCTTGTAGGTTTAAAGGATAATTACAAATGAACCATTATAGCCCTAAAAAGGCCAATCCTGAGCCAAGCATGGAGACATGAAGCAGTCTCTATTTGATCTTACTCTTTTTCCTGAAAGCCCACATTTTATGACTATAAGTTTCTTTTTTACTTGAAAATACTCTTGTGCTGCATGGACTACTGCCCCTGGCCAGACTGTACTACTCAGCTACTGGTATGACAACAAGGTATTGTAAAGATACGCTGTCACTATGAGAAATCCCACAAGTTTAAAACAGTGCAGCCTCCTTCAAAACAAGTAGCAAGGCTGGTGTGCATGTCCTGTCACAGACTTCTCCCGCTCCCTATTCCCTTGCCCACTCCTTTTCTTGGATTATCTTTGTAAAGCTCCTTACACACTCAGATGTAGGTTGAGTCCCCACACAAGCTCTTGGGACAGTATGAAGTTTACAAGTACCCAAGCCACAAGGTATTAGATAACCTATTTGTTTCTAGGCCTGAAGCTTATAGGCTACGTAAAAATTTCACCTAAGACTCCTCAAATGAGTCTTCTGTCATTTATAACAACTATTTAGATATCCTTGCAGAATATTTCAAGAATATTGCTACTGTCCAGATAACCCAGCAGAACTAG
Organism: Phalacrocorax aristotelis; assembly: GCF_949628215.1. NCBI lineage: Eukaryota > Metazoa > Chordata > Aves > Suliformes > Phalacrocoracidae > Phalacrocorax > Phalacrocorax aristotelis. The sequence continues at coordinate 71,587,574 of NC_134279.1, read as the reverse complement.
CAGAGCAAACATGGAAGAATATTGTATTTATTGATAACCGTGAAATACTTTCACTTTTGAAGTGTACATAATGGGTCTAGCAAAGCTTTGTGGTAGAAGATTTGTACAGATACACAACAAATTAGAGTGCAATAAGCCCACTTAGCAAAACAAAATTAACACGAAAAGATAACCAGCATGACTAGTATAACATAGGCTTACCCTAGCCCGGTTTTGTGCTGATATACACCTGAGCATGCAATCTGTGCACACATAGGCAACAAGCATATTGATATCTTAATTCACGGATAAGGAAATGAGACTGAATTTAGACATTTTTTCCGATTTCTACATATTCCCAGCTGTCATAAGACACAACGCAACCTGAAGTGGTATTATATTTCATCCAATCGTGACTGCTTCGAAATCAGGATTATTTACTAAGCTCAACACAGTTCAAGAGCAGTAAGAACTACCAACAGACACATCCCAACACAACAAGCATTTCAAAGTTTTTGAGTAACTTTGATGCAAAATTTCTAAGAAAAGGAAAAGAATGGCATCTTGCAAAGCAGCATCAGCAAGGTACCTTATACTCTCTATCATTGTTTGTCTCTACTGTTAAAACTCATTTCAAACTCTTTCCTGTTAAAATGCAGGAACCATATTTAAGGAAAAGAAGAAAGAGCTGATGACAATCTGGATAATTTGCTATATTAGCATCAAACAGCTACCAACTCAACTCAACTCAGCAGCAGTTTGGAAAGGGAAAAGAGATGGGTCTACTCTGAGACCAGGGTAGGGGGGGAAGGCTATAGGAAAAGCAGAGAACTCACCTCCACAAAGAGCTCTCAAGCACTTTCCCCATGTCAGTATGATAATACTTGGTAAGGATCAGGATCACCTGAAAAGAAAATGAGAATAAATATATTTTTATATATATATATAACCTGATATAAGAAACAGAAGTAGATCATGGGCAGGATTATTATTCTGGGGAACGCAAAAGTGAGGCTCCTGAAAGTCTGAACTGTATTTCTCTTCATTTTTACCTCCTACCAGTTTTGCTTTTAGATTAGGTTTTTCTTTTCTCTTTCTACGAAGAGTGATTTCAGCACTCAAAGTTTTCTGCAAACCTGGTGACTTCATGAAAGATTGCCTGTTTCACATGAGCGGCAGAGCTGGAATAGTCACATAAATCCCCCCACCACATGACAGCCCCCAAGCAATTTTACTTTCTCAGCAGGAAGAACCAATCTGGTTGTTAGTTGAAATTTAAGGAGGCAACTCTTTTGGACATCTACAGACACCTTTTTCTTTTTTTTTTTAATTTTAAAATCCAAAGTGTTAAACAGTGGTGATTAACTTTGATTATCCAGATAAATTCAGGCAGAAAATGAGCTCTGGTCTTCCCTACAGGATCAGAAATGCAACTTTCATGGCTGTCAGTTTTCAATCATAGAAGTATCACTTTTTTTTCCTTCAAGAACCAGCTCTGTGCTCTGTAAATTACTCATCTACATCACCAACAGCCAACACACACAAACAAATCTCATCCACAAACATTTTCAACCTATGACAAGAGTCAGCAAGAAACACTTTCCATTTGACCAACATTTGACAAATTCACTGGTCAAAAAACATAAATCACTAGTCCATGACTGGTGTATCAAGCTGAATGCTATGTTTTATATTTAGACCATTTAAAACAGATTTCCTTCACTTGCTGCCAGTCCATATTAGTGGTTCTTACACCCAAAATCCCATAGCAACCCCACAGAGGTAGAATAGGAAGAACCTCTGGTTTCTTGCACAGCTGTTGTCTTTCTTTAACACGTGGGGTCAATGTCACCAGTTTGGAGCATGCTGTTATTTAGCTGGCACTTCCTCTGATGCTGACCACCAGATGAAGTCTCCAGCAAACAGCAACCATAGGCATTCACTTTGATTATTCAGATAATTAATATGCTGATGATACATTTATGCTGCAGTCTCTGCATGCTGGAGCTTGTGAGAAAACAGAATTGCAGACCATTGATGTTATGTACACGGCATTTTGGAAATAACACAACGTTTTGCAGAACTGAGCTATAATACCAGTCTCTCTCAGAGTTATCTAAGCCTAACAAATTAACAACATGTATTGCTGGATGTACACTGATATAAGTAAAAGAACAACCAATCCATAATTCACAAATAGTATTAATCTTGCCTATTATCAAAAGAGTCACTATCTACCAGTACAGTTTGCTAGAATTTGATGATTTATAAAAATAAAGGCTTGGTTTAAAATAAAGCAAGCAAGGAAAAAATAAAATCTTTTACTTTTAAATAGCTTACTACGAGACTTACAAAGCCAAGAGAAAGAACCATTTCCCAAAGGAGAAAGTATCTACTGATGAGATTCCTGGCTACAGCCCAAGCACGCTCCATCAGGTCAGCTATTTATTCTATTGTCAGTGTCTTAACTACAGCTTTCTGCTGGTGCTTGCAATTAAGGAGAAAAAGAAAGGAACTTCACTACTCGGAGCATCTATTGGTGCCAATTCTTAAGGAAAAAGTTTCAGACTGTGCTTTTCTGAACAATTGCAATTCCTCTTAGGCCACAAAAATTGACCTAGGAGTTTTTTCTAAGAGATACAAGAGTACATATTTGGTACATGAAAATCAAAAAGGAAATATCAAAAGAATAAGACATTACACTTTGTTTCCTTACATTCACGCAGAGCCACAGACGGAACCCTGAACTTAGTAAGCCAACATTCTTCATCCCTGTACACCGTACAACCATAACTTTTTAAATTCAGATGATTTTGAGCAATGTAGATGTATGTTGGAGCCACTCCACCACAGGGTAACCCCAATGTTTCATTCCTGAATTAACCTGGTTATTATTGCACACAGAACATCCTATTGCGTTACCCTCAGTTCACCTGCTTTGAACTTAACCTCTATGGAACCATCAACAAAGCACCTTCCAGATAAGCCATTTCTGTAACTTAGCACCTATCCCGAGTGTTCAAGATTTGCAGGAACAAGGTGTGGGTTCACTGCGTGGCTTGGCAGCTATAGTTCATCTAGGGAATGCAAACACTAAATCATAAAGCTACTGTTGTTCCACACACTTCAAACCAATGGCTTTCAGGTAACTGCAGACTGCATTGGGGAGCAGCCATATGCAGCAAAATGTCTTTCGTACGCTGCAGGATTGGTGCCTTAATCTGAGTCATAGCTCTAAGACACACATGTCAGTATTTTCCACTTTTTTTCTGACTGGTAAATTCATTCAAAAATCAAAATACCTTATTTTGTGTTTCAGAAGTATGGGGAATGACTTAGTAGGAAAAACAAAACCATAATGAGCCACCTTTGAATTCTTAAGCACTGTTAGCAGATTCCTGTTGCAACCCAAGAAGCACGAGGCTGATGCAGGTGGGGCTGACCACTAAGTCAGCTATGGGATTTCATCCCAATATCCAAAAAATGTAGGTCAGCTATTTAACAGATATTTTTTACATAATTGTCCTCTGGATTTTCAGGCTAAATAGTGATCCTGCTAACCAGAACAGTGTTTCTTCTCAATTAACAAACAGATCATAAGAACAGGAAGAATCATTTCACAATAAAAACATAAAGGTCTTCAGGATCTCCAGATTCTGTGCATCATTAAGAGCAGAGCCCTGTTTTACTGATTTCATTTCAATGGGACTCCATAATTACAAGCGTTTTACAGGTTGGGTGGAAGCCAATGGTTCATACACATGGCTGTCCTAGGGAAAGCGCTTGAGTGGCCTGTAGATGGAGAGGGCTTGAAGCAAACAGCAACTGAGCAACAATCAAGGGTATGACTCTTAACCAGTTCATACTACCAGAAGTCATGGACAGCTAAAACCAATTTAGCTTTTTTGTGTTAATGTTTTATAGCTAAAATAAATATAGGCAATGGAGAATTAGACTTACCAGATTCTTTATTTAACGATGGATTTATAGGGTTGCCTAGAGATCTCCTAGTCCATCCAGTCTCCTGTTTTATGAGGAGACTTGTGAAATTATTTTAAACCATTTAATCTTAAATTCACCCACAGTTCTTGGAGTTAGTTCCCAGAGTATATCCCCACAATTATTCACTGTTGTATGCTAGGGACCTACAAACACCTGATGGTGCTTCTGGTCAAATATACCTAAGAAACGTATCCCTTCTGCTTTCATTGCCCTGAAACAAAAGTCCCTAAGCATTCTTTCTTCCCAGATTCCTCAGAATGTGTCTGTTACCAAGGCCTTTCTACCCGCAACCCCTAAAGAAGGAAAACATTAACGAAGCGCGAGGATTGGTGTTTTGGTTGTTTGGGGGTTTTAAGTAAATACAAGTAAGAATACATACATACTTTGGTCCAAAATAGAGACATGGATGTCTGGTACAGATCCCTTGCTCAGTATCTGAGTGTCACAGATGTCTCTTAGGAGCAGTCCTCACTGCACCTTATAGCTTTCTGATTACCTTTCTACTGCTTGCTCTGATCCCAGCGTGTTCTGCCCCTTTGCAGCAAGGTGACAGAATGCTGCAGTTTCACCTGCCTTCAGGAACATTAGAATAAACAGAACATTGTATCTCCAGTTCCCTGCCAGGTTTCCTGCATATAATTCAGGAGACAATATTTTCACCCTTTTCCTTCCAAGAAATTTTTTTATATTGATACTACATGACAGGCATACACCAACCATGTCACACAGTACAGATTTAGAATAGAAAAGGCAAAAATAAAAATTACAACTTTCAGCTTTTATCACAAAAGTAGTGCTCTATTACTTGCTTCTTTACTAAAGCCCTTGACATCTCCATAAACCCAGAGCTGGCCAGTATTTCTGCATATGGGACAAGGTATGGAAGACACATCCCCTTAGGATTCCAAAAGTCATACACAATGTGCATTGGAAGTACATTTTCAGTGGAAGTAATAACTGTAATTCTGGTAAATTTGTCCAGGCTGGGAGACCTTAACGTTCAGAAATTCCTCTACCTCTACATTTTCATCCTCCCTTCACCATTTTTTTGAGGGGTGGTGGGTGCACAGAGAGTTTTGATTCTCCCACGTCATTCCCCTGCTTCCATAACTTAGTTCTTGCCTGGGTGGATTCTCACTGTTACAGTAGTTACTGATCAAAACTGTTCTCCAAACAAAAGAGTTGTAGAAGTTTCTGACCCAAAAATCCTTTCTGGATATAGACCTCTTTCAGTTTTCAGTGAATGATGGACAGGGAAAACAAATGGAAAATTCCACACATATTATTATCCATGAATAATTAGAGTTAGAATGATCTACATATTTTCCCCCTCTCCTTCTCTCTTGCTCTCTCCTAAAAATGCTTTGTAGCAAGGCTAGACCAGAAAGAGCAAACCTTCACTTTAAGAGATACAATGTGCTTTTAATAATTTCCTAATAAAATTTTGGCTCTAAAGAAGCCCATTTTAATCCTCTCTTTTCATCACCATGTCACCTAAGAGGGGTGAGAAAGGAAAAAGGAACAAATTCTAGATAAATCACTTCCCTGGTGTTTATATTTTATCTTTGGGTTTTTTTTTTCCTTTTCTGTGAAGGATTTGCTAAGATCCTTCTCTTTTTTGATCAACACTGACTTATGAAAAAAATCCTTTTTTTCCCATGCTCCATGATGTTTTCTTTCATGGACCATTTGTAATAGAGATCTCTCTTTGTCTGTCTACATGGAGTTTCTTATGGATTAAGCTTTATTTCACACACACACACACACACACCGCCATTTGTGATCTGATGTAATTATTTCTTTTTGGCATCTATTCAGAAATTTAATAGCAAAAGACTCATACTTTCAAATGTACAACTGCAAGTATGATTGCAAGAGTTTGTGTTTTCCCAAGTTTATTAGAAGGTCAGAGCACACTGAAATACTTCTGGGCAGCCAGAGCTATCAGGAAAATAGACTGCTTAGACAGACTCAAGTTCCTGCAAACTTTTTAGCATCTGCTTAGCTCGATTCATGTGAACGAACCTACTGAAATCAAGAGAAGCGTTCATGAGAGGCACTTGCTTGAACAGATACTTAATACTCTATATGGAACATAAGATGCTGTTTTGTTCAAGAGCTCAGCCTAACTCACCTTTTCAGCTATTAAACTATAACTGTTTCACTGTAAATTAACTATTTCAGGGAGATCAAGATGTTCTAGGCACAGCCTATTAATTTGTCACCACCACCCCCTGTACTTTTAAAACTTTGACAACCAATAATCAAAAAAATCCCTAACAAATTATAGGCAACCACCTACTGCTCCAATCCCTCAAGCCATTTCCACTTTCACAGCAGCAGGCTCTTCAATCATCATGCTAAGGTTGACATTAGCTTTTACATTCATTATTTAAAAAAGACTCTTATGAGAAAACTAAAAACCAAGAGATTAATATGAAGTTATATTACTACAGGCCTATCATATGGACCAACTGTCATAATACTATTAACAACTCCATAATAATTTGATTACACTGGGAGAACTGTAAATGGAGAAAGAACATTTGGGTTTACTCTGTTGCAGCGTTACAATGAAGGGTGAAAAAGGAGACATTTAGACCATTACTAAAGCTATTAAGAATTCACTGTATAAGCTTCTACTCCTCTCTGGTAATAAGGTTCATAAAAGCAACCCATGACTTAACATGAAAGACCTAAAGAATTAGATTTATAGTTCTTCCAACTAAATTGTATTGGAAGAAGAGAGGACTTACTGTGTATGAAGTCACTGACTGGACCAGTGCACTTATCTAAGCATTAGTAGTAATTCTGTACACTGAATTTATTCAGAATTCAAGGCAAGACACAATAATGGCTCAATTCCTATTCTCTAAGAGGTATTTCTATTCGCAAGAGCTGAATAAGTGCATAGCCTTCGAAGTGGTGGCTGTGATTCAAAACCATGTTAAATATAGTACTCTACACATTGACGCTGTAAACACTTATACAGAAGAGTACCTTTAAGATATCTAATACATTTAATCCACTATGTAGCACAGAACAGGATTATACACTGTTATCACTGTACAACCACAGAACAAAAAGACAACCTACTGCCTTCAGGAGTCTACAGTCCAAGTCCAGAAAAGAGAAGCTTCCACTTCATCAACAACTGATACCAGATTTTCAGTGCAAGCTCTTAAGAAAATTGTTTGAGATGGCACTGCACGTGCACTGTACATATACATGCTCTTGGCTGCTCATCTCTACCTGATAGTTCTAAATCCACTGACTGATTTCAATCATATTTGACAGCCATATGCCTGAAGTAGCTCTATCGGTTCATACCATGGGTCCATCTAGATGAGTAACCTGTCTCCAACAGTGGGAAACAAAAATATAAGAATGGGGCAAGCATATGAATAAAGATGTTTCTCAAACATATTTTCCAGCCTTCAGCAATTTGCAACTCAGGCAGTTGAGCTGCTACTTCAGTTTTTTACAGTCGGCTGCTTGGATAAGAACAGGCTTCTAGGTGGCACTGCCTGACCCATCAGCACAATAATAGAGAATATTGTGTTTGTAAGTTTTAAAGTTTTGTCTTCAAAAATCAAAGCATATGTAGAATTGGTCAATGAATCTGGGCTGTTGCTACTCTAAGATGTTGCTACTCATTTCTATAATCATTAGATGCGGCTCTGAGATTTCTGGGCATGACCCAGATGCAGGGCTCGCTCAAGCAACCAGGAACTCATTTTGAAGGCCTCAGAATTACAGGGCCCAAAATTCTAGATTAAATCTGCAGTTTGGGAAACAGCATCTAACATTTTAACTACTTGTTCAATTAAACTTCCTGTTCTTTTTCAAAGAGCCCAGAACGATGTCACCTCTGACACAAAAATCTCCAGTTCTCTGCCAGCCTTTTTCTAAACAAGCAGAGTATTTTTTAGGTTTAAATATTTAACATAGCATTTGATACACTCTTAAAACCACATCTGCAAGCATGCCAAGAGAATAAATTTCTAAAGCATGAAGCAAGAATATTTTTTTCCTAGTCTGGCTTGATTCCTAATTGTAAATTTTTTTTAAAATATAGACTACCTTTACTTATCTTCTCTAATAATGTGTTCTAAATTGAATTAGCAACCCTTCCCGCAGAAGCAAACCTATTGTCTGAATATTCTTTTCCATTCCCATGAAAATTCAAGAGGAAGCAGAGCTGATATCCAAAGAAGACATATATAAAACATCTTCACTCTCTTCCATATATTTCAGGAATCCAGTATTATGGATAGGCAATTCACCTTGATCACCAATGTTATACAGCTATTCACTACAAGAAAAGAAAGATCAAATTTTAAGTCCTGTTTGTGAAACATTCCTGGTCTGTCATGCAGTGTTACTGCTCAAGAGTAAAATATAAAAATTGAATGTGAGTTTCCAATCCACAACACTAAAACCTTTTCCAAAGCCAGAACTTTTTTAATATTACCATATAAAATAATTATGCTTTTTATTTAAAAAAAAAAAAAGACATTATTATGCACGACATATGGAAACATCTGTAGAGGATACCACAAGCTGGGAAAACTGTTCGTTTGACGCAGGCCTGTTGGCAGATATGTTCATACTGGTTACTCTCTCTCACAGCTGTTCTGTCTTCACCAGAGCCGCAGGATTAAATATCATTGTACCAGATAACATCTTATTTATCAGAGGTTGCATCAACCTACACTGACCTCAAAATTACGTTTAATTATCTCTGAGAACGGCTTATGGTGTTCAAATAAGACCTAATTGCCTACCATAAAGAGGCTTTGTAAGACTGTAAATGGGAGCAAGGACTTTGACGCTGCATTAAGACCAGCCAAAGAGTCACAATATTTAGTATTCTTCTTATCATGAATAAGGACTGGACTTTATATTTCCTGAATATTGTAGGCACCTGAATCTGTTCTTTATAAATGAGAAAGATAAACATGGTTACATGATCTACAGACGGGGACAACAGCACACTCCTACCTGGAAGGCGTACTGCCAGGACACACATGCTAAAGACCAAAGCAATTATATTATAGTGACAGAGTGATGCTGATTAATATTTTAGTCAGAAGACCAGAGACATAGCAGAGGCAGATGCAAAACTTGTTTCGCACCTTTTGTGGTATGGGGCATGTGTGTTGCACTGAACAGCATTAACGTGCTCAGGGGTACTTTAACACCCCTTTTCCCAAAGACAAAATCAGGCCTGGGCAACGACACAAAAACAGTGAGAGAAAGAAAACAAAAAAGTCAGGGGGTTGCCTAGTAAAACAGGAATAACACAAAACAGATCTGGGCCTGTTACTTCCTGTGCTGTATAAAAAAAAGTCCTCTAGTCCTCCCGCACGACCACCCTCCCAGCGGGGTGGGCCCGGTGCCTCTCCAAGCAAGGACTATTTGCTCTGCGCTTCACAATGAGATGGACTAGGCCCAATGCCACCCCCTCGCCGTCTTTGTACTGGTTGGAAATTGGTCTCTTTATGTCTGTCTTTCGTTTTGACTTCTTCATTCCTACTTATCTTGCTAAAATAAGTAATTTCAACAGAAGTACCAACACACTGCCCCCAGTATGGTGTGAAAGGTGACCATTCCCACTCACATGCCAAGCCCGTCTGCTCCCTGTGGCCACATTCAGAATAAATTTGGAACACCTCAAATGACGTTAACAGAATTCAGCTACTGTAAAATACTGGGATTGACCCCTTTTGAGAGGAAGAAGGATGAAAGCACATTTATCTTCAGTGTTATCCCTGAAGCAGCAGAACTTCATATTTGTGCCAAAGGAAAGGGCGTAAAGGAGCTGAGGGAACATCCAACTGGGTAAGGAGCCTATTAGAAAGGGCTTGGGAGCAGTTGGGAAAATTGGTCAGGGGCCAAATATGTCAGAGAAAACATTGGAAGGGGCTGGGGGAGTGCTGGAGAGTTCTCCACATTCAGTTCAAAGCCAAACCAGGAGGTTTCCAATCTGTGAGCACTGAGTTTTTGCCAGCGTTTTGTATTTCCTCACCCAGCCTCTGCCCCAGGTGTTCACTACTTTAAGAGTCATGGGGCCATTAAAGTTAAGTGGAATTACACAGCATTATCTGTGAAAAGAAACAGCTATTTCACCAGGCAATGCCACGTCATTTTGGATCCCTAGCTAATGCCGTCCTGTCACACGGACACTATGCTTTAGTTTAACCAGTATGAAGAATATTAACACAATCAGTCATGTTAGAGCCAGGTTTCAAATTAGCCTTGCATTCCAATCTTAAACCTCTAATACTTTTTAAATGACCTTCAGATCAAGTAGATACAAGCAGGAAAAGATTGTAGGCCCTGATAAATGAGGTTTGTATTTCTTTTCTTTACTCCAGCAAAGACTTAGGCATTCGACAGATTCTTTGGAGACAGATTTTTGTATGTCAGCATTTAGCAGGCTGTAGCTAGGGCTGCAAAGCAGTTTCAGTAACAAACTCTTAATGTGAAATTCTCCCCCTTAGAGAGTGATGTTTTTCATACTTGGTCTCTCCCCTGTGATCCCAGAATGTTTTAGAAATATGTTAAGAGCTTCTTTCTTCATGTTATATCTATGAAGACAGAAGACAGTAGTTATCATAAGGATAGGTACAACAGTTCAGCACCACAAGACTTGGAAGGAAAATATTTTTAATTCATGCCTAGAGATAACTGTTCAGAAGTATGCTAACACTTACACCTTCTCATGGCTCTTTTCTGTAGATATGCAGTAATTTCAGGCTTCTCACATCCCCTTAACATAAGATAGTAGTACTGTCTATTTTACAGTAGGGAAATGGAGGCAGAGATGTATCACTGATTTATCCTACCTAACTTCGGGATGTACCAGCCCGTAGGGACAGAGATAGATACCTCTGGAGATCAGTTCTGCCTATCTAGATACAAATAGTCCTTCGGAAGTACTTTTTTCCCTACTGATTTATCATGCTGAGGACCCACACCTCCAGCTTGAGGCTCTCAGAAAGACTGGATTAATTCATGCTTAAATGAGAGTTGCAGAAGTAGTGTGGGCAAAGCAGAAAGCAGCATATAGAGAGAGAACAAACTGAGAAGCAGAATCAACAGACACGCCATAAATTCTGTGTGCCGCTAAGCTTAAGGATCTTCTTTTCCAATACATGATGCTCCCAGACACAAGTCTTGCATCTGTTCAAAGACCACTTACCCTAACACTGGTACCTGTGACTTACAGCAATGCACCAGCACTTTGTAGAGCTAGGAGGTCTGACATACAGTTATGTGCTTCTATACCACAAATGTCCTGACACACAATGTCAACTGTGCCAACAAGTCAACACTTTCGATGTCGGAAAAATTAATTTTTCCCTTTACCTGCCTTTTCACCAAGGAATAAATGGAAACCTGAGGAAAGGGTTAGAGGACACTTATACAACTATGTATCATCTCAGAAGGCGCAGCCAACTATAGTTTTTGTAACTACTAAAACACCACATTTAATTTCTTCAAAACGGCATGTTTGACTATGATGTGTTTCATTTCAAGGTACTTTATTACAGAACCTAATAGTATTAAACAGTTAAAACTTCTGTGCAGTGCACATGACATTTACTGTTGTCCTTCATTATATTGAGCATCTCTCTGGAACTGCTATTTATTTTCCAATCTTTTCCTCTAATGAGTTTGTTCTATATTTGTATTATAAATGCCTGTCTCTATTTATATTCTATTTCTGAAACTCACAGCACAGCCTTCTCTGTTTACAAGTCAAAAGTCTTTTTCTTATGGAAATTACCTTATCCCAAAACAAAGAAAAAATCTGAACCTTGTAATTCTTGCAAACTGTTTTTCTTGAGTTCGGGGTTTAACTGATGCCATGACAGAAAGGCACTAAAAACCAGAGCACAGAAGATACAGCCCAAACCCAACGGCAAATTTTCAGCTCAATGTTGTTAGCAAATGGACATTTTTCTTCCTCCCTCCTCACCCTTCCATACCCATGCATTTATTTTGAGTCTAATCCAAAGCCTACTTAAGTCAATGGGAATCTGGATTAAGCCCATTCTAAACATATTAAAAGTAAATCAGATCTTGAAATTTCTTTCATGAAGGGAAGGATCCAATTTTGATAAAACCAATATTTGCAATAGTCTCATACATTCTGTGCACAGGAAAAACAACCATGCTGCATTTTCCACAAAATGTGCATAGATGTACAAATTTATGACTTTAAATGCCAAGTTATAAGGGACATGAGACTACTTAAAGAGAACAGCTAGGGTTATACTTAATGATGCAAGATTTTTTTATCCTATAGTGGGAACTTGCACGTCTGAAGATTTCTCTAGACATTTCTTAAAGTAAAAGTTCACTCACAATGTAGAGGAGAAAGTGAGCAGAGGTAGACTACTGGAAATTAATTCAGACCGTTCATGTCAATCCTTGATCACCTACATGTATTTGTTTTTTTACAAAAAATACTGTATTTTGCAAGAATTGTACAAGATTAAAGGACACAGGAAAAATGTGTCACCCACACATCTAAACATTCAATTCCTTAAATTTCCCCACTTTGGAACAAAAAATATCTTTCATCAGCACAGAAAGAATATTGCAACCTCTGCCAATCCCATTATCTTCTTACACGGGGCTGTAGACCTGTATTTTTCAACAACAAGTAGAAAGGAAAAGATGCTTTCAATACAGCCCAAGAAATAGCTTGAAGAAGTTTACTTTGTCGACACAATAAAATGAATAAAACATCCATTCAAGATTACTCAGCCACCTCCTGAAGACAGAAGCATGTCAAAAGCTGATCAAGGTCTGGGGGTGGGGGAGAGGGAAATTATTGTCCCTGCCAATTTTTCAATGAACTCTCTTTCTCCCACTGGGAGAGAACGGTGACATTTCTTCAGGAAAAGCAGTGTCAAAAATAAGGAAACAAAAGTTCATTTCAGCTAAAATTTGACTTTCAACAGTCAAATGTGTGGATGGTATCCCAATGAACACTCTTGTGCACCGCATAGGAAAAATACAGATCAAAATAGCTTAAGCGTTCTTTCAGAGACTTAAAATGAGCAGGCATAACACATTACAGTATTAGTTAATTATACAGCATTGTCATTACTGATGTATGAAGAAAGAAATTATAAATGTTAAAGTTCAGTGCTGGGAGACGTTAACTCAGTCCAGATATTTCCTACCTATATTCACAAACCACCCAACTCTGAGAGCTACCCACAGAAACCTATGCAATCTCAAGGGCATTGACTCCCTAACAGCAGGGAAAGAAATCAAGTCCCCTTTATATTCCCTGGTGCAGAGAAGGAAAATCATCCTTTAATCTCTGTGACAACAAATAGACCGCAATTTACCTGAAGTGATATTTTTTGTAGGTTCCCTCTCCATTCCCCAAATCACAACATAAGCAGCCTAAAGTGCATTGCTCAGGGAGGAGATATAACACATACCACTCTTAATCAGTTTCACTAATTAACTAAGGCATAACAGGATGATGATCAAAACATTTTTGAAGAAAAGAAGAGGTCCAGAGTAAGGACATAGAGGACTATAGTGGGGGGAAAAAAAAACCAAACACCAAAAAAAACAGGAACCATCAGATACCTGGAAATAATGTGAATTCCCCCTGAATTAAAAAAAAAAAAAAAAAAAAAAGGCAGTTAACGTGCTATCAGAGAAATGCATCAACCAGAAAGGGGAAAACAGATGCTCAAATGCATCAGTTCAGTTCCTTGGTTCCTGTCCAACTCAAGCAGTGTCCATTTTCTCAATGGGTTGAGCTATTTGGAAAACTGGCAGTCCCTAAGTAATAGTTATCCCTCAGTGCCTTAAGAAAAATAGCATAGGGAAATGTACAGGGTCTCTGATCACAGCTCAGGCAAGTTTTAGTGTTCTGGTACCTAAGGTTGTCCTTCCCCTTTTATTTTTTTTCTTCTTATTTTCTCAGAGCAAAGAATACTAATGGTCTGTGGCTGTGCATGACCAACTAACGTGAACAAGGTCTGAGGGATCTGCAAACTGAATACGGAACTCACCGTACCCAGGAGCAGCATTATTACTAATAAGCAGCTTGTAAATGGATTTGTGTCTAAAAATCAAAACTAGCTGCTAAGTCTTACTTTTCTTAAAAAAAGAAAAAGCAACTTACATACTCCCCCCCCCCCCCCCCCCAAATCAATGCATTATAATACATTCCTCTGGATCTGTCTTTAATTATTAATTACCATTCAGCCTTGCAGTGACTCTCATGGTTATTTCACACCGACAGACTAGAGAAATAGGTCCATCCTACTTCAGCTAGAAGAGGGGTAGGGGAATGGACAAAAGTAAAAAGGGGGGAGGGGAAAATCAGTAAGCCTCCAAGACAATCTGTTTATTTTATAGTTTCAGAAGATGATATTTAAAATTTTATTTTCGACACCAAAGGAAAAGATCAGAAATAAAATATTAAGTAACTGCCTGTAGCTAAATGTTTCCTATCGAGAATGCTTAGAATTGAGCTGCAAATCCATGAGAATAGATATTTCTTAAAGGAATTGCAACTACAACCTAAATCCAGCAATGTTGAACACCATAAAGTATAATGGTCCTCATAGCACGTAATAGCAGATAATGATCGCGAAAGCTAAATGTTTTCTGTCTAAATTAATAATGAATCCAAGTGGATAAAGGCTACAAGGTAAATGTTTGCTAGGCTGATAGACAATTCTTTCCTGAGCTAAAAAAAACCCACCCAACCACAAACCCAAAAAACAACCCACAACAAAAAACACCCAACCCAAACAAACCCAAGAATACATGTTTTTATAGAAATAAAATGTTTTGCTTCCCAGCAGTGGTTCCTTTTTATTGTAAAGTGAGTTATTTCTGTACTTGGGGATCTCAGACAGCTTGTAAGGCATTTTGTAGTCTAACTTTTAGATTCACTAAAACATAGGTTCTAGCTCCCAAGATGTACCTGTGGTGTAACTTACCCTAATATTATTTGTGTAAGATCCTATGATCTTTTCCAAAGGTTTAGGCATCAGAAACAGGCATGATATTCTTATCGATTCTAAATAATTAATTTGATATTTTGCCCTTATATTGGGAAGGGGTGACAGGAACAAAATTCCCAGCGTCAAGACCATTTAGCCTGTGACACAGAGGTAAGGAGAAGATGGTCTCTTGGTGGAGCAATGAGGCAGCAACAATTCTGGGCAGTGGAAATGGCCCTCGTAACGCACAACACACAGTTGTATTTCCTAAAAAGTCTCTCTTTATAAAGACATGGTAAGTCAAAGATCTAGGTTCTTTGCATCCATTATCTCAGGCACTGTCTCATCCCAGGCTGTGGCTCTCCTCAACTCCCTGAAGGAACATAATGCTTGTTGGGGGGTGCACTTGGGCAGACGGGACTGCAACTAGAGCATGCGTGCAGGAGGAAAAGGGATCTCTCCTGACCTCCTGCAGATTGATGCTCTGAGGTGTCAGATTATTATCATCTTGCTTGAGATTTGCAGCCATTATGAACACTCAAGTGACAACACTTAAGGGGCCCTTGAATGGAAGGAATAAAATGAAGGCATCTCAGATGCAAAGTCCAAAACTAGAAGGAATCACCTGGACCCTCCTGTTCAGCTTCCTCTCTTCCTTCCCTTCCAGACCCAAATACACGTAACTCAGAAACATGCTTAGAGCACATTGCTCAAAATACAGCTACCTACATTTCAAAAAACATACAGCTCCTACATCTTCCTCTAGTAAAGAGTCCCAGTATTTATAATTTCCGGCTGTCTGCATAAATGACTTATTATTTCTAGAGTAAATTTGTCTATCTTCGATCTTTAGCTATGGGATCTTGTCATGTCCTTGTACAGGAGGTTAAAAGGCCCCTACTGACAAATGTGTTCTCCCTACACACGTACTTATAAATAGCAATCACATTACTTCTTGACCTCTTTGATAAGATTAATAACTGGCCTCCCTACATCTCACCTCAAAGCTTTTTTTTCAGCATCTGGATCACTTTTTGTGGGTCTTCTCCCCACCCCTCACCCCTTATCTTCAGAGTATGCCCTCTAGAACTGAGGACACTTCTGAGGTGAGGGCACCAGGTCTGAACAACAGCAGCTACCAGAATCAAAGGCAAGTTAATTTTCTGACTTGTATTTGATATACCCTTTATGGACAGCCCACAAACAGCTTACAGGAGCCCCATCACAGGTTTCTGTGAATAGTGATTCTGGGATAAGCCATCATAGTACCGCTGTTGGAAAGTTACGTTAAACATTCTGTTCTTCTTCCCCTAAAAGTGCAAGATCACTTGGCAAACATGCCTAATAAAATCAGGGCAAGCAGAGGGGGGATTAAATGAATGCAGATACATACAAAAATAATCATAATTTTTTCATCCACGTCACCAGGTTCTTCGCAAGAATTGAAGAACTTTACAAACCCAGACATTATTCATCTCTCAAACTCCCAAGCACTGTTTCTAATCTGTCTCCTCTTGTTTAGCCTTAGGCTTTGTAGACCTCCCCCTACAACTCCAGCAATAATTATTCTAACTAGTTCTGCTTCCCTGGGACAGGTGCCAGTAGAATCCAACTGATTTTCTGCAGAAGAAAGAGCAAGTTTGTCATGAAAAAGTCTACAGCTGGAGACAGGAGGAAAAGAAAAAAAATATATATATGAGAAAAAAACCTGATAAGTTCAGTTCACAAATACAGATAGGAATTTCAGCATCAAGAACTGACCTCATGATCCCTCTTTGTCATACTAGTTCAGTTTAAGTACACGTTGAGCAAGCTACCCCCCCAGTAACCTACATCGACTTCTGCGTTGGCACTTCCCAAAGCAGCCTTCCACCCCGAGAGGTTGGTTTTTTTTTTTTTGACTTCCTGATGTACAGTTCTTCACCTGGCTATATTAAAATGAATTTTGCTGGAACGTCATCATCCTATCAGCCGTTTCAGATTATCCTTGCAACAACCTTCATTATTTTAGCAATTTTTGTACCGTCTGTAAACTTAACAGCAAAATTCACATCAGTGTCCATATCAGTGATTGAAAATAAGGAAATACTAACTGGCACTGGATTCAGAACAAAAGCCTAGAAACTAAGGTAATGAATTTTCACAAAATTGTGAATTAAGTCCCCACTGCTTCCCCAAGGGAGATGTCTTTCCTGTTCTGGCACTTGCCCCAAAAGTAATATTGTAGCTGGAGGAAAACACGCTCCACCTTCTGTAGCTGACAGACCTGCCTTGGATTGTAAACACCCAAGATCCTTTTTTCAACACTAAGCCGTCATTTTAATTCACAGCTTTTAAGGAAACACCATGTGTTCTGACTGTCATATTTACCCAACACTAAAAAGCCTATGAGGAAAAATAAATTTTATCCTCATAATACAATGGATTACTTTCCTAATTGCAGAACTGGAAACAGTTAAAAAAGGAAACTGTTCACTGCATTACATCATGCTTAGCAGTAAAGTGGCTCCAGTGTTTCAGTCAGCTTGAGGGCTTGCAATGTGCTTGCTTCAATCAAAAGACACACTCTCACTCATCTCTTCATAACTCACTACTTCATCACCTCTCCAGGAAAATGAAGCTTTAGAATTTGTACTTAACATCACCATTACAACTGAGGACTGTCTACCCTTGTCTCTTCTTTCAAACTGTGTTTCTCTCCTTTTTTTCTCAGAACTGGAACACAAGGCAAAAAGGCAAGGATTTATGTAACTCATCCTTCCAGGTTGCATTTAGCTTCCTGCGGCAAGTTTGGCATGTAAACTAAGTCCCCTTACCTCCAGGGAGTTGTGGGTATCCCACCATTGCTATTTATCATTCCACAACTCTCTATTGACAACTACATACAAAATCTAGGATACTGTGTCCATTTTTGGAATCCTACTACAACAAACATTGGCAGATGGGAGTGAGTCCGGTAGAGGAAGCACATGACAGATAAGGAAAAGCAAGGGAGCTCCCTTTGTCTAGTGAAGAAGAGAGGACTAAGGCAGCATCTTCCACTATCTAGAGAGAAGAGACATACTCTTCCCAGAGTCTAGAACAAGAGGAAAAAAAACACAAGCTGGAGGGCAAATTCCAGTGGGATATAAAAGGAAAAATATTTTCATCATGAGAGTAGTAAGTACTAGGACAGGACACCTAGTGAGGCTGAGGAATCTCCATCCTTGAGGATCTCAAAGTGTGCCTGGACCAGGCCCTTCACAACTTAACCTTATTTTTGCTATAAGCCCTACTTTGAGCAGAAAGGTGGACCAAATGACCTCCAGATGTCCCTTCCAACCTCAATTATCCTGCAACTCTATGTCATATAAACTGCTTCTAATTTAATTTCTTTTTAAATTTTTTATTTAATTTTAATTTAATTTAAATTAATCTCATGTGCCTTAGTATCTCATATGAATATCATATTTTAAGTCATAAGATTTCTTGATCAAATTTCTAAGTCCAAAACTTCAGAGGAAACCAAGTATATTTTAATACCATAACCATTTTCACCACTTTGTAAAGAAAACAAAGTTTTTATTCTCCTTTTAATAATGGCTTCATAGAAACATATTTGAATAATTTATAATGTATCAACTCTACTACTGCTAATGCAGTTAGCTCTTCTCAATACGATAAGCAGACAGTACAAAGTCTTGTTTTTCCTGAGATAAAGCAAGTTCAGAGATAGCATTTCTGCTCAGACTTTACAACCTCTAACTCAGTTTCATGGCATAATTCGTGGGCAGAGTACTGAGCACATTACTTGGTTTCAGCTCTTTTTTACCTTTGCTGTTTTCGTATCTTTTCTCGTTATCACAGTATGGCAACAGAAACCCTATAGCTACAATAACTTAAGGTTAACCTAAACCCATGGCAAAATATTTAGTGTGAATATACTCACTTTACTAATGAGTATGACTGATAACAATCTCTTCCCTCCCCCAGAATGACTTACTTTATTACACCAATAGTTGTACCCACTGATTTGGTCCCAGTCATTAAGCAGGTTAGTGGCAGACCTGGGACCAGAGCCAAGGCCTTTTAAGTATACCACCTTTACCTCTAGACCATCCTGCCTTCACACATCTCAACCACTTTTTCCAGTGAGATACTATAATTAATTTGTATATATGGTTAAATAAATATCAACAACAGGCTTTAATAATTTGTGTTATTAAACATTATTAATTTAGGGGTATTTGTTATAGAATAGCAATTATATTTTTAATTGTGATGCTTAGAGTTGAGCCAATAATTTTCCCCAGAGAAGGAGCAAGAAATATTCTCACTTCTTTTCCTAAGCACTGTTACATACACTCTTTGCAAAGGGGGGACACTATATACCAGTGATAAACAAAGGAACTTCCAGTACACAGTCTATAAAATGTTTTGAAATATTCTTGATGAAACATTGCATTGAAATCTAAAATCACATCATATGCTGTCATTTTAGAAGTAAAACTATATGCTGTTGCAGTACGCTTTTCACTCAAATTCCTATCACTGAGAAGGCAAGGGGAGAAAGGTAGTGGCAGGACAGCTCATTTTGACAAAGTACCCTGTAGCAACCATATCAATTAGGTTTGCATAGATCTCCAAGTGTGAGGCAGTTAATGAAACACTGATCATTTTCCCCAACTATAACTTAGACACGTTAATTAAAAATTAGAGGAAATCATCATCATATAAAATGAGTTCACTGAGAGAGAGTATAAAAATACCTACCAGGCAGTGCTCTGTACACGAGACTTCTTTTCAACACTAATTAAAATGGATATTTCTGTGCATGCAAGTCTACCCAATGAAACGCAAATAATAGTGTGAGTTTAACATTTAATGATTTCTCTGTTAAAGAGAAGACTTTCATTCAGGAACGCTATAATTTACTCTGAGTAAGATCCATTTAATCATCATGTTTACTGCCTCCTTTTTCTTCCCACATTTCCTTTTTCTAGCCAGCCATGCAATTGGCAATTTAAGATTTAAATTCTGACCAGTTAAGCCTGTATCTATTGCATTTCCCAACCCCCACCTTTATTTTCCTCCTTGTACCACAGATGATCTAGCTGAAAATCTTCCATAGCTGACAAAATGAGCTGTTTCCACTGGCAAATAAAACACTGACGAATACAGCTTCACCCACAGCAGAGGAACTCCCCGCAGCAGCAGGATGAGTTCAGTTTGGCTGCACAAGTAAGAAGGGGGGCTACAGAAAGCTTTGCAGATGGATGGGGGAAGAAGCCAGGCCAAAGGGAAGAAGGAGAAGAGGGGAACTGGTCTGGAGGCTCACCTCCTGGACACAGAAAATTCAGATCAAGTTCCTCTGATGGTAGATTTTCAGCCGCTTAAGGAAGTCTCTTTCACCTTAACTCCTCATGAGCAGAGCAAAGATACAATAATCCTTTGCTCTCCTAACATAGTCCTGGTTTGCTAAAACTTCATGGTCTTTTGGACAAATGCTTTCTCTCATACATCTGTAAAGCATGCAGTGGGATGAAATTCTGACCTTGACTGAGATCTTAAGGAAATACACAGTGGTTAGCAAAATTAAAGGATGCAACATCAAGCACTCCATAGACAGGCAATGCTAGGAGTAAAACCACCACATCTTTGTCATCTCTGTCTTTCTCCTGTCTGTCTCATCCCAGATAGCCCCAGTTCCCAGTCTACCTTGGGAATCTCTTATTACCCAAATCAGCTTCTCTTGCCTGTGTATTTACAAGCAAAGCTGCTAACTTAGAGAAGACTATTTTTAGCTAGGGTGCCTGGTTTCCCAGAGCGACCAGGGCTATAGCTGCAAAGCATATCTTTCACATCTCCTACCGCAATGAGGTGGAGCAGCCAGACCGGGCAGCAGAGCTGCTATAGCAGGATGAGCGAGCAGGGTCTGCCCTGAGCACTCACTTGACTCTATGATAACATTAACTCTTTTGTACACATTTGCTTAAATGAAAAATATCAATGAAATTGCAAACTAATTTCATTGCAAATGAAAACTGCAAAGACATGACTGAATCTATACCCTGCATTCATAACACAACGATTAAACAAACTTCTTTTTATTAAGAGGTACATGAGTGGATGAGCAAGGGGACATGACTCACTTTTCTTTTTGAGCCCAGAGAGATTTCTGTTAAATCCATCCTGCTACTGCAGCAGAAGTGGAAGGAGTCTGGGCTAGTAGCCTGCTATGAAGAAGAAAGAAAATAATGGTGTATTGTGAAAACCACAATGGAGGCTAATGGCCAAAAATGTCCTCAATTGCTGTCTTAATCAATGCTGCTGATCAAAAAAGGAAGAAGAAGAAGGAAAAAAAAAAAAAGGAAAAAACCCAAAAGCCACTGACAAAGTATTTTTACTGTTAAACTGCGCACAAACACACAGAGAAGACCTCAGAACCTTTTGGAGCAAACAGACCCATAGCTTAAGGGAGAGGGGGGCAAAAAACCAAAAACCACTACACTAAAGAAAAGCAACGCAGCTGCAGCGAGTGGCCGCAGCTCACTGCAACAAGCATGGACTTGTTCAGCTGCGTGAGCAACATTTTCCAAGCCTCAATGGTGACTTTCTCAAATAGTCACCGTAAGCTTAAAGTGACCCTTCCCTACCACCCTGTGCAGGGTGCTCACAGGGGACAGAAATCATGACCTTTTGGAAGCACAGAAACACAGCCTTCTATTTAACAAAAGGAGTTTAACATACTAGTTGTGCCACAGAAGGGACAGGCAAGTTCACATAGTTCCCGACTGCACAAGACGTTCCCTCAACAAAAAAGCTCAGTCTAAGTGCGCAGGATTCCCAGAATCAGAATCCCACCAGCCAACACTCTGCAACAGCCCAAAGGGGCTTCAGATTAGGAGGAGCTAACCCTGTACTTCCAGCACAGAAACCATGATTCAGCAAAGCACCCAGGCACATACCAAGTATTCATCAAATTAGGGCTCAGCTCCTAAAGTTCATTTTCTAAAGAACAACTGTGTTGCTGACCTAGACAGCAGCAATTCATTCCAAACCAACTTTTATTCCATTCATATCACGGACTAGCAAACGTCATTCATCAGCTGCAATTCAGAATTAAAAATAAATAAATAAATAAAAATGCATTGCAACAAGGGTTTTATTTGTTAGTTGTATTTTAATTCTGATATTCCTACTGCAGGGGTCAATTCTTCAAACGTGACTGAATTTTAATGTAATAAAGAAAAGTGCCATTTAATTGATGCTCAACTAAGATTTCTTTTATAACACACACAAGAATTTTGTAAGTGATCTCCTACATGCCTGTAGCACCTTAGAAGCACCCAATGTTTCAAATCTATTTATAGTGTTAAAGTGTAATTGGATAAGCTGTGAGGGTGTTTCTGTCATGCTTCTATAAACAGCAGAAGTGTCGTGGGATATTTTTTATTAAAAAAAAAAAACACAACCGAGACACTTTCGAAGTCTTGCCCCTACAAAGATGACTGTATGTTCATTACACTGATGAATTTCTGCTTTTAAGAATGTCTCAGTGTGAAAGAATAAGACTGGCCATTGCAGTTAGGATAAAACTCTTCCCAGAATACCAAAATTGGCTGGTCTGATTCTTTTTTCTTTCCTTCTCTAGAGAATCAATCAGTGTTATATGAATATCTCCTGTTACATGAATGTGATCACTTATACAGTCCATTGTGATGCATCAGAATAAGTCCCATTACATTCTACATGAATATATCAAAAACCCTATACCTTGTTAAAGCTCCATCTCCTTTTCTGAACCAGATCATTTCATTTCAAACAAAAAGCATTGGTGGCTTGAAAAGAACCTTCTAAAAGTCATCTGTCCACAAGCCGTTCAGCATACCTATAGATGATTTTGAAAAGAATCTCTCAAATATCATATACTCTACTGCTATAACATCTGGTAACTGCAAAGCACTGTAAGTCATAGGTTATCGTTAGCTTTTGTTTCTACTATCTCCAAGAGGATAATGCCAGATATATTAAAGCAAGAAGTCCACCCTTAATAGTTATAACCTGCACCACAAAAGGGAGTGAACTCAACTCAATCTTTAAGACCAATTTATATCCTTAAGACAATGTCGCTGTAGTTTCAGCCTAGAAAATGATCTACTTTTGTAAAGAATAATCCTTAAAATTTACAAGAGTTATCTGCACCAGTGAGATCCTGCTATGGCCATCTATCTCAGAGAGATGACTTTCTAGAAACTTCTACTGCAGACTGTAAAATTATCATCTGTTGAAACAATTGCAGCTGATCAGGATTTGGAAGTAACAATATTAACTAGTTGAAAACTATTAAACAGCTCTTAAAATTGTGCTTATAATTTGCACCAATTTACAACCAGACTTGCCTCACAAAACTCAGCATAATACACACTTGTGCTATTTTTTTCTTTTGGTGGAAAGATGTATTTCCAAGCACACCTTTCTTTTATGAACATATCTAACACATTACTCGACTACAAACATTGCCCTTAAAATAGCAAATTCTGTTGCCAATAATGTGAAGGAACAACTCATTTTACTGCAAATCCCCTGTTCCCGCTGTGGAAAAGAAAAAAGAAGGAAATCGGAACAAGCTCAAAGTAACAGTAAAGTTTCCTAAAAAATTTAAAGCTAAGAAAGAAAAATAACATATCCAGCAACGTGCCTAGTGGTGCTTCATTTGCAGTTGGTTTCATTCAACAGCACCGCATACAGGCAGGACATCAGTAGCCATGCTCAGACTGCTGCCTTTAAATCTAAAATTAAGACGAGCTGAGTCCAGTTGCTGCTTACGAAGAGCTACAGTACGGAATGTGTGCAAACTCCTCTCATGGTAAGCTTTGAAAAGCAGTCGAGGACATTTAACCACTCATTTTCTTTCAAACTTCACTACCTGCCTTACATAAACAGCTGCTGAATTGGAGTTAGGCTGTAGTTTGATACCACAGCAGAGCTACCCCGAGGGCTCCTAAAAAAAAACCCCAAGCACTGCATCAGTGTTAACCCACCCTGACAGTTCAAATCTGATGAACAAACACTGAAAAGTTAATTTTCTATTGTCAAGCTTTATGTTGGCTCAGGTATCATCCACCTGCACTGTTCCAATCACCCCTATGGATCAGGTAACATCTGTCTTCCAGCATCAGGCACGGAGCCAGCACGGATTTCACGCTGCACTGCCTGGCTAATTTGACAGTACTGCTTCAGATCACACTTGGGCTGCTGGATGATGAAGGAGCGTCTGGTCTGGGATTAATGATCACGGAGCCCAACTCTTATTTCTGATTCACATCAACCTGGGAGAAGCAACAGGCTCCTGGAGAGGACAGAGCAACACTGTGCTGGCCAACACGCTCCTGTCCTGCAGGATCATACAGCCCAGGGGCTAAGGGGAACAGAGCAGACAGGGCCATGCCCAGAGCCCGCAGGAAAACCCTCCCCCAGGACTGTGCGCCGAGGCAACCCCAGTCATGGGCACCTAAAGGCAGTCAGAGCCCATGCACTGCTACGCAGCTCCAGAAATCAAATTTCTCTTACCTAAGGCAGGGACAGACCAACACCCTCACAGCAATCTGCTTGTGGTGCGGAGCCAGAAATGTGGGTGAATTCACTCCCCAGCCATCCTCAATGGAGCAGCGCTGTACAGGTGTAATTCTGACCAGACCAGCCTGGACCACGTCGTGTTGCAAAATCCAGCCATGGATTTCAGATGCCGCTCAGGTTATTTCTTGTTCAGGGGAAAATGTCAAGACACACCATCAGTCTGGGACCCCATTGCTGGATCCAGTTTAATGGTGTTATATGCTGGTAACAAAGATCCCTGGCATTTAAATTTCTTTCTTCTTAAAACCTCCAAAAGACAGAAATGCCAACACTCTGAGTCGTTAACAAACTTACGTGAACTGCGAGTGTGTGTTAGAGCATAACCTCCACAGAGTGCAGGAAGCAAGTTTGGTGTAAAAACATTTGTAACTCTTGTTCTCCAAGGCTCACCTCCACTGCAAAAATTATTTTAGGTTACAAATAAGCAGAAAGTCTATAACAACTGAAGTGTAAATTATTTATTTTTACAGACTATTTGAGAAAAAAAAATCCACAGTTCCCCTATGCTTCACTGCTAAGGTGACTGACCATAACTGGTCCTCCAAAAACACAAGTGTCTGTACCCAGATGTTTTCCATGGTACAGCAAGAATGAAGGTGACTGAGTCACATCACTTAATCCAGTGATGAGCTAAGTAGCTTGTTAATGTAAAGAGAGTCCTACTGTGGAGTTTTTCTCTGGAGACTTTTTTGGAGTTTTACTGTGGAGTCCCACTCCTACTATGGAGTTTTTCATGTTGGGGTCATATAGATTTTTGCTAGTAAGTAAATAGGCTTCAACAAAATTGTCCCTAGTCACTTTAAATGAAATATATGCATCATCATTAGAAAATAAAAATCCTAAAGACCTTCCTTAAACAGTGACTGTCAGACTCAAATCCTCCCTGTTTCAGACCCACACATGGACTAAAAGAGCATCTCCATTCTGAATACAATACCAAAATAGTGCCTCAGGCTATTGAGTCCTGCAATACGTACACACTGCCTGATATTGGGGTGGGTTTTGGGTTGTGGGTTTGGGTCGTTGGTATTTTTTTTTGTGGGTTTTGTTTCGTTTTTTAATTCTTGAAATTATGGGGGAGAAAATACTTTTACTATAGCTGGTCTTGTTTTTCATTGCCCACACACTTGTTTTTTTTCAACAAACTTAAACACGAGGCACAACTCTAAGTGCTATTAAGTAGATGAGATGAGGTTATTAAGTAGATGAGATACTAAAATTAAGAAATAATAATCTTGTGCTGATTTTGGCTGGGGCAGAGTTAGTTTTCTTCACAGTAGCTAGTACGGGGCTATGTTTTGGATTTGTGCTGGAAACGCTGTTTTTGTTATTTCTGAGCAGTGCTCATACAGAGCCAAAGCCTTTTCTGCTCCTCACCCCACCCCACTAGCGAGTGGGCTGGGACAGCTGACCCCAACTGACCAAAGGGATATTCCATACCATATGGCATCATGTTCAGTATGCCACCATATATACGGTGCACGGATACCACCATAAAAACCACAGAGTCACGATTTCATGCAGCATGGTACCAGAGAAATACAGCTGTCTCCACCCTGTTCCCAGCCTTTGACAGACACCAGGACTTTACACACTGTAACAGGAAACAACCGTACGCCCAAGAGCTGCTGCAGGGGGTCAGAACAATTCCTAGGCATAGTGACAACCAACTACTGCCTGCTGGAACGCTGGGACAATGATACAAAGGCGCTGGCAACTCTGTCTACTATTCCCAGCCGTGGTCAAATTATTCAAGCTGCCAATTAATTGTAAGGGGTTATGGGTAGCTCTCCACAGAACATGCTAAGGTTTATTTGCTGAGATGCAGCAACAACTTGTTTTTGCTGCTTCTTGCTCAGGTTTTGTCTAGAAGCAGAACAGAGGTATTTGATGTTCACAACCTGAGCTAATTAGTCTTTCCAGAAACGTGGGGAGCTCAGGTGATTCACAGGCCTTTAAATTGCACTCCAAGCATATCCTGGACGAGGTGCATTAACCAAAGCCTACGCCAACCTTTCAGTACCCTGGATAATGGAGAAATGACTACAACCATGATCTCTTGACTTATTATGCAAGGATTTAATCACTATACCAAGTGATGAGAAAGGCTACCCAAGGCCTTTATACTGCTATAGGTCCTCAGAAGAGTAAATTAAATCAAACACAAGGCACAGATACAATACACACAGCAATCCTGAGCTTCGCATGAAGAATTCCATGTCCGTTTAAATGTAGACAAGAATACTGATCAGACATAGCTTTTCCAAAAAAAAATAATTTTTTTTCCAAATCAGAAGACTTTGCTTCCATTTTCAAGGCACTTCATACAGTTACAACCAGTGTTTAACCCTCCATTGTCTCTTTTGCTTTGGTTTTAATTCGTATCGTCTGAAGGTGTCACCTGAGCTTGTTATCTAGTGGCCACTTGAGTATATTTTATTTTATTCCCATTCTGTTTATTCAACACAGGCCTCTTATACCACACTCCTGAAAACAATATCTGAGCACATTACAGAGTATATTAAACTGTGATTAAAACCTGCTATGTATGAGCCTTCTCCGAGTTTCCTCTGGCCAGAATTCTGCATGCCATCAAGAATTTTATTTTAAAGCTTTAAAAAAATAACACAAGTCTAAGCTGCTGTGTGTTTGCTTTCTAAAAAGGCGAGGAGAAAAAGTATGACTTGCACAGGGAAAAGAAGTTGATGAGCTTTGCAATGGTCCAACATTACACAGAAAGATACCCATTTCCACAGCCTACCGCATGTTACCCCTTACTAGTCAACATGAGCAACCATCCCATACTGCACAAGTTCAACTAACTTCTTTAGCCAAAGGATTTCCCTCTATATTATGATAGGGGATATTTCTGTGTTGACCCTCCTTGGTCAAACCCCTCCAGGGGGTTGCCTTTATCTGAAGTCTGAGACAATTAATGTTCACATTGCTTAGTGTGAGACCTGTGACAGCATCACATCCTCTTCAGTGGATTCATTTGCCTTCTGGCACCTGAGATATGTCACCCAATCCACTGAAACCCAACTAGCAGATAAAGAAAATTTACTCTGGTGTTACCTTTTTCCTTAATAACTATTCTGTTTTGCTTGGAAGCCTGGTAACCCTAGCAATGAAAGCCATCATAGCAACAAGGTTAAAGAAAAAACCAACCAATTTTCAGCGCGTGATTCAGCAACTGGCAATCCAATTTAAGTCATAAAAGCCATCTTTTCCTTTCCCACCCCCTTTTCTCTACACCACCAAATCACCCCCCAAATGCAACAAAAAAAGTGCTCGTCCTCAGGACTTTTTCCTGGGACATACATCCTTAAAGGCATTTCAGAATACAGTTGAGTCTCAACTGGGAAACAGTGTCACTCATCTATGACAACATGACAATTCACGGCATTTCCATCAAGTTGACAAAGATGCATAACTTAAATAAAAATTCATGTTCAAATTATCAACAAATGAAAGCTAATGATGGATCAAATTTGGCAGAACTATTCTAACATGTAACACAATTTGGTCCCCAGCTATAAGATGTGAAATTTAAGTGATAAATGGTTGCTGGAGACCTTCTCAAGATAATTGACATGCTACGGTGCATTAATATTTCTTTCATTAGTATCAGTCTGGAGCGCTCATCTGTTGGCAGAAGGCCAAGTGCATTGTGTAAAAAATACCCCTACCACAAGAGTCTTCTACTTCTGAGATGACTCGGGAAACCAAATATTTTTACTGTTAGTCAAATAGTATTACAAATCTGATTTTTGACCTTGGTTCTTCACTGTCATCTCCTTTGCATTCATCTCTTTCACAGAAATTATAATACCAGCAATTTAAATCAGTTATTATTTTAAATACTTGATTTCTGTCTGAAACCACATATTCTGATATGACTATGACCTGAATATCACCTGCTTGTGCTTTCACAGATCAAAAGCACAAAAAGATTTTGGAAAGCCAGGCTTTTGTAGCAAGTGTGATGTAAGTCCATTGACTATTTTCAGAGTAATTAAGTTATAATCTTTTTAGCTGTTCTAAGAAATAAACCTGTCCTCTTGTCTTACCAGGCTCCTCTACTGTACAAGAAGTCTTGCTAAAAGAGGACATGAACTGGAGTCATAGGTCTCTGTAGGCTTCATCCAGCCATTGCAATACCTATGACACTATCTCCTCTCCATTTTTCCTCATAATTGCTTGGTTTGAAAGCTAGCATTCATTCATCATAAGCTCCTCACACTCATCAACACATTCAGCATCACCCACCTTTCAACTCTACTCGGTACTTCTAACTCCTCACAGTGACTTTGGCCATTAGATTCTCCCAGTAAACACTTTAAGAACGTTAAATTTGTCAGGGTCCTGAGAGCATCAATAGGCTTTATTTGCCCTGGGCAATCTCACCTTGGACCCCAACCCATGCACCCTCTTGTGCACAGCCCTGGGATCTTCATTTCAGCTCTGGCACAGGGTCCAGGCCTGATCTATTTCATAGGTATGCCCATTCCCACTTCCATTTCCTGATTGATGTTCCTGGATCATTGCTTCATCTTTTGGCTTGACTTGTTACCTTGGCTGCAACCAGGGAAATACACAATTTTACATAATTTTTATCTAGGTTTGCTATTCCCACATCAAATTTAAAAAGCATGAGAAAGCCTAAAGTTTAAAAATTTTCAGACACTGGTTAACCTGCTCTTCCTAGCATGCTCTACAATATTCTTCCAGGCTCTGAGAGGTGGCTACAGCATACACTGGCAGCTGAGCTGAGCACCACAATTCCATTAATGTTAAAAATCTAATAAAAATACTTTTAAACCAATCATTGGTATGAAGTCAAATAAGTACAAAAGAAAGAGAAAAGATAAACCATGTGGATTCCCCTGAGCCAGAGGAGCCTTGAATTTCCAGCATCAATAAAAGGAACAGAACAAGAAGAAAGAAATGCAGTTGTCCCTTGTGTTATCATATAGAAGTTAAAAAGCACAAGACCCTTTTCACCCTGCACAATCACAGTTCACTTCTCTTTGAAAAGATCTAAAGATCTTCTGAGAGATGAAAACACATCTATTTTCTGCTATTATGACCACAGTAGAGTGATCCTCGCATGGGTTTTATGCCCACACACAGGCAGCCAAAAACAGATAGTGAAGCGAGCAGCTGCTACCCAAGAACAGCAGAACAAATGAAAAAAGACAACACCATAGGGTAAGTTTCTGGCTGCCAAAGCAAATAGCTGCTAATGGTGTGGTGCAGGTACTGATTTGGGACCCACATAGTACCAACCAGTTCAGCTACCAAAGCTTCCATTGTCTGGAAAAGGAGCATGAGAAGCCAAATTTTTTCTATGACCAATCCATAGCATCACATATGGATTTCAAGGGAACAATAGTAGAGTAAATCAGGAGTATCCTGAAGCAGATTATTTTAGCATAGGAGACTTAACTACTTCTACCACAGAAAGAAATTTTTTCCCCTCACAAAAAAAGTAGAGCTGATCGAATGGCCTGGGACAAAAAGCTAAACAAGCGGGCAGCAAGTGGAAGTGCAAACGAAGATTATGCTAAACACATGTGGGACAGAATTCAGAAAAGTAGGAATGTTGCTGAACAAACAGCATACATCCACCATGCTAGACAGCCACTCAAGGGACAGAAATCAGAAGAGAGCCTAAGTTAGAAAGAAAATGGGGTAGAATAGCATACATAAATGAGAAAAACATTAATAAAGAAGAGCGTATTGTGCATTGCTTCTCAGTTATGCAAACATCATTGCCACCCTGCTTAATTTGTGTATAATTCCATGGGATGTGAATTCACCCTGGGATCCACACACATCCCTCTTCTTTGTTTCCCATTTCTCTTACAGTTTTAGCATGTATTACCTGCTAAAATACAAACACATCACTTGCTTCCAGCCACACAGACCTCTTCCTGAGTTTCCTGAATGTCTTCTATATGCACTTTCCCCCACACAGTTTTTTCCCATTTGGAAATCCAGTAACACTACCTGGAATCTTTTCCTTTTTACCTATTCAGTAACGATTTTTTCCTGCTGCTTCAAAACTCTAGCAGTCTGTCCGATTCCACAGAGTTTTCAGTATGTGATCTGTATCAGAAATGGCATAATTCATTTGTATGAGTGTTTCCTGAGCAGAAAGGCATTTAGCAATACAGACCTTTGAACTGAGGCTGCTTAGGGCTACACACCTCATGAAACATACCAAATTCCACATATGCTGATGATTGAGGGTACAGTGGCAATGTTATACTGCAGGAAGGTGAACAAAATAGAGGGAATTAGACCTTATATTCAACGAATATTCCATCAAAACACTAACAGGCCAAATGCACACACATCTCTAATCAGAGCAGCTCTCAAAGAGACGTATAGAGAGAGCGGGAAGCATTACAGAGATGCCCAGCAGTGACAACCCCACAGAAACAGCTTGGTCCTTACAGAAAATTCAGCCACCACACGAACTTTGTCATATGTAGAGAAATAAAGGGAACATTGATCAGCCAATACTGGTTTTATGCTTTCTTTCTATTACATATATCAGAGAAGCAGGAAACTGTCTCATTTGGGGTTCAGTCCCCATTAAGTCACATTATGGAGGCTTGGCCCAACTGGACTTCTCATACTGGATTTCAGTAGCATCTTGCTTAACATAACATCTATCATGGCTGACAAGTTGCTTTTCATAAGTGTATAAATTCCACTTAGCTGGGTGCAGCTGCTTTTGATTTGGTCAAGGTGAACAGCCTGTGCTTCCCTAACTTATTGACCCATAAGAAAACTAAATATAAGTTTTGTAAGGCTTTGATATAGAGCAATGTTCAGTGAGGGTACCAATAAAGGAGCAGGAATCTTCATTAGACCTATGGGGGAAAGGTATATATTTATTCTGGTTTCCATCAGATAGTGGAAAAGGTACACCAACAGTATAGGAAATCCAGTCCTTGAGTAAGAGCATCTGTAAAATCAAAGACTGAAATGGGTGGGGGTTGGGGAGGTGGGGGCTGTGAGATTAAAAGGCCTCATGTACCTCTGAAATACAATGATTTGAGACAGGAAATTGGTATTACTATAGCAACCAAAGTAGTGTCATGAATGACTGAAAAATAATTTTTTAAACCTACGGGGCAGGAAACTATGGATGCTCAGGATATAAGAGGAACATTTTGTTTACAGTTAAGCAATAAAAACCATCAGCCATATATTACATCATATTTCTAATAATTTTTTCCTCAAACTTGGCATTATAGAGCTTTGTTATATCTAATTAGTGAGAAGTAATTACAGATCACAGATGGTGAATTCTTCAACTGGAATACAAAAGGACTACTTTTAATCAGTCAGCATCTTTCTTCAGTAAGTCTGCAGGCACGATATCCAGATGTAAACAAAGTTTAAGGTGCCAAAACATCTCCTGTGAAGGAATGACTTGCAGGAGCTATCAGGAAATGAAAGCTTGCAGTAATAAGACCAAATATATATAGAATCCCAGTAAAAGGTACATACAGGTATTAGCCTTGCACAATGGCTTGGAAATTTCTCTTCCAAACCACTGGCAAGAGAAGCTAGAAAATTATTACAATTTCTCCTGCCAGTCAAATTCCCAGTTAGTGACGAAAGTCCAGTCAGGGGAAGGAAAATTGTTCTAAACCCAAGAAAACAATGATAGGCCTATAACAACAGGTTGGGAGCTCAGAAGCGTTGTGACAAAAAAAAAAAAAACCGGAAATAGCTGATTTTTGAATTGATGGGGAAGGATGAAAGTGATGTGAAAGCATCTGAAAATAAATAGGAATGACAGGGAAGGCCATACTACTCTGGTGAGTAGTATGGAGCCCTGTGTCTCCTCTATAATTGTTCTGTATATTCTACTTTTGATTTATCTGGAGGTATTTAAATGCAAAGGTCATCAGAGAAGACAGTGAACCTAAGATTTTGTACAAGATAGGTAAAGAGAAAGATCTGGTGGTTTTTTTTTTTTTTTTTTTTTTACACTTAGGCTGGCCCCTGAACTTTAACAGACCATTAGTTTCGACAGTGATGCTGCTCATTAGGTCTCAAATTAAATCCACTGTGCTACATGCTGCTCAAACACTGAGCCCAAAGACCCCCGCCCCAAAGAAGTCATCTAGATAACCCCGTATAAAGTCTAAATCCCATACAGCACGTGTATTATTTTACAATATTGCAAGACCCTAACCCATGAGCTGAAGCAGCATGAAGAGGAGGGAAGAGGAAATTATTTTACATGTACATAAAATAACTTTGGATTGCTCAATCTTTGCTTCGTCAAAAAACGTGCTTTTTCAGACACAGCAACCTCTCCAGCTAAAAAGCCAAGCCAACCTTTCCATACTCGTGAAACAGGCACCCAAGGGACAACAGCTTTTGTGAACCATCTTCATGGGCCCAGGGAAGCCACCAAACCTGTACATCTATGTTGAGGATAAGGGACATCATTAAGGTTCTAGGAGAAACGCAACTCTACCGGTAATGATCTGATTGGAAAAATGAGTCAGAAACTCCCAAAGACTGAGTACAGGTTTCTTTCTTGTTCCATAAGCAATTATTTCAGCATGCTAAGAGCCTGAACAAAACACAATACCCCTCTAGAAGGGTAACCTCGAGATCAAATATTGTGCCCAGTGGTGAGATGGAAAAGAAGCATTCACCAGACTTCCTCAAAAGTTTGACCAGCCAAAGAGAGTGCATAATTACAAGAGAGAGAGAGAAGGGGAGGGAGAGGGGGAGGGAGAGAGAGAGAGGGAGAGAGAGAGAGAGAAGGGGAGGGAGAGAGAAAGGGGAGAGAAAGAGAGAGAGAGGGGAGAGAACACCAAAAAAAAAACCCACACTAAACCACAACAAACCGAAAACGAAACCCAACACTGTAAACACCAGAACAGGGGCTGGAAATCTCACCAAAACCAGGGAGTAATGGATATTCTTGATAGCAAAGAACCAAAGACAGTGGCTTAAAAATCCCAGTTTACCTAGTATTTTGCAAACCATACTTTTCTGCACTTAACAAATGTAGATGACCAACAGAATCAGGCAACTGCAGCATTCGATACTACAAAAAATATGTTTTTAGTAACAGAAAAGACATGTTTACAACTGACAGACAGAAAATTATTAACTTCTTTGTATGCAAGCCCTACGATATAAACAGAAGGGAACCCTTAATTACTGTAGTAGGGGTTTAAAATGAAAACTGAAAAAACAGGGCAGACATTTCTGCTACAGCCAGGAAGATTCTGCATGATGCATTCAGATGAGACTTCTCTGCACTAGGACTTGTACCAATTAAGAAAGTCTGAAACAGAGAGGAAAAAAAAAGATGGAGAGACTGTCTAAGATGAAAAGATGGGAAAGAATCTGTGAGACAGTGTTTTTCAAATATTTCAGTCATGAGATGGGTCACATTGTTAAGCTTGCAAAGCCCGAGACAGCACTGACATAATTTTCTACTCTCTGGCTTATGATATTTCCTTAGAGCACCAAATATATTTCATTATCATTATGGCTTATATGATTGCAGATCGAAAATAATCAGGATCAGAACAGAGTATTCCTGCCAGAAGAATACAGAATGCTGTAGGAACTACTAAGAACCTATTTTTAAACATGCATTTCTTGGCTAAGATGTGGTGAGAATTATTTGTACTCTTTTACTGTCTAAGTTAGGAGAAAGATCATAACAACTATATGAAATTAAATGTTTCTATTTCATAGTGCTGTTTTGATTAAAGTAGTAGGGACCTACCTGAAAACTTGAGTATTTTGATCATTACAATTCTGCCACACATGATGCTATGAACATTACATATAATAGTATCATCATTTATTTTATGGTTAACAAATATTCCTAATCCCTAATGATTTTAAGTTATGCAAAATCATACTTAAATTGCAAGACACACAACCCCAGAGATAAATGGTAACCCAACATGCTCCAGGAGGAGTCTGCTTCAAGACTAGATCTTCCAGCTATTAGTTCCCCTCATCTCTACTTATTTTAATGGAGCTCTGCATTTCCACCACAGGTAACACTAAACCTTAGTGACAAATCAAATTATAAGGAGTTTTTTTAAGAAAAAGACTCAAAAAAATATTTTTCAAATTTAATCAACGTGCATCCATTTTCACTTCAAATGCCTGAGTCACGTTACATTATTGAAATGAGGATTTTAATAAGGTTACTATTTTGCTTCTGTCTCCTTAGTGATATTACTAATTGCAATGATTGATATCAATTGTAAATATTAATATAAGATACTTACTTGAAGGTTACATTCAGGCCAAACTGTGATTCAAATCTACACTTTATTAAATTTAATTGTGTTTCTCTGATACACGGTGCAGCTATCAGATCTACATGGGATGTGCTATGTCTTGAATTACTCAGAGCTGCTAAGGAATTCAAGTAAATTCAAGATCCTCCTTTCCCCTGGAAACACAGATATTTCCTGTTAAGGTAGAATCAGTCCTGATTGTTTACTCTGTATTGTGAGGTGCAGAGGGAGATGTAGAATCCTAACAACTCATTAGAGATGCTGTAAGAAAAGCCCTTCATCCTTTTTTTCAGGGGGAGGACAAAAACAAGGGGAAATTAGCTCAGGTTTTTGTGTCCCTGCAACACCCTTCATTCAGAATTTCACAGCTGAAAGTTCACCACCCATGTAACAAGTTCAGCAGAAAGATTGCAAGCTCTAAAGTTAAGAATTCACTGCAACTGCATTTAAAAGGGAAATTAGGAAACAAGGCCAGCCTTAGCAGGGTACTTATTGACAACAGGGACTCTGAGAAGTTCCAGTCAACCTTCCAACCCACAGATCCAGACTAACCAAACTACAACACAGTATTTTCCTCATCAAATAAAAAGCTGCGTGCTGTAAAATGACAAAGCTACTTTGGTTTGTCCTTGGCAAGGCTATCTTTCATTTTCCAGCGGCTGAACTTCTTTGCCCACAAAAATCCTCAAGAGGTGTGCATCTTCTATATTAAAAAAATACCAGAGCGCATCTGTGGTCACAGCACAGCCTGCTGTATCCAGCTCACAGCAGCCACGCACACCTACAGGGGCTATAAAGCATGTGATGCTAGAGTGGGATTGAGGGCAAAGGGAAGAACATCACCCAGGACAACTTAGTACTGCACGAGAACTGCGGGCATCTGTTTGTCTATACCATCACGCAGGGACGTCGGCTTCAGTGGAAACAGTGATGTTTCTGACATTTCTCTCCCGACGAAACGTATTAACATTGTTTGTCAAAAAAAAAAAAAAAATGCTGGAGCATAGAGTGAATTTAAACTCCAAACATCCTGAAATTACTCTGAACTGCCTGGCAATTTCCCCAAATAAGTGCTCAGAATATGAAAGCTCTACAGCTTTAAATAAAAATGTGAAGAATCCAGCAACAGATAATAGCCCTGGTAGTGAAGCATCTAGTAGTTTTCATTTATTTAAATGCATCCTATTCTTCCTTTAGAGGAATATGTACATCATAAAAAAAAAAACCCAAACCAACAACAACACAGCACATCAGCAATATTTTCCTAAAAATGTTTAGCACAGTTGAAATGCACCTCTGCTCAACCTTTTTGCCCATGCCAAGCATTTCTTTCACTACCACTGGAATACAGGGCTGCTGCTATGCAGATTGCTCTTTCACTTCATGGAACATGAGGCCTAATAAAAATAATCTGTTAAAAGTTTTGCCTCCCAATTAAAAACAGGGATTAGTGCTTGCAAGGAAATCCAAGGAACATTTTCTTTGAGTTCCAGATCATGAGATTTATTTTCCATCTCAGAGGCAGAGGATGCCAATAACCTTGACTCCAGGCTTGAAAAGAACCTGCATTAAAGCGGTTCCCATCAGAGCATCCTACTTTACAGCTGAAATGGGAAGCACTGGAGGCCGGCAGGAAAAGCTGTCTCTCCTGGGGAAAAGGGTTTGATCGTGGCCATTTGGAATGAGATGAGTCATCAGTGTGCACTAGCTGTTTTGTATGATTTCAAGTACTTCTTATTTAAAGGGTTTGAGATTTTCACCCCCCATGTAGACACTGAGTGCAAATAAAATGAAACAGTAGGAGGAGGTCTCATTGCATCTGCAGGAAACACTGTCCAGCAGCAAGACAAAATAGCGAGTCTTCTTTGGGCTTCCAAAAAAAAAAACCCAAACCCAAACAACAAAACAAACAAACAAAAAACACAAAAAAACCCAAGTTCTCATCTCTGCCTCCCATTTCACCTAAGATTTGTAAATATTAAAGTTCTACATCAATAAAATGCAAATCAGAGAGAAGTTTTAAGTGGCCTTTCCAAATGGAAAGGAATTCAGCATCAATAATTTGTAACTACTATTTTCAACTTTTTGGATTTTATTGCAATTGAACACTTATTACAGA
Source organism: Phalacrocorax aristotelis (assembly GCF_949628215.1). NCBI lineage: Eukaryota > Metazoa > Chordata > Aves > Suliformes > Phalacrocoracidae > Phalacrocorax > Phalacrocorax aristotelis. Next base: position 71,550,546 of record NC_134279.1, on the reverse strand, counting down.
ATTTTTTAAGTTCTAACTGGTTGTGTTATAGCATTTAAGCTCCAAGAAAAGTTCAAGAGGCTTTAGCAAGTAAACTCTAGCTGTTCAGAGGTCAGAAATTAAACACTGATAGAAATATCATATACACTGATTACAAGTTTATATTTACACTGACTACATGTATATACTGATCATAGAGAGAGGATGTATACACATACATATGCACTCAGTAAGCTGCTTACTGGTTTCTGAATGAGTTTAATCTGCAAACTGCAGGTGATCAGAAATCAGGAGAATACTGCAACCTTTCTGCTTTCACATTACTTCTCTGCCTACAGGGTGATCCTGTTGTGCTCCTTATGAACATTTGCTTCCATTGAGAGACTGCACTTGTGCTTGCATTTTAGCATGCCAGGCTGAAGATATTGTTGCCTGGAAGAACAGCTTTCTTTAAGACCTTCTCCTCTCTATAGAAATAGTACTCTATGTTATTAAAAGAAAAACTGACTTAAAGACTATTTACAAGAATCTGATTTTTTTTCTTCAATATTAAGTGTTTGACTTAGAATCGGATTTTGAGCTAAAGCAGAAGGGCTGACACGTCCAGCCTCCACTCACATTTCTGTAAAAATAAAGAAAGAAAAGTCAGGACTGATTATCAACACAGATTTTCAGCCTTAACTCTGAATGTCCTTGAAGTTTTGAGCTTAAGCCAGACCCTATTTGTTTATGTTCCTTAGTGGAATCTCCTCTTTTTTTGGTAAGTTTTGTGTTTTATTTTGGTTTGGTTTTTTCCCTCCTTCAGTAGTGTGTATATATACATACATATAAAGCTTTACAAGTAAATAATGCCTTTCAAATTCTACACATGCTTTAACAGTGTCTTAACTACCTAATTATTCTGTAATAGTATCTAACAGCTTCAGGCAATGCAATACTAAGAAATTTGTTTAAGTGTGTTATTTTAATGAATAAAAATATAATTAGGACTTACAACATGCGATGAGAAAAAAAGAAAAAACCTGAATAGCTCCTTCAGGTCTGTAAGCAAGCAGGGTCTTCAGACCACCATCCTGTCTTCCCATACCATGAGACAGATTCAAGTCACCAGCCTCTGTATGCACAAAAATCTACCAGTTTACAAAGGACACTTCAAATGAATGGATGTAAGTGGGTATGTGTGGTTTTTTAACCTATGAACCAAATTCCCTTGAGAAGATGTGGTAAACTATGTCAAGAGAGAGCTTCTTAGATACAAGCCATGGGAATTCGGTTTCTGCTAATTTCTGCTGCCCATCCTTCCCCCCTGCAATAACCCCATAAGCAGGAGTTAGCTGCTGAGCTTCAGAGAAGGGGAATTTCACTGAGATGCACAGTGTTGAAACCATGCTCACATTTAGGTATTTTTCTCTGTATATTGGTGAGCCACACACAGCATCTCTGTTGAATCAGAGAAACTAAGCTAAGACTAAGGCTACATGTGCTACCAAAGCATCCTGAACCAACAAGACCTTCTGCTCTGAAGCTGAAGTACTGCAAGCATGACATGCAGCTTTTCAAAGCTAAATTGTTTCAGAAGAGCTGAGTCATATTTCAGCTTCTGGGAGGCGTAGGCCAACCTGCATTTGGCCACACCAGCAGAGGAACCCACACCACCCTTGTAGTCAGTGCCTGCCTTCACCCCCAGTGTCTGCCAGCGCTGGGAACATGCGCCCACCTGTACCTTCCCAGCCCAGGTACACCACTTGCCAAGGTGACAACAGACAGGGCTGGGTCCAGCCCCATGCTCCTTCTCCGGTATGGTGGGAAGCCTCTGACCACAAGCCTCCACCCACTACTTCAGGGGCAAGGAGATGCTGGCAGGCTCTGCAGACAAGCTGGGTCCTTAAGAAGCAGGAGCCACAGTTATGCGTAGGGGTACAGGGCCAGGAAGTTTGTTCAGGCTTGGCCCTGAGCCATGTTAGGATGGCAATTTGCAGAACATCCCAGTGATTTTGTTACCTCCACCAACCTGCTCTCCAAACACCTACTCTACCTTTGCTGAGATGCAGGCACCAGGCTGGCTTTCAGGTTTTCTGCAGTGAGGTTGAGTACAACCCACAAGCATACAGTGCAATTTTCCCGGACTACGCTCCATCCTCTGCTAGTTTGTTTTTAGGAGCATGAAAGGTGCTGTTTCTCTTGTTACAAAACTGCTTTATGCACCTCATCTGCCTGACAGTTGACAACTGGCTGGGCAATTGGGATTACTGCTAATGATGCAATTACCACCAACACATGGATTTCTGTCCTCTCCTTTCCTGGCTTACTTATTTCACTCATCTACTAAAAGTAGTGCAAGTTTTCCAACATTATATGGTTATACATGTCTAGTATATCACGGATGCAACGTGGTTGTGATTTCTTCATATAACTGGAAAATATTGCTATTCTGCCATGGAATTATACCAACACGAGCCCCAAGCTGACTTGGCTCTTTGCCTTTTCACCCTTGCAATACCAAGTACATACCCATTTTTGAGTAAACAGTAACCTTATAAAAAAATACTTTTCTACCTTCTTATCCTTTTACATTCCGAAATTCTTCACTTTCTCCATATCATATTGGCTATGATTACCAGTATAGCCTGCTGTGTCACTTCTGGGTGAACTAAAACAAGAAGCCAGCTGCATTTGCCAAGTAAAAAATATACCTACCCAGCCAAAAAACTCAGTGGACCTGCATCTTACCATTAAAGCTGGATAACAGGACAGTAGTTATCTATTACAGAAGATAACAACTAGTTGCAACTAGTTGTTGCAACTGTAGTTGTAACAACTCTGCTGAAATTTTAAATTTGTGTTCAAAAATTTTTATCTTTCAAGATAATAAGTGCTGCCAGCAGATTCAGGTGGCAAAAGCATCTCCATGAGATTAAATTTACTGATCACATTGATCACACCAAGCATTTCCGTACTTGAATTTTGGAGTTACCACTTTACATATATGAAAATGCTAAATAAAAAGCTGCAATGTATCTATCAGATTTTTCTATAGTGATACCAAAATCTCCTGCTTTTGATTTTTCTTAGTGGGTCTTAGAGATAGCTATGCAAGCTCACAGCAGTTCCAAGCAGGGGAGGAGGCAGGAAAGACCAGCTTTCAGAAACATCAAAAGAGATGGCAAGCCAGAAGGCAGACAGGAAGAGTAATTCTGTATGCCTATTTGTATGCACTGCAAATACTTGCATACAGTTTTCCTCATGCCAGTTGTCTTAAAAGACAGCTCAAGTGAAGTGAAGCCAGCTGTGCCAGAGCTGGCAAGGGCATCCCAGCCAGAGTTCTGTGCCCAGATGTAAGACATAAGAGATCGTCTGTGAAAAGTCAGTTTGCTGACAATTAGCAAGGGAGCTTCCTAATGCACTGGTGAGCAATGCAAACACACTGCACAAACCTACAGGCCAAGTTGTACACAGACTTATAAAGCAGGCACTGAAGCTGGGGTTTTCTTAAAGATATCATCTCTAATTCTCAGCCTCAAGGCAACTACTTCACACCAGATGTAACAATTCAAGAAATGACTGCTAGGGAAGTGGATAAAAAAATTGGAAAAGGTCCATGTGCAAGCTAGTCCCTGGTATCCAGGCGTGGGGAAGAGTGGCTGGAGAGCTGCCCAGAGGAGAAGGACCTGGGGGTGTTGGTTGGCAGCTGCCTGAACATGAGCCAGCAGTGTGCCCAGGTGGCCAAGAAGGCCAACAGCATCCGGGCTTGTATCAGGAATAGTGTGGCCAGCAGGAGCAGGGAGGTGATCGTGCCCCTGTACTCGGCACTGGTGAGGCCGCACCTCGAGTACTGTGTTCAATTTTGGGCCCCTCAGGACAAGAAGGACATCGAGGTGCTGGAGCGTGTCCAGAGAAGGGCAACGAAGCTGGTGAAGGGTCTGGAGAGCAGGTCTGATGAGGAGCAGCTGAGGGAACTGGGTTGTTTAATCTGGAGAAGAGGAGGCTGAGGGGAGACCTTATCGCTCTCTACAACTACGATTCTATGATTTACAAGGCAAGTTCACATTATCTCTAAATGTCAGCTGGTGGGGAAGTCAACAAATACCAGAGATTGAACTGCCCAGATACCTGTTGCTAGACACAGGGAGACACCAAAGGCTGCAAAACCAGTGCGGTCTGATATGAGGCCCTGAAGCAAGTCCCTGTGTGTGGTAAAACTCCTGAAGTGGGAACGAATTGAGACTTTTTCTTTACTTTTCAAAAAGTTAAAAGTTAGTCAGAACTCATCACCAGCCTCTGCAATAAAGAAAAATTTACTGTCAGTGGAATGAGAAGTTCTGCTCACTGTATATATACATACACAGCCTTGAGAGAAGGAGGCTCAGAGGGGATCTCATCACCATGTACCAGTACTTAAGGGGTAGCTACAAAGAAGACGGAGACTCCCTTTTTACACAGAGCCCCATGGAGAGGACAAGGGGGAATGGGCACAAGTTACTCTCGGGGAGATTCCGATTGGACATCAGAGGGAAATTTTTCACAGTGAGGACAGTCACCCATTGGAATAATCTCCCCAGGGAAGTGGTTGACTCGGCCACGTTGGACACTTCTAAGACTCAGCTGGACAGGGTGCTGGGCCATCTTGTCTAGACTGCGCTCTTCCCAGAAAGGTTGGACTAGATGATCCCTGAGGTCCCTTCCAACCTGAGATTCTGGGATACACATATTTAAAAACCAATATTTCTAATACTTCTATACTAAAAAGAAAGTTCAGCCCTTGATGACAGCATCATAAGAATTCCTAGCATATTAACAGAACAAACTTACTTTTGGGTGATGTTTAACGTGATCCCACCAGATGTCCCTCCCAAGCCGTCCTCTCTCATTCTCAGACTTTTCAGCATGCTTACTAAGTGACTAGTCAGTGAAGCTGGGTGGGGGGGCTTGAAACACTAGGACAGCAGCTGAAACTAGCTGAATACATGTTGTCTTGTGTAATACTAACTTGGAAAGAAAAATGCAGATGGCTGAGAGAATAGTAAACTGAAGGGACTGAAAAAGCATTACATTGGTCTTCTGACAACATGAAGCATAAACAGCTTCAGGAGCTAGTGTTGGCTCATCAGTATATACACCAAAGGAAACTAAGGCTGCTGAGCCTGGGGTAGTTCAACAGCAGTTCAGTCTACTGATTTAGTTAACAATTTGCTTTTGTTCGCAGGTTTGACAGGACTGTGTTCTCAGTAAGGTCACCCAAAACAGTACAGGGAAGTTTCTATAATACAGCAGAGGTGGTTTGTTGGGGAGAATAACATGCAGATCTCGCTGTCTGCAGGTATTCAGATATGGCTACCAGGTGGTTATTTTTTGTTGTTGTTTGGGGCTTTTGGGAGGGTGCTTGTTTGGTGCTTCAAGAAAAACACCTTTTCTGAGGCCCTATCAATTTCTATAAGCTGGCTTGAAAGGCCCTGCTGTCTTCTCCAAGTATGCAACGGAACAGCTGCAGAAGAATAAATAAGCTAAAACAATTATGGATACAGCAGGGAAACATATAATACTTCAGACCAGTCCACTAACCTTCATACAATGAATGATGAGGAATTTGAACTTATGACGTGTGCCTGTCCAATAACCAGAGTCAGGACTAGAACTGCCCTCAGTGCAAGTAGCTTGGGATGGGAGACAATAAGTTCATTCCAGGCTTTGAGTCTGAATGACACCAACAAGATATTAACAGAGAGACTTTTGCCATCTCTTTCAGACATCAGCCAACACAGGACAGGCTGTCCCCCTACCTCACAGATTACTTTTGGCCTCTAAATATATGTTCCACTGTGAAATAACTATTCAGGCAACAAGGGTGGGGAAGGTCCTTCCTGCTCACAGGCAAATAACGTAACAGTGCCTTGTGGCTTAAGGACAGCACTCCTGAATATGAAAAAAACGAAGTGTTAGAGAAAAGAAAGAAATGCATGCCATACCAGGAAGAAGAGGTGGCCCTGCAACTGGAAAGTAACTGGGGGAAGAAAAAATTGAATAGAATTTTTTTTTTTTTTTTTAAACAAAACTTGTACATAGTCATTAAGAAGCTAGCTAGATTATTCTTAGTGATTAAAAACATGGAGTCCATACATGAAAAACCACCTCTGGATTCTCTGAAAGGAAGGGGAAGATGAACCATCCCACACGGACACACGGAGCAAAGTACAGTAACACGCTGACAACACGCATGCATGCTTCACTACACAGTAGTGGGGTATCAGGTCTGAAGAACTGGCAGAATAAACCCAGGGTCTCAACTAACAGAAATCTTCAAAAAGCCTTTTTGCTGCCTAACCATGATCTCTTTGCTCTTCCTCACCCTAGTGGGCAGGTATACACACCTTCTGCACACCTGATAAAGTAGTTGGATTCCGGTAAGTAGTAATAGAACTTCTACTTTTGCTTTCAAACTCTTACTAAACAAATGTAAATAAATGGCCTGGTGAAAACAGTCTCTGCACCATTAGATGCTACTGCTCCTTTATCTTCAAGGCCTTTGATGTTATATTGTTATGGATTTAAAGGATTAAGGATTTAAAGAGTGTTAATTACTGCTGATTCATAGCAGCAGTTGAAGTTCTTGAATTCCAGTAAAACCTTTGATTCAGTATATGAATATTAAAAGAAACACTGTTTCATTGAAATGACTAAAAAGACAAGCAAAGAGGAAAGCATGTGGAGATCAGCAGGCAAGTAGGATGAATAGGCTGAAGAGGAAGATGCCACAACTCGTCAACTCTGTCCCTTTTGATCCAGGTTACTTAGGAAATGTGGAGGCACATCCTCGCACCCCCAGAGAGTGGGGGGAAAGAGTGGGAGTTCTTTGTGGGAAAAACAACTGAGGAAGTCATCTGGCACACAGAGAGGTAGCTTCATCAGGGCTGGCTGTTCCACAGCAAATGGGACTTCAGATGCAAGGAAAGAATTTGGCAACTGTTTATAAAACAGACTTCAGCAGCGGCTGGGAAAGCAGAAAGAAATAGGTATCCATATTGACCTAGGAGATGGCAGGGCAGAAGAACCTGACCGAGGCACATCATCTCTTTATTCTCAGTAGAAAGGGAACTAAAGAGGCTGAAGTCTCTATTACGAAGATAGAGCAATTGGTTTCCACTTTGATAATTGTTTCAACCACTACATCCACAGCGTATGCAGCTTTTATCTTTCTTGCCAACTCCACTAAGGTGTTTTTTTCTTTTTTCATTTTAACAGCAAGTGTACGGCAAGAACTTCAAGCCACAGCCACCACTGCAGAAAGGGCAGTCGGGGACCTCCCCTCCAGCTGCCTAATGCTTACTACCAAAGGCCACAGGGATGCAGAAGCACCACCTTCAGGCTGAGGGTCTACTGTGCTGACTTAGTCTCCTGTTCTTCCAAATCCGGCTGTACCACACACCCCTCAAGCACCCAGTACCCTTTTTTCTAAGCGCTTACTTGCCTTTCTATCCAAAGCAGCCCAAATCCCCATTATTTATGCATTCTTCCAATAGAGGCCCCTCAGTTTCCACAGACAACCTAGCTGTCAAATACCCACACAACCCATATGATCTCAATGCACACAACCAGTCTCGCAAACCCATTTTCAGTGCCACCCACCTCCTGGTGACTAAGTAGCCCATCTACATACAACTTTCCTGTCAGATGCCTCAGGCATCTCCCTCGCTTGCAGGAGATGTCAGTCAGGGGTTGTACTTCTCATACACTTCCACAGGGTCTGATGTCTGAAGTCCCTCCTTGACGTGTGCAATATTTTGAGCAAGATTCACCGATGAAAATCTGGATTTTTATTGTAAATTCACTTACGGATAGATAGATTTTACTTCTTAAACCCTGACAGAACAACCTGCAAGACATTTGACAGTAATTTTTTGGCTGTGGGTGGTTGTGGATGTGTGCTGAAGTGATATTTTCCCAAAGAAATCTTAACAAGTATAGCATTACAGCTATTTATAAAATTAAACTCTTGTTGACAGTTTCTCCACAAGCTCAATGTTTTCTATGATTAAGATCGCTATGCTGAAGTCAGAAGTTCTATACTAACAAAGTCACAGATGGAAACCAAAGTACAGCACTAAAAAGTATCGATATTTACCACTATTAGCTCAGATTAAAACAGATAACATGTTTTCCCACAGGTGGACAGGTTATCAACAGTAGGAGTAAATAAAAGGCAAAACCACACGTACTTCAAGGTACGGTAACAGGAGTCCCCAATTCCAGCTACAGAAAAAACACGCTCAGGTTGAAGTTTGCTACGTAAACCACCATGAACACTTTTAATACAAGTTATGCATCTGCCTACAGACCCTGTTGAAACTGAGATTTTGGAAATTCAGGTATCATCAAAATTGCTGCATGTTTGCGTCAGAAACTGAGGCCGTGCTCATGCTGAACTCCCAGCCTTCCAATTCTTTACTGGTCAGCAGGACGTGGGCATGCTCTTCTCACTAAAAATTCATGGAATGATTTAAGCTAGGCTGACAGAGATTTATATCTGTTCAGAGGTTTTTTAGTTTGCTTGTTTCCTAGCTTTATTTATTGATTGATTTACAACTGGATGTGGGGGGCAGGGGAACACTTTCCCCCATTATTTGTCAGCGTCTAATTTTGGCCAAGATATAAGTCTGCTGTTAAAGCTCTGGGTCCATCAGCAATGCAGCCCTAGGAGCCCTGCCCTTTGTGCTGCACATACTCCTGTAAAATTTTGCTGACTCTGGGTTTCTAAAGGCTGTCATTCATTAGTAGGGGCACAGGACAAAGCTAATGATGATAATGACAGCAAAGAAAATAGAAAGTCTACGCTTTCAATTAAAGGAAAAAAAATATTTACATTAAGTGAAGGTCCATAAAAACAAAGTTATGTCCTTATATAAAAGAATAAAAGAAAAATAATTTTCCTTTAAATACCTTCAGTATCTACAATATTTAGAGCATTTGCTATAGTACATATCTGCATGCACAAAGGAATAATGGAGGTTCTTAAGACAGCTTTATTGTTTTGCATCACGTAAAACCGGTAAGATAGAGAACAACAAATCTTCATATTTAGTCACTTATGATCAGATGATGTACCTGGTAATTTATAGAAAACTATTTTCATTAGCACATGCCCAATGTCCCTTCTAAATATGCAAGTCAGACACTTTATAGACACCTCCCTCTATCCAAATCATATTCAACGTATTCCAAACTGGGACACTAGTGAAAGCCTATCCTGTCATTTAGCCATCAATCTGTCTGATTTCAAAATGCAGTAAATATCTTCTCCCACTGAATTCAGTAGGAACTGCAAGTTATCAGCATTCAAGAGATCTAAGTGATTTCTATTTAGCAACCTAAATTAATTTGAAAATGTTTACCTGCTGGGCCCAAACCTTGAGTAAAGGACTTGCGACTTGAACAACATCTTCCAGAACATAATTAAGAATATTCACTGGTAACGGAGCACTTAACAAGGCAGCAGGGGGCCTATACGTAGGCTACAAATGGGGAAATTTCAATTATTAAGTTGTAAATTCACACAACCTACAAGCAAATCACTGCTGGACAGGAAAATTAGCACAAAAAGAAAAAGAAAAAAGGAAGTGGTCAGGGAGGAGAGTTGCTGCGATTCTGTTATCTATAAATGGATCGCTATTTTTAAGCTCAGGACATCTTTACTCCATCCTCTGAGTTCTTCTTTGTTAGGCTTCACTATAACCAAGCCTTCGTACCAAATTCTTTTCTATACAGAAAAACAGCAGCCAAAACAGTACCAACAAAGCACACTTACAACGGAACATGAACTGCTGGACTTTGTGGTTTGCAGAGGAAAAATGTCAAAGAAATGCACCTGGCGATGAAAACTTCTGCTACTGATTAATGGATAGATCAGCATGGCTTCCCCTTCAGAGATCCGCGGAGACTTCCAAAAAGGGTTTCAGAAAGTTGAAAAACTCACCTCGGGCCATACAGCAAAAATCAGACCTGTGCCTGGCTCCTCAAATGCTTCAGTCTGTGCTGGAGTCCTCTCCACTCCCACCGATGCAACGCATCAGTGATTCTCAATACTGTCATAAATAGCGTTATGTTGAAATTCTGCTAGAACTGGAGGAGGGGATGAAACCATTGTTTTAGATTTCCAACAGAAAGCAGAAAAACCTTAACTCACAGAAAAAAAGTCTGAAGCAGCAGGAAAAAAGCCATTTCTAAGGATATACAGTCAAATCGTCAAATCCGTAATATTATGAAACTTATGCCTGCTTTACAGACAAGACATTGTTATCATTTATTCTCACAATCAATTTGAAAAGAAGTCAGCAATTATTCTATGTAGTACACTATAAATGCCAGTCATGGAAAATATAATTGGACAACCAGAAGAGACAACTGTACATCCAGGACAAGTCCTACCAGGGCCCAGCATCTAGCACAGACAGCCTGAATGCCCTTGGTTCTCATTGACACAATTCCTCAGGGGTCCTTTGCAAAGCACAGAAGCAAGTCTTCAATTTTTTTCTTCTAAGCTAACAAGAAGTATTTCCTACACAGAAATACAATACAGAAGAAGTATGTATGACCTAACATGTTTACTTCAGTTTCCCATCATGCACCTCTTCTTAATTGTTAAATAGTGCTCCAAGAGTTCATTAACTAATGCTTGTAAAAAGTTTTGGCGATGAACATTATTAGATAAGGACAGCTATTATTATCCAAGGACAGAGCAGGGGTGATCAAGTCTCCAGCAGATCTGTGCTGCATGATAAGAGCTTTACTAATTCTTTTCCCTCTCTTTACAAATTCTCTCATTTCATTAAAAGATGTTGCAGCAAGGACATACTCCTTGTCAAGCTCTTCCAACGCTACTTACTGACACCAAAACAAAACACCAAAGAAGGCTGTGGCGGGGAAGAAGTGTTTTAAAAAGAAAACTTTGTCCTTGTATTTAAATCTAGCACCAAACTTCTACTGAAAATGTTGATGGACAGAAACACATCAAACTTATCTGTGACTGAGGTTCTATTTGTCTTGTTCTACCAGTCTGGTAATTCTGTTCACTGGTGACATGCATACATATCTCTCTATATGTATAACAAAACCGAACTGAAATAGATCTGCAGTAGTTGTCACTTTAATTTATTACAACATAAATCTTAACAATAAAGAAATACTTCTGTTGAGAAAACAGATAGGAAAATGTTAATATTGCCGCAAAGACCCAAACCATCCAAGTGCAAGATGATTTCTCACTGCAGCAAGACCACATGGACATGCAAAGAACATCCTAATTTGAGATATCAGTAGGCAGCTAGCTCCTCTCCAACAGAAAGGACTCAGGATTTATCACAGCTCCCTCAGTCTGTTCTTTAAACAGAGAGAAAAATGGTACAGGAATCTGAAAATACATCTCCTAACAATTGCAGCTAATTACCATTCAGGCTCCTGCTCCTATCCCAGCTGCTCAAGGATAATTACCCTTAATGAAAGTGGTGGTTGCAGGCTTCTTGGCTCTGCTAAGTTGCCTTATAACAACAGACTGCCAAACACATTTGGCATTCTGTACACCTTGCCACAGAGGAACAGTATTGATCCACGCACCGTGGCATCACATTCAGACTAAGAAATTCATTTGTGAAAAACATATGATACACTCAAAAGCAGAGGAAAACATCACTCCCCGAGACCAGACAGCTTCTCTGTGCCAAGACGCTGTCTGAAATGCAGCTTGTGCACAGGGCAGCACAGCTCCTAAACATGAAGCCATTTCACACGACAGAAAAGTAATGCTCTTGTTTACAGAGCAGCCACAACAAGAGGGTGCTAACAAACACAACATGCTCAGCTAAGGTTGGGCAGACCCTGGCCTCTTTGGCCATATCAGTAGAGGGAAAGTTTTGCCACTACAGCTATACTGCTGTATTACAGCAAAAAAATTGCTCATGGTGAAGACATGGTTCAAAGGGAGAAACCTGCATTTTTCATCACCAGGGATTATTCCAGTTCAAATTTCCCTTCAGCTCTACATTGGCTCTTTTGGCAAAACCACTTTTTGCTCTTTACCCAGGTTGTTACTGGCACAGCTACCTTAGCTGCCAATCTCACCTCCGCCTGGCAGCGCTTTGTCACACAGACCTTGCCTGCGGACACGCTGCCGATGGCCATGGACAGCTGTCCAAAGGGATGTAAACCTACTGTGCTCCTGACGATACTCACAGCCCACACGTGTGATTCTTTTGTACTGTGTAAACAGGGAATAATCACAAGAAACACTTGAATTCATTCGCATGTTCAATTCTGAAAGTATTTCCAAAGAATTCAATCAAACTAAAGTGAAACAGGATTCAACAGCACTGGTTTTCTTGCAAGAGATGTCAGTAACACGCTGTATTAAAGTTTCGGCTCTAGAAAAGTACTATCAGTATTTCCTGATCAAGATATTTTCCTGTGATGGCTTCTCCTTACATGTGCTACACAGCAAATGGCTGCATAAGACATTCTTATGGTTTTGAGAACAAATTATTCTCTTTTGGTCTAAGAGAAATAGTAGAAAAATAAGGCTGCTTGCCCTCCCTTTCTATGTAACCATAATCAACATAGATAAGCCAAGCTCAAGATGCAGTTTTGCATGACAGAGCTGGGAGCTGATAGGGAACATTTCCAGAAACTGAGCCTCATTTTTTTGCAAGAAGAGAAGCAGCCTGGGGAATTAACAGAAGAAAGCAAATATTATACAACTTCATCTTACACACTATGTTTTTCAAACAAACTGTACCCTTCTTGGTTTTTACCTTGAAATTATACAATTAATGACTGTAATACCAAGACAGAGCAGAATGACAAAGAAATGAAGATACAGACAAGGACAAGGGTGAAAAATACGTTCTTAGATGAAAGGTGAAGCACAAGGGATAGTCAATAAGTGAGTTGATGAGGTAGAGAGATGTGAAGCAATTGTTCCAAATAATGGAAGCCAGAACTAGGGAGTTTCACTGACAGCAGGAAGACTTTTTGATTTGACAGTGAAGTGGTCATCAAGACACAGGCACAGGAGGCTGGGGAAAGTGATACAGAAAAATACAACTGGAGAATGTGGAGGATTTGGGGAACCTCTCAGGCTTTTTTATTTTTTATGAATGTGAAAATATTCAAGTCCTACTGTTATTGAGATCAAGTGACATTTTTGCCTCGAAGTATGAAAAAGAAAATGAACACGGAAGGGAATAGTATGATGAACAGTTAAAAACAAAGTCAATAAAAACACTGGTTGAGAGGATAGCCAATCAATACACCAGCTAATGTTATAAATAATGTTTTGGAGAGAATACTATTCCACTTCTTTCAGTTTGTGTATGATAAGCCTCAGTAATGTTGAAATTTATGTTTATTTAGCAGTTACCCTTACTGGCCATTTCTATCCCTGCCTTTGGAAAAATCAATTACTACCTGGCAATAGAGACTACAGGAATCACACAGTTGTTCTGACGCAGCATTGCAAGTTTTGCATTCTCCCCATCTGTGTCTGGTTTACAGTCATGTTCAGAGTTTTGCCAAGAGAGGTGCCTGTGTGGATTGTCCCTAATCCCACAGAATTTGAGTATCACATTGCTAACTTTTGTTTATACTCCCAAAACACCAAGAATTATAATCTGAGGCCCCAGAGATTGTAGTTTCCTACAATAGCTGAATTGTAGCATCCTAAGTTATGACTATACATCGTCACCTATAAGACTAAAGAACACATAAGTGATCTGTAGTTAAATACGAGCCTTCTGAGATAAGATCATACCTGTAAGGCCCATGACAAAAATGGAAAGAAATTCGAAATCAATGCTAGGAATCCATTCTTGATGTTCCTTCCAGTGTTTGGATAATAAGTCGTCTCAAAGCGCTGCGTGACCTCAGTAAGAAGTGGCATGGTTAAATTGACGAGCATTTCCATTTTTATGACATCATAGATAGAACACCTGCAGACAATGTAGTATAGCAGAATCTAATTTAAGTCTTGATTATGTATTTCCCTGATATGCTAGATTTATATTTATCTCTGCTGGAACTTATTTTACTATTATTCCAAATCCCAACCCTGCGCTTCAGATAAACAACTTGTGCTTAAAGCATTTAAGGTTGGACACGCACAAACACACCCATCCCTATTTAGAAACAGCTTACTCTGCTCTGACAGTACACACGCTTAAGTCTTTTTCCTCCTCTGAACAAAGCTGTTGACTGACTGACAAAACTTTCTTTGCTTCCTTGGAGATTAACAGGTTATCTCAGACTTTGCTCAATTACAGGCATAAAAGAACTCCCCAAGTCCTCTCACATTCGCTCCATCCATCTAGCATGACAACCATCCCCTGCTCGAGTTAGGAAGGAAAGAGGATCTTTACACCTGCCAGGTTCTGTGCAGAGGGTGATATGTGACATTGCAGCCTAGTCCTCAGTAAAGATCACCCACTCCACTGCACTCAATTTGCTTCCCATCAGCTGTAAGAACACTTTACTTTTCTTGTGATTTCTCTTCTCTAGGGGAGAAAATAACAACCTTAACTAAATTGGGGATGCTGGTAGGAAGCCATGAACTCCAAACAACAAGGAGACCCACTGATCTTTCTTTTAACCTTTTTCCCTCATACAGCCCTACCACAAAGCCCAGTGATCTGCAAAGTGAGATGTACGCTGCAGATCTCTGCACTATTCAGCTCGCAGTGAATTATCCCTCGAAGACACTACGTAGGTACTTAACTGCTTCAGTCGCAGCCTCATCTGATCTGATTGGCAAGGGATGAAAATTAAAGGATCGGCAGCATTCAGAATTAGTCTTCTGTGTCAGCTAAGTGTAAGGCAAGGCAATAGTTGAGCCCACTCATATGTTCTTAGTTCAGTTCTCATTTGGAGAGCACCCACCCTCACCCTCAGTGAACGGCTCTGCTACCTTGTCTCTCTGCCACACTACTTGGCCTTCTTACATTATGATACACACGGAGAAGGGTAATTTCTAGGATACAAACCACAGGTCCCAATTTACTTTAATACAAAAATTTGCATCTTTCTGAAGGACTCTGAACTCCCCCACACAAATAGGTAGGTCCTGTTTCATGACACTACCTAAGCCTAATTTAATACATCATTTTAATTATTGCTAAAAATGAAATAAGCAGCACACTAGTTCTGTCTCCTGGGAGAGACGGAAATTTACATCTCCAAAAATAATATAATTCACAGCAAAATTAAAGTCCCAATGCGTATAATAATTTTCTAAAATATACCCACCACTGTCAATCAACCAAAGCCTATCTAAACCATCCTCTAATGCACCAGATAATTTAAACACTAAAATATCCTTTAAAATCCCATAGAATAAATACAATACCTCATCCAAGACAAAGTGATTATCATTTTCATTTCACTTCTTAGGCACTTCCTAATAGGGTCTACTCTCCTAATATATGTCTGCAACATCCATTAAGGATAATGAGAACAATGCACATGAATCAAATGGGAGACTGCAGTTCACATTTAACTGGTAGGGACCAGACCGTGATCTCCTTTACCGCACCAGTCTAGAATAATTCAGCTGAGCACAGTTACTCCAGACTTTGACAAAAGAAAATACATGAGAATCTTGCCCTAGATTGCTAGTATTTACAGAATACTAACTATATCAAATATTTCATGAAAGGAACCTCCCAAATCTGTGTACAGTACAGAAAAGTAAAGGTAAATATTGTGCCCAGCTGACAAGAGAATACAGATCTACTGCAGGTGTACATCCTAATAGACAGGTATATTTCCAGATAGCCTATGGAGCAGGTATGAATTATTCCTATTATTTTTATATTAATAGATACTACCATTTACACATAATTTTTAAAATATTTTTTTCATATCATTTTCACTACACAGCAAGGGGCCAACAATGGCCTTGATCAAGGAGCTGAATGGCTATTAGGCACTTCAGAAATGTCACTTCAGTAATTGGACGTGTCCTTTCACAGCTACAGTGGAACGTTACTCTAGTCACCTGAAAAGGTCTACAGAATTATATTACATTCACTGAATTAACGCAAAGACCTCATTCATTAGGATTCAGTGTCAAGCTTTTGTTTTGTTATTTTTAACAGCAGCATGAAAGTCAGTTTTTACAAAGCTCCACATCCGCTAGTGGTATTACTCTGTTTAGTGTTCTGAGTTGCACTATCAATTTAAGCCAGCCTGGTCTTTTGGAATAGATGCTGGTGCCCAAGTTACATCATACAGCCCCCCTATAATACCTGCATTATAAAAATGCTACCCGTAGGCAGCAGGTTCTCCAATATGATCATAACAACAGCACCCAGTGTTGTGTCATTATTACAGCCCATCCACAGTGCACAGATTCCCAGCAGGAATACACCAGTCTATTTGACAAGCTCCTCTCTCTACTTTGGAGATGGCTTATACAGAATTCCATTACACTTGGTGCAGGCAAACGATATAAGCAGCAAAAAAGCTTGATGTGGTACTGGGGAAGTTATTCTCTTTTGCAGGTTGAGCTCAGCACCAAATCTACTCACATAACTCTATATTTACATGACAAAAAGCCTGGTGCCAGAACTACCAGACTGTGATGCAATGTTTCATTTGTGGAGCCATGGTGTTCGCAATGGTTCACTGAGACTATTTCTCATAAACTATCACTAAAGTACTCTTTGTAATTATGTGCAACAATTAAGCATAAATTACCAAAAATCACAGAATGGTAGGGGTTGGAAGGGACCTCTGGAGATCATCTTGTCCAACCCCCTGCTTGAGCAGGCACACCCAGAGCACAGGACTGCGTCCAGGCGGGGTTTGAATGCCTCCAGGGAAGGGACTCCACAACCTCCCCGGGCAGCCTGTGCCACTGCTCTGGCACCCGCATAGGAAAGAAGTTTCTCATATTCAGGTGGAACTTCTTGTGTTCCACCTTGTGCCCATTGCCCCTTGGCCTGTCATTGGGCACTACTGAAAAGAGTCTGGCCCCATCATCCTGACACCCACCCTTCAGATATTTATAGGTATTGATGAGATCCCCCCTCAGTCTTCTCTTCTCCAGGCTGAACAAACCCAGGTCTCTCAGCCTTTCCTCATAAGGGAGATGCTCCAGTCCCCTGATCATCTTGGTAGCTCTCCGCTGGACTTGCTCAAGCACTTCCACGTCCCTCTTGAACTGCAGGGCCCAAAACTGGACACAGAACTCCAAATGTGGTCTCACAAGGGCAGAGTAGGGGGGAGGATAACCTCTCTCGACCTGCTGGCCACACTCCTTTTAATGCAGTCCAAAAATAACACTGGGCAAAAACGTTTGCACGGATTAACTCTGCTGACCCCCATGACTTGACACAGTTTAGAATTTGGAGCTAACAAAAAATATTACTTAATCAGCAACTTGGAGCTAGGCAAGAAAAATAAATTAATATTTCAATCCTATTTAATTTAAAATACATCTATTAAAGGCATTCATCCTAATCCAGACTCTTTTAAATTATTTACCGAATATCAAAATATCCTGAATTTAAAAAGCCATTTAAAAACAGTCACCTTCCCAAAGTGAAACAAAGGCTTTGCTACATGTCTGGCAAAATTCTGCTGGAATTGCTGTTGGTGTGTTGCAAACACAGCCCCTGCTGCTGAACAACAAGAAAGAGAACTTGGTTTTTTGTTTTTTTTTTTAAAGCTTTGTACAGATTATAAGAAGGTTGATTTTGTTTCCAAGTGTTGAGGATTTACATACACATGCCCCCACCATAGATTAATATATGCTTTAAACCATCTGTAGAAAACTGAACACCAAAAGTTTTTTTCATGACTTTCAGTGTAAAAACTAAATGAATACTTGGAATCATTTCCCTATCTTCCTTGTCTATAGTTCCCATTTTCAAAAGGGATGGGTACCATAAATCTCAAATACAGATATAGCATTTAAGAAACCAAGAACGAATGTTTTCTAAAAAGTAGTGTTAATTATTTCTAATTTTTTAAGATTCCATAAAAATAAATATTTAAATAAGCTTTCTCTCTCTTCAAGAGAAGAGAGGATAAAACTAAAACTCCATTTAATTTGAGCAAAACTCAACATAAGATAAACAATATATATTTAAAACGTGGAAAGCAAAAGCATTTCTAGTAATTTAAACATTGTAAGCTCTAGAGAATAAGCCAAAGTATTTTCTCCCTAATATTAGGTAACTATTTCTGGGCCTGTTCCACCAAAGTCAATGGAAGTCACAGTCAGATTATACTAACCCTACAATCTTTAAAGGCTCCAAAACAATACAAATACTTGTCATCAGCATTTTGTTCAAATTCTCAAGTGAATTGGTACTTTGGTACAGTTGAAAGCATTTGTCAAGAAATTAATATAATCACCAATTATCCTTTTAATGAATTGCACTGTATCAACTAGGAGGCCTTTTCCCCTCTTCTCTAAGTGTAGCTCCACGTGCCCTGATCGAGTTACAGGAATCACATATAAGTGCTCAATGGATCTTACTCTTCCAGGGAGCAATCTACAAAATCCTAACCTTCATTAGTAGGTTTATCTTTAGACTCCCTATTAATCCCATGTTCATTACAGTTGCTGATACTTAGTGTATTAAACATACATGCCCCTGAACATCATCAGAAGAAAAGAGTAGTATGAACTTTGCTTTGTTCAACAAGCGTTTGTTGCGATCCACTGAGATTTTCACTTAGAGCTTTGTTTTGTTTGGATGATTCTGTGTGTTTCACAAAAGCTGGGTAATAGCTTAATACCAGTGTGCAATGCCAATATGATGACTGACAAGAAAAAATAGTGTGTGTTCAGAAACAAATACCATCCCTGGAGACTTTCCAGATCGTGCATAGAGTCATTTGGGACACGCATCATGATTTCTTCAGCTATTTTCCATCCACTCCAAAAAGATAAGGATTGACAGATGTGAACATTTAACACGCTTCAGGTTTTTTTCTTATGACCTCTGATATGGCCACCCGTTCTTTATTATTCTAGTATGTGCAGAAACTGTGCATTGACTGAAAACCGTTTGTGGTGATTTAAGTCATGGATGGATTCTATTCCATCCTGCTCTGATCTATTCTACATCCACAAATAGCTGAAGACATTCAACACCTTTTACCTCTCACTGATTTACCTCCAAGGAGAAGCTACTCCGCAGGGTATTCAGGAACTGCCAATATAAGGCTCTAGCTTTTCTCTGATTGTTCACTTGCTATAAAGGCATATCAAGTTTCTAAATACTAAAACACAGGAGTTCCAGCAACACAGAGCAAATAAATTCCATCTTTGACCTTTTTAAACTGCTCTTATAGCATCATTCTGTAAGACTGAATTTATTTTTCTACTCAATATATTCCATTCAATGGCTGCAAGGCATTAGGTGGGATTAAATCAGGTCAACAGCACTAAGAATAAATAGCACTTTAACCTGAAGAATACAAAGGCACCAAAACACCCAAAATGGCCATACCCTATCTGTTTGTTCTAAAAATGAATATTCTCAGTGGCAAGTCAATGTTCCTCCTGTGTTCTTTATGAGGAGTAACAATGAACACCATTTGAAAGATAGATATTTCATAGAACAACATGATGAGGTCATCGCAGGCTTTAAAGGTGGAAATAACATTACTGTTATTAATGATATGATAATGCCCAGGGGCTCCAATCACAACCTGGGCACCACTGTACTAGTTGTTTTACAAAGAACAGGATATAAATGAAGCTATTGCACAAAAACATTATAGATAGGGCCTCAGGGCTACAGTGCTACAGTGTCTCATGTGAGAATTTGGGTCCATACAGTCAATCAACACATTTACTGACCTGACCACAATACCAAACACCCCTTTTAAATTAGTTCCTCCCTTGCAGATAGTATGTCTATATTAGATGTACGTGACACCATCTAGGCAAATAGGGATATCACAGAGAATAGCTGCATCTAAAAGTCTTGATCAATGAGGACGAAAGTATAGTATCTTCAGTTATGTCGAACTCCAGTTGAAGTGGCTAAACTATACCAGATATGTAACACTTTTCCCCCTTCCCCACCTAATCTCTAAATATCAATATTCCATATGGATAGCCCAATTATGGATGTATGGATATCCCAACACATTATCTGCAAATATTCTTTGCCTTTTCAGCAGAAAATAGTCTATCACAAGAACTATCGTTAGTGGAGTTAGATGAAGACCTCCTGACCCAAAGCAAGAGGTCTACAACATGTGCCGAAGAACTAAGTCCACTTGCTGGTAGCTCACACAGACTTATGTTAGTGGTGGATAAAGCACTGTGGCAAGAAATACAACGTATTCTTGCCAGCAAGTCACACCAAGTTGTGTCGTTTTATTTAGGCTCTTATGGAATGGGAATGCACAGCTCTGTACTATATAGACATCTACCAGTGCCCTCTACTGGCTGTCATTACAAAAAATAAACAGCATTTATTAATAAGAGGTTGAGACAGATATCTTCTCACATATATTCGTTCATGCTGACTTGTCAGGTACAAGTCTGTCATTTTAGTATTGAAGAATTTAGATATTGTTCTTCATGCGCGTACCTGCAGTTATCCAGTGACAGGCATATTAGCCTGTGATTGACTGTAGATAATCACGTGCTTTTTTGGGTAAGCTATGCATGTACTATGCTTCTAAACCTAATAACTGTTATGCCTGCCCTGTGTTCAGCAAATGTGTGGCTGCTTCTTTGTGGCATTTTCCTGAGAAATCAATATAATATCAATGATGAAAACCAACACTAGGGAGGCAGTTCAGTCTAGTGACCAGGAAAACTTGCCCTGGAGCCCAGGTTCTGTTCCCTCTGCCTCACCAGGTGACCTGCTGATATGCTTTATTTACATTACAGTAGCATCTGGAGACCTCAGGACCAGGGCAGGGTGGGGGCACTACTGTGGTATGAACTGTAACAAAAACCAAGATTGGCCTTCCTACGTAACGAGATACAGAAGAAAGATGAAATAAATATATCGTAACAGGTACCCAGAAGCACCGCATAACTAATCCGTGTTCCAGTTTCCCCATCTGAACAGCACTGTCGGATGTTCACATGAAAGGTGAACACATTTTTAAACGCTGGTATTACATTACAGGGAGTGGGGTTTGACACATTTTCCCACATTAGGTTTTTTCCACTGGAACAGGTAAGATGGAAACTTTCGGTAGACTATGTTTCCATGATGACAAGATACAGGACCGTGCAATACATTGTCTGCTTTATGACTAGCAGTTAAAAAAGCATATCCAATACTTTCATCCTTGGTACTTTGCTCATCCATAGATGCAAATGATCACTCTTATAAGTGAGACTCAGGGACAGGACTTCCACACAAGGGTTTTGCTACTTAAAGAGATGCCCACTGAGCTGACAGGAGAATAAAACCCTCAGAAGTTTAAAAAATAAAAATAAAAAAAAAATCACAGCAGGTTTTCTTTCTTTTGATATCACCCCCTGCAGCGGCTGCTTTCTAAGAATGTGTGCCCACAGTTCCCTTCTCTTGCCTGCACACACACAAAACCATCATTAATCCACAAGTTCAATCCTCAGTATCAGGCTGTCACTGCACTAAAATGAAACTGCTAATTTTTAAGCAAACGAAGCTTTTTTATGGCTCGTTTCCCCAATAAAGCCATCATCCCATGCTAACAAGGTGCCGTGAGATAGCTCACATGGTAAAGTGGAAGCGCTGCTCCTCAGGCTGAGCAGGAAGAGGGTGAGGAGGCTCAGCACAGCTCAACCTGCCTGCTCCCTCCTACACAAGGAGAAGTCACCTCATCCTGACCCTGTTCTTCGAGGAAAATTAAGAGACTTTTCACTGGAACGCAGTGCTACAGGCAAACATGCCCTAAGGAAATAAGAGCTATTCAAACGAGTAAAGCCTTGCAGGATGAGGTTTTGTCTGTATCTTTCCCTGATATTATTTCCCGTTCTCAAAAGCTGTGTCACTGCCAAACCTCAAAATTGCAGCTTCCACATCACTGATGTTAAAATGAAGGGGCTTGTGGGTTTTGTTCAGTGAAGTAAAATTAATACACTGTAAGCTAAATTTTAATAAATGTCTTTAAGTAATTGCAGCTTAGTTGCAAGTTTGTTAACACGTTCCTAAACGCAGGTTGAAAAAAAACTCTGCTGCAGTTTAATTTTATTTTTTTAAAAAAATTCTCTCAACAAGATTCCTAAAATCCTACATTTATCAGAAACACAAATAACAGAATTAAGGGGAGTTACTCAGTTACAGTGGTAGCTCTGATTTTTTTTTTAGCTGGTAGAGATCTCTGCAGAAGACTTTGCATCTTCTGCAAAGCGTGTGTATACATACACACACACAATAGGATGGAGTTTTGAGCAAACAGTATCATCCCAAACCAGGTCAATTTTCATTAATGTTATGAGGATAGTATTATGAAAAAATGACATATTTGGACAAAATATGCTGGAAGACAAAATATGACAGTGATCTTTAATAGACCTTATAACAGTTTCCCCACATGCTACTTTGGCACAGCCTGCATCTGTCTGTCTCTGTGAGCTTGGGAACAGCCACCAAAATCCCCACCAAGGGCTAACATCATGGTAGTGTATGTGCTATCCATGCTTTGTACAGCAGGGAAACAAGAGTCTAAGATTCTGCTATGGGTTATAAAGGTCCAAAAGTGACAGACCCCACTTTTTCCAAGATAAGATCCGTACCAGTAAGGAAGTTAAACCATCTAGCTTGATGGACCACATCTTGTAATCATCCACAAGAAACACCTGTTGGCCATTCAGTTGCAGAATTACAACCACTGCTGAGCTTGAATTTTCTCATTCCAACAGTCACATCGGAAATGGGACAGGTATGCAATGCCTTAAGCCTGGACTGAAGGGTTGCTGCTGTGAAGCCAGGGCTCCTTAAAATGCCCCTACCTATCCTCCTGAATTCTTGCAGGACTGAGTCTATAATTTAGTCCAGGTCTAAAATATTGCTTTGATCAGCCAACATGCCCTGGAGACATCTTCTCTCAAATAGGCATGCTGAACTGCTTAAACCTGACCTGCATGTGACTGCAAATATGCACCTGAGAACTACTGATTTATGAAGCTAACTGAAGAACTGCTTCACTTCTAGTACAACAGGCAACCACAACTCTAGATATATATGCTCTGAGGAAACCATTCTCAAGAAAATACATATCTCACATCCACCACCTCCAACCCAACAGTTTGCAGTCCCTGCTGCCCCTTATTTTATTTGGGACCCAAAACTACATGTAGGCATACTTCTAACTTTACACCCCTGGGATGTCCCAGTCTATTTAATGGGAAACACCAAATTCAGCTGGACAACTTGCAAGAAGTATCATGTTATGCATGTGTTTAAAAAAGGCAAGATTAGGAGCTGGCAATTCATAATACAGCCTAGAACAACGAATCACCTTCTATCATGTAACAAAGGTCAACCGACTTGGGTTCTGTGGGACTGAGGGTGGCAGCAAGATTTTAGACATAGATATTTGTGGATATCTAATACAGAGCCTATGTCTTGTGCCTGTTAATAAATGTGTCCTTGTAAAATCCCCGTGAAGTAGAAAAGTAGTGTTATTCTGATTTTTCACAGATGGAAAATGGAGACACAGAGAAATTAAAGGGGAGAGGCTGTCTCTAGGGTAAGCATGACGCAAACCAGCCAAATCTTTATAGGTCAAAACTGCCACTTTGAATTGCACCTAGCAACAGATGGGAAGCCAGATTCATTCCGCTATGTGTCCTTTTCACTAAGGAGACAGAAAATAACCAGTGTAAAAAAACCGCCTGATTTTTGCTATTATTGTTTGTTAGGCACTGCTAGAACAGACTGTGCCGTGGAAGGGAAATGGTGATTATTGCAGGAGTAACATTTACCTACAGATCTTGTAATCAAGGAGTCTCGTTTTGCACCAGTTTATTCCCAGCAGCTCTGAAATCTCCCAGATGAGTAAAGACATTTGGCCTCTAGCCCAGCGTTCGCTTGAAGGCGGTATAAACAGAAAGCCGGCAAACAGGCAAAAGCCATGCTTATCAGGCTGTTGCTGCTCTATCTCTCTCTTGCTGCCACAGTTTGCAGGGCACATGAAAAGTAAAATAAATACCCAGTTACATTTTGCTTATCATCTGACACATTTCACAAAAAAATAAAGGCATCCACTAAGGGTTTCTTCTTTTTATTTCTGTCTGCTGCTGACAGAAGGGGTGCTTAGAATTAGACAGAGAAGATAAAATGGTTTTAAATATGCATATATTTAAGAGGTTATCTCAAAGGAAAAAAATATTTTTCTGCTGGGGTTGGCTACTATCTTAGCCCCGCTTTAAACATTTATCTGATTAAATCATTGCATTCCTCAAAAGAGGCAGTTCACGAATCCTCAGATTCTTACAGCTAACAAATAATTAAATAGCACAAACTCTGCACTTTTAACAGTAAAGTGTCTGACTCATGATGCCTAGTTAAAAACCCAGCAGGTTCAGCATGCCACCCCAGCCTGGCTGGGGTAACGCACTCTCACACAGCGAACAGCCCGATAGCGTTTTGGCCAGCAACCTCATCTCAGGAATCCCACACCGCTTCAACAAGCCCCTGCAAACAGCTCGCAGGCGGTTTCATCATGGAGCCACACAGACACCCACGACAAGAGGCCATAACATTGCAGAAATTACACTGAGATGAATTAAAGACAATCAGCTTTTGTTTGCTATTACCTGGTTTTATAGACCTTGGAAAAAGCATTGCCTTTTTAAAGCAGTTTCTCATTTAGGATTGCATGGTTCAAGAGCCTGTCTTTAAAGCTATGGTGCTTACCCCAGTTCAGACAGCAGTACAAATGCTCTAAGAACGAAGAGGTATATTTGCTAATATTTATAGTTCTTTGGCATCCAGGTGTCTCACAGCATTTTAGAGATATTTGTTAGTGGAATTTCTAGAAACCGTAAATCACGCAGGTGATGGGACGGACAAACAGGTACAGAGAAGTTAAATATTACTTCCATGATGTTGATGGAACATCTGAAAGTCTAAAGTCCTTTACACCCCACTTCAATGTGTTTTTATTTCATAGTAATTTAAAAGTTCTGTCCGTTCATTCAGTGGCAGAGCAGCGTCAAACACTGTGTGCTTGCAACTGCTGTTACTGTTTCACTGGCACTTTTGTTTTAGCATTTTGTATAGGATAACCTGTCAAATTGCAGGGGAGGCAGGAATGTACCCGGTACTTTATAAGAGGAATTGCAAGTAATTAGATCATTTCTACATGTACCCAATAGTAGGAGGGAAAATTACTTTTAAAATTATACTATATTGTTTTAATCTGCAACAAGCCATGTAAGGGAGGAATAATATGACTTGTCATCACTTTACAAACAAATATTCTCAACAATAAGCTAAGGCCAGCTGACAGACTGATGGAAAACCAGAATGATTAACACGAGATGACCGCAATGACATTTTCTATCCAAAGAAATCTCTGATGTCAACCAATTTACAGTCTCTCTAATGTATTTAAAACTCTTCATATTTACACACGTAACGGTCTGCCTGTGTTAGAAAAACATCAACTGTTGGTTTGAGATGCTAGTAGTCTTCCACAGTGCCTCCTTTCCCTGACAGCGTGAAAAGAGGTGGCTGGCACAACAGCCACAACTTTAATTACCTGTGAGGACATAACTCTACACGCACACTGTCTTCAGAGCGAAAAACATATGCCATTTCTTAGGCTCCAAACCAATCCTGGTTTTAACATGACAAGAGAAAGCTAAAAAACCTGCAAGCTGATCTGAATGAGATACAAGCTCAGATATCCTTCAGAAATTTGTGGGAGGAGGGAAGATCTTGAACTAGATAAATTTAATTAAAAATAAACCACTATTATGCAGTTGATGGGAGATGAGCACTAATAAGCCTGCTGAGAATTAAAAAGGCTTGAAGTCAAGGATCACAGTTTATCTGGCATGGCAGAACGCCTGCCTGCTCTAGAAGGAGCTTGGCCAAATCCATACATCCAATTCAATTTCCTAACAGGTCCTACAGAGCACCTTGCAAATTAATTGCAAGACAGTAAAGATTTTAGCTTCATGAAGGAGATGATGCCTTAGATGGTATTGCGATCTCTCACATCCAACATCAGTTCAACATAGCAGCCAGGGAGGGATCTGCAGGAAAACACAGAAGAGAAACTGGGAAAAACTTCCTGCAGCAGTGTTTAAGCAACCAGTCCAACTCTGCTACATTTCATCATGTGTTCCTGGAAATGACCTAGCACCCTTCCACAGGCCTTTTCCTTGCTTCCCTAAGCATGGCAGCAGCAGCAAATTGGAAGGATGGACAGGGGCGGGAAATAGCAGTGCCTCTGAAGTTGACAGGAAGTCCATGAAGGGCAACTCCGGCCTTGAGCACTACAAATAGGAGTTCAGTGGCTTCCATGGGGTAAGAGGTACCACCTGGGATGAAAAGGAGGGATTCTGTGTTCTGCACTTTAGTCATGCCAACACCTCACTGCCAACCTAAAGACCAGTCATTATGAACAAGAACAGCTATAGCTGTTGATATTATTAATATCCAAGCTGCATTTCTTCCAAGATCATAAAAAACCTCTCATTTGCTGCAAAACGTTCATTACCAGAGATATATGATGTGGCAATAGCACAGGAGTGGAGTTTAGACTCCTGTAGCTCAGCCCAGGCAGGGTGGGCTCCACACAGCTCCAACCCTGCTTGGCTGCAGCTGAAGATGAGCCACAGCAGGTCAGGTCTCTATCAACCTTTTCTTCCCAAAAAAGCATCCTCACTATGAGAAAACATTAAAAGCAGCTGCAGAACATGGAGCCAGAGCCAGGTAGTTCTGGATATTCACAAGTCTGAAAAACACTCTTATTTTGAGCGTATCTCCATAACGGTAATTCTCAACACACCAAGGCCATCACAATTATGTCTTCTGTCCGACTATAATTTTGGATACAGCTCACTAATCAAGAATTAACTTGAAAACTGTGCCTTTAGGTTAATTTGACCAGTTCCAATCCATCTGCAGTGCCTGAAAGTTGTTAGAAATTATACACTATATATCTTGAAGCTCTTAAGTTGTCCAATTTAATGGAGAAGTTTTATAGTCCACTTCTACAAATTGTAACAGCCCAAACAAATTTTAATCATTTTTCCCTTGTATGGAATCTCTTTATTTGCAGCTAATTAAAAAACTGGGTCCCAGATTGCCTGGCCTTGTAATACCATCGGGGTGGGGGGGGAGGAGTACAAAATTTTCAAATTGCTCAAACACTTCTGGAAATTACCTCTCCAAACGTTGCCCAAGTGCAAATATGGACAGAACAGAAATAAAGATAAGTCAAAATAGACAAGCCAGGTCATTGGGAAATAACTTTACTCCTTACATTACTATGTAAACATATAATGGAGGCAATCTAGCACCTGGAGATCACAGTGAAAAGCCTAACAGAGGTGCAGTACAGTCAACGGTTCCCAGAATCTGTGTCAATGAAAGAATGTAACATTTGTTTCCTTACCAAGTGAACAGATTCTTGAGTCGTCCCTACTTCAGTCCATTTAAAAACTTCTAATAAAAATACATTGTAGACTAGTAAAGGGGCTTAACTAATCTATGCAAAAGTGGAATTTTTCCATGTTTGCTCTTATTTAATCAAGTGAAAAATTTCACTTCACTGAAGTTTACTCTGTATGATTTCATCAATGCACAACAGTAGCAAGTAACTTAAGTATATGTGTTTCACAGACCTAAATCTTTACAATGCAGTTTTTAAATCTGTCACTTTCCTATTCTGAGGGTCCTAACAACACAGCACATTCATTCAGTTTTTTCCCAACCAAGCAAAACACTCACTGGGATTTCCTTTTCAAGCTTGCTAATTGAAAACATTCTGCAGCTTATTAGTCACTATACAGATTATGTGCTGACATGCAAACTCTCTCTCATTCCAGACTTGTTAATTAACATGTAGTTACAGATCCCACAGAGACTGGACTGCAGGTGTGATGCTCTGGGTCCTGCTCTAATAACCATTGCTCTCGGATGCTGGCACTGATGGAATACACAGCAAATGCATTTTCCCGGAATACTGCCCCACCCTCCCCACAAGTGCTCACACTCTGTTTTGGTTTTAGTACTTTTGGTTTTTTGTCTGGGTTCATTATGTCCAACATCCACCTACAACCTCTCACAGAAATCAACAAAAATCTGCACTCTCCCATCAGCCTGGCTCAGCAGGAGCTGGCCCAGGGCAGCTGTTCTGCATGATGAATTTGAATAGGAAGACCTAGAAGAAAAGAATGGCAGAGAATGAAGGAGAACATAACAATGAGAGAGATATGTCCAGTCATTTCTGTGACTACCTAAATTATGATCTCACCTATTGGTTTATTCAATGCAAGGCGATACTCAGTCAAGTTTTTCATACAGAATAAATCTTGCCATTAAAATACCACCTTCCATTCAATTACTCTTATACGAAGCCTCATGGCACCATAACTATTCCCTCTAGGTATAGCTGGATAATGGGATGTTCAAAGAGAAAATCTCTTCACACTGAATTTCCTTAAAGATTTTAAGTGTTTTAAAAGTCTTTGCTCAAGTAAGGGAAAAACATTACCAAACAGTAAAAGTGAGAGTATAAAGGCACTGCCATGGAAAGTTAGAAGTTTATAATTCCTTATTAGCAAGGGTACACTCATCATGGGATACGGTCAAGAACAAATTCAAAAAGGAACTTTAATAAGCAAAGTACCTTTGCCAGGTAAGTGTAACCAAACTTAAAACAATTAGGGAACTGGATTGATAAAAGCATGTATAGTTAGCACATAATTCTATTCTCACTGAAGTCAGCGGTAAAGCTACCTTTGATGCCCCAATGGGAGCAGACTATACTTGACAGTTTTGAACACTCCATCCTACAAATATAGGGATTAACAACAAACAATTTCCATATCCGTGACACAGAATGTCTGATAGAAACATGACCAGAAGTCATGAAAATTACCACCCCAGGTAGAATCCCAAAATATTGTTGTACTGTGGTTCATTATGAACATTGAATCAGTGAATATGAACATGACAGTGAGCTTTCCGTACTCTTCACTTCTCACATTAGAGGAAGCAAAGGATTTACCTGTTCTAGGTAGGAGCCACATTCAGTTTGAAAGCCCAAGTTTCATTTGCTGGATTTCAACAACAACTAAACCTAACAAGAGCACTGTGCCACTATTAGGACCTCCTAGACCTGCATCGACTCATCTTTCTATGCATTTGCTGTCAATTCACTGTCAACTATACCATTAGTTTACGAACCTTTCTAGAAGGAAATGTTTAACAAAGATGGTGCCAGTACAACTTGGTTAAGAGAGTCACTAATTACATCTGGAAAGGGACTTCTGGGATTAATAAATCATTTTTATAGGATAGAGATACTATCTGGGAAGTGGCTGTACATTAGCATCAGAGGAGAGAGCAACTCTGTCTAGAACAAAGACTCCAAAAGGAGGAAAGAGAAACTCCTGTGTGATAGATGATTCTGAGATTGTCAGATCCAGGGTATTAAACTGGAACAGAAGTAGTTGCTTTTATTAAACATAGCACCTTAATGACCTTAAAGGCCAACAATGCCTCAACAGCCATGGAACTGGTAGAGAAAACTGTAGCAACACAGCCTTTCTGTACCAGAGCAGCAATATGTCTCATTCTGGTCTTGTATATGGACATTATAGGATGCACTGTTTCAAGTCACTAGCTTCAAAAGACCTGGCATGCAAAGACTAAGCAATAATATAGGTCACTGCTCAGATGTTGTATGACAGCAGCCTTTTGAAACTTGACAATTCTTGGCAAACTGTTCGGCCAAGCATTGGGTCCACAGTCACTAACTGACCCTGACCTTGCAACCACTTTCTACTAGAGATTTGCTTGAGAAGGGTCTGTTGGCAAACCTTCCATTAATAAAGGTTTTAGAATAGACTCCATGCCATGTGCTTCACACAACTGAATCTGCTGATATCAGTGGACATGTCATGCACTGTAGGAAAGTTTTTGCACTGGAATTTTATGGTAATTCCTACTTTGGCTACAAGGAAGACTTTTTATGCAACTCAGTAACTGAACCAAAAAGAAAACTAAAACTCTGAAGAAGAAGGGAAATGTAAGATAGTTGTTCACAAAGTGATGATAGGTGGGAAAAACAGATTTATATAATCAGTGATTAAGGTGATGTATTCAGCTTGACAGTAGACACTTTCTGCGAACTGCTCCACTGCTGAAAATACTGCCTACCATGTTCGAGTTAGAGTGAAATCCAGCTCTTCAAGAGTTAACACAATTCTATGAGAATGAAGCAAATTCTGCTTCTGACCCTGTCTGCGATACATCAGTCTTCATGGTCTTTAAGTGGCCTGACCTCTTCCTCCTAGCAGGATGATGAAAGACAGCTATTAAAGCTACCCAATTTCAGATCTCAGCTTCTAGGAAAGAGGTAGTTGTCACCCTTTCCAAGTAAGAAAACATGGAAAAGAATTACCAGAAAAAGATACTCAACTACATCTATAAAAAGGTTCAAAGGTTTTTTCATACCTGGATAACATTGGAACAGGCTTGTCAGGAGAGCAACAGCACTGTACAGCGCCATTGAGCGCCTTCCAGCCTCTAGTTTGCTGCTGGAAAACTAGGACAAGAAATGGTGAAAGGAAACAAGTCAGGTGCAGTCCTATTTCTCTTCACTTTGCTGACACCGTCATTCACAAGCACTGGCCTGAAAGTGCTCCTCTACACTTCCAACTCCAGTACTCACATAGGTTTTTATAACCATTCTCCTACCTTAATTTAGTTTGAAATAATATCAAAATAAGCCCATCAGCCTTTTGAAAAGATGACAAAGAGCCTGCCTATACCAACAAACAATCACATAATGACATTTGCAGCACACTCAAACCTGTGCTTCCAGGTCATGTCTTGGACCCTTTTTTCCTGTAGATTGTAATGCTAATATAAAAAGTATCCCTTGGAAGAGGAGGAAAAGAGATGACATCAAAAAGAAAATGCAAGCACATTTCTGTCTTCTAAAATAAGGCCAGAGAAGACCCGAGCTAGAAGTGAAATAGATATGGAGGATCCTCAAGTCCAAATTACTCTGTAAGTGAAAAGAGGAAAAACCCAAGTAAAGGATTGATTAGCAGCTATTCTTTCCTATGTAAGAAAAACAATTTTTATTATTCCTTAATCTTCTATCATCTCTTCCTTATTTGTTAAC
Organism: Phalacrocorax aristotelis; assembly: GCF_949628215.1. Classification (NCBI taxonomy): domain Eukaryota; kingdom Metazoa; phylum Chordata; class Aves; order Suliformes; family Phalacrocoracidae; genus Phalacrocorax; species Phalacrocorax aristotelis. Next base: position 71,519,247 of record NC_134279.1, on the reverse strand, counting down.
CTCAGAAAAAAAAGAAATGTATTTTATTGTTTATGTGGATTTTTTTTCCTGGGATGATATTCACCTCTGGAAGAGTTACAGTTAAGCTTGGTCAGTCTGGTATTTCTGCTCAATAATTAACAGAAGGAAGTGAAATCTGGTGTCATGGTTTAGTCCCAGTCAGCAATCAAAGACAAAAATCCCCCGAAAGCTTTCCTTTACCCAGACTAGGGTTGTTACCTAAACTGTTGTTCATAAGACAGAGAGGTTTGCCTTAATTAGCTACTGTTTCAATCTTAATGTTTACAGATCACTACAGTATCACAGAAATATCAACATTAAATACACAATTCAGACTTACTCCAAGACACTTCCCAACCGTGCATGCTCACTCAATGCATTCCATGGCAGAGCTGTCCTTTTGAACTAGCACAGTACATAGACGTTATTACAGAGGCTACAAACATGGTGACAGTAATAATGAATTGAAATTTACATAAAACGTAATCTCATTAATTGTCTGATTATATCCGAGTTTGAATATTTAATTGCATTAATAAAAATATTCTATTACATGACAGTAAAGATCCTATCTTGGTTAATTTCCTAAAAAATATCATTCCAGCTTACTACTGCATCTTCATTTTATAGATCTTAAACACAGAGTACTTGGATTTGGAAAGACATTTAATCAAAGAAAGAAAACCTGAACATTGCCCTAAATTGCTGAAGTCTCAAAGGAGTGCTCTAGTCTACTTACTTGCTTCCCCATATACTCTGATAGACACCAGAGATGAAGACAGACAGAGATGACAGAGTGGCAGCATGAATCCTGCCATCCTCAGGCTACCAACAGAGCAGGACCAGCAGGACTAGCCACAAGCCTCTGAGCTCACCTGAAGGGTCTTCAGCAGAAGAGAGCTTGGTTTGGCTCCCGCAGCTGGTGCGGCACCATCAGATTGCCACAGCTTTGTAAGGCAAGATAAATGCACATGCAGGAAGAACTATAGTACGGTCTTCATCCGTACTTCATACCCCCCACCCACCTGGGAAAATAACACTCTACACCAGCTTGGGCTGTATGTAACTTAGGTGACTGGATTCAAGTCAATGGGAGGATGCCTGCAGTCCTGACGTCCTGATTTCTTTTTCTTTTTTCAAGTTAAGCACCACGTGAACAAATGTACTTTAGACTACTTTTTGACACTGCGGGGAAACAGATGGTGAGTTGGGAGCACTGCTTCACCTCGCAGAAAGGAGCCCAAGTCAAAATACTGGTTTTTAACATCTTTTATCTTTTAGAAGAATTTAGGAGATGTTACATCTGTACATAAATGAAATGCTACCAATTACACAGAGTCTGAATTTCCACCTGCTGACCTGTATTGTGCAGACTTCAGTCCCTGAGCAATTCTTTCTAACCCAAGCCACTATGCTTTGTACAGCTACAGAGGGGATCGCTGTACAGGAATACCTCTCCAGAAGCCCTTCCATTGCAGCATGAAGTATTCTTGAATAAAAGTTATTTTTAAATAGGCAGTAATAGCTCAGAATCAATTACAGATTGCGTTAACTTCCCTTTATCTTAAAGATATTAACTTTGTTAACGTAATAGACTTTGGACCATATCCTGAGGGTGCTAAAACTAGGCTCATACATTTTATTAAGAGCCTAAACACATGGCTTGTTTATGAAAAGTGCTCAAACTGTAGCAACTTCCAATGACTTAATTACAATGAATGGAGCCCTAAAAAGTTCAACATTTTTTAAAAACATCAAGGTATATAATTTAAACTTCTAAACACAGGCCTAATGGAATTTGCAAAGAAAATTCAAATTAATACTTATGTAATTAATTTATGGGATTTGGAGAGTGCCACAGGAAGAATTTTACTAGATTCTTCATTTACAAACCGGTGGCTGTAACCCACTGAGGTTTTTTAATGCACTAGGAAATCAGAGAGCTTACCCTGTGCGCTATTTATTATTGTCTCAGGTTCATGTTACCAGAACTCTGTTATCCTTATGCACACTTATAGCCCACAGCCAGGTAATCCCATGTAGCTCAAACCTCTTACACTGAGATTTAAGGCAGATTATGTTGCTGCACTTTCATTGCTGTGCCTCATATGATGCACAGTAATTTATAAAGCTGTAATAAACTAATTATAAGTTTGAGCTCTAAGTTTCTCCTGAAGATACAGGCACTTCACTGAGAGTCATGGAGTTACAATCACTTAAAAAGTTACCACTTACCAATCATACTGTATGGGTACATATATTAAGCATCCCTACAGATGGTTTAAATCAATTTGCTTTACCTTCCAATTGGAGTCATTCCCTACTCAGTTGTACCCATACCATAAACTACGTAATTTTAAGCTGCATTATTGAACCCCATGGGGTTGCCCTTAAAAAAAATATCTGACTCAGGTAGGTTTAACATCCGTAAGTAAACACTCAGATGCAAGTTAAATTGATGTACCTGGTTTTAAAATAACGTACAGTTTGTACATGGAAGAATATGCATCCATTTAAATACATCCGTTTCTTTTTACCCATTCTAAAATAAAAGTAAATTTCAAACTAAATTTAGAAGCACTTAAACTGTTAGATAAGCATAACAGAGTTCTAAAAATACCCAATTAGTTTCACATAGCTTCTTGGATCTTTAAGGATTAACAACCATAACAATTATCAGAGAGTCAAACAGCAACTATCCATGTTATTCTTTAAATTATATTATTTTAAATACAACTTTATAGGGGAAGCTTCATTATACTAACATAGGAGATAAAAGCTAATCCAGCCAGGAAATGTTGAAATAGATTTCCAAATCCTTCAGGAACTGCCTGTTAGTGATTTGCTGTAAGGTTTGCATATAACATGCTGTTCCACGATTTCAAGAGTACAAGCAGCAAATCTGCAATTTTAAACTGGTACACCTGCAAATAAATCAAGACAGCTACATATTTTTATGAGAATCTGTGGATTTGTGCTCCACAAGTACCAACACAGTAAAAAGTGATTGGCGCCAAAGATACTTGTCCATAAATGTACATTTGTTTTCATTCCAGAAGGAAAAGACTAAACCTAGAGAAAGTGTATGCAAATGCATGACTTTCACAAGAAACAAGAACATCTGCTCTTTTCTAGAACAGCTTTTATCAGCTGCCGAGCTGGAAACATGAAGAGAATTTGGTACTAAGAACTCCAGCATTTCTATGTAAACTATCACAATACTGTGCGTGGTACCCAGCAGCACTTCTCCACTGAATGCTGCAGTCAACACTGCAGAAAAGGTCCATAAGGGAGAAGCTGGAAAATGAAATGTTAGTTATTTGTTTAGCACCTGTGTAAACAGCAATGGATGCTTTTTCAACACAAGTGTCCAGAGTCAAAGCTGAATTTATCTAGTAGCAACCAGATGCTGCAAAAGGGTGTATATCAGATGGTCTTAGGGATATTACAAACGATTATGAAACAAAAATCTTTGTCATTTAAAAACCTTCCTTGGGTGGAAAGGAAGAATGACAGAAGTCTGTGCACAATATATCTAATATACACCTAATTCCTTTCAGAATCAAGGCATAAAGTTACAGATTTAGAAAGTATTCAGATTTTATAATATTTAAACAAGGTATTGAGCTGATAATCTGTTGCACCTAATCTTGTCTCTCTGTAAGACAAGGACCATAGTGATGAACTGTAACTGAGCTTACCATTTGGACATTATTTTAAATGTCATCCAATCACTAAAGATTATAGTAGAGCACCACATATTTCATTATACTAGTCTAGATCCTGGTTGACAGGATACCAAGCAAAGACTGCCTGCTTTATCAGAAGAAGCAGGAGAATCTCCCCTGGATTTTGGCAGAAGATCAGTCCAGAGTTATTCGAGTATAAAACTATTTGCAAAGCATCTGCAAGATTACTACAGACTGCAAATTAAAAAGCCTCTCTTTCTCAGCTTTCCAGAATTCAATTAAAAAACTGCACACCAGTAAAAGAGGAACCAAAATGTGTATATTATCTAAATCATTTCTCTCTCTCCTCAAGCTGCGTGGACATAGTCTGGGTCAATACTTCATTATTCTGTGAAATTAGAACCCAAAATGTTAACCCAAATATCAAAGGAATTCTAGAACCCAGGTGGATTCACGCCCGAATCCAGAAGATATAACAACAGTGAGGATACGACACAGAGCAAATAGAAAAGAAACAGATTTCTTTGTACCTGCACAGCCTGTATCTGCTACTCCAGTGTACAGAGACCTATGAAAAATGTTATTTTTAAGAATTATTCAAAGAGTCTTGTTTCAACACTGTCAGAGCTTGCAAAGTCGATGTCCCAAATTACTGAACTCCTAAACGCAGTCATACGGCATTAAAACCCGGAATCTATGTGAGAGAGGGGTGTAGAGACTGCACTGGCATCAGCAGCAGGGAGCTGTTATTCCCTACATCTGCTGCAGAACACATCAGGTAGTCAAGACACAGGAAAATGAGTATTGATGAATCTATGTAACACTTCCTTGAAGTGATGGCAAGTTCGCACACAGGTCCAATCAAGGCTTTCAACATGCAAAAAAAAAAAAAAAATTCAATGCAGGGCCCTTGAGGTCCTAAATATAGCTTCAACTCTAAACCTTCTGAGAAATGTTACTGTATAAGAAAATTGATTTATCCTAATACAGAGTGTGTCTTTGGATACCTGCCTATCAAGATATATTTTAACCAATTGCCTCCAGGGTTTTAGTTCATGTCTTTCATTTCTCCTTAAAATGGCTATTACAACAACTACTATCAATTTGAATCTGGTAGTACAACCCACAGTCTGGTGCTATTAAGAAAAATACAGCAAACAGGATTATGTACTAGATCACACTACACACCCTGAAAGCATTTGCTGAGAAACTATAGCATTATAGCTTTGAAAACACTGTAGCACATGCACTCCCACAGACGTATACATTCATGAGCTCATACACATGTGCACACTTTGCAGTGGCTCACGTATATAAAAATGTGTGAGTATTCACACTGTAAGAGAAAATGACAGCATGAAACAGTGTTTGATCTGTGAGTAAAATAGCTCGACTGTGGTTTTTTAGCAACAGATCAAGCTAAGGAAAAATGAATTAAGAAAAGAACAACTACATCAGATCTGCAGTGCAGGCACAGCAATTTACACTTGGAGAGCACTGTTAGGCTGCAACTTCATTTTTACAAAAAAATTAGGAGCAGGTAGAACAGCTCAGCAGGCTTGTGGCACAACCCACCCTGTTGTCCCAGCTCCGGCTGCAGCACAGTGCGGTTGGTTGTCACCCCCAGCTGAGTGCCTTCCCTCACTTTATTTCACAACCCACACCTCCTGGACCACGCGCCTGCTGGCTTGGTGATGGATTGGGTTTGGCATTTCTTCTGCCAGGCTTGCTCTGTTCCAATGGCACTGAACTTTTGCTACAGCTGTAGTTGAAGTCTCAGGGCATTATGCACATATGATCTGATTGATGATTAGAACTGTAAGAGGAGGAAGGAGGAGAAGGAATAGAAATCAATGACTCACTGTACCGAGAACGAACCAATTATTCAGCAAATCAGCTTTTGATAATTCTGTCACACAACCTCATCTATTAAAGTTCCATCATTATTTGAATTAACTGTTGCTGTCACAGCAATAATATTCACAATCAGGCACTCGCATTCTGCAACTACCTAGCTTATATTAGAACCAATCTAGTGATACTGCCTGCATCTAATGAACTGGTTTGTAGCTTAATTATAGTGCTTACCAGTAATTTATTAGACAGCAATAAAGTTTAGATTTACTTCTCACACAATACTGCTGCATTATTAGAAGATGTATACATGAAGCTGCATTTTACTCTCAATTACACGAGCATACATCTTGAGAAACTCTACTGAAGTCAATATTTTAAATTGACATGCAACTACTTTGCATTTGAAAATCTGTAATAAAGAGCAGTTTTGTTCCATGTATGTGCATTACTTAGAGCACTCCAGGTGGTTACTTTGATAATGATACAGAACCTTTTTGTACTGTTGAAATAAATGGCAATCCTATTACAGAAAGTGGTTTTATTAACTGTTTAGTGCAAGAAGCAGCATTCAGACAATTCCTGGTATACAGTCAAAGATGATTAACTAAAAAGGAAAATAGTTCTCAAAAAGGTAGATTTCATTTGCCTTAAAACCAACTCAGTGAAATATTAGCAAGCAGAAGCTATTGTATAAAAATCAAAGTATTTGAAATCAAAGATTTTTGACACAGACAGAAATAAACATTTAAATAGATATATTATAATAAAAATATTATTTATCAGATTACAATACTATGTGGTTTAGTTCTAAAGATACACAGGACCCAAACTCCAATGTTTTCACAGTCTGAACCTGGACAAACTCAGCACTAACTTGAATTATTTTTTTTTATTTAGAATAATGATGGAATTTTATAGCTGCTTTGATCACATATAAGCATATAGCAGCTTGCAGTCTTTCACATACCTGCCTTCTAACTAAGCAGTGGCATTTAATACTGAAGACTGATTCTGATCATCCCAGTGGTGAAAGTTGAGCAGGGAACTACTGTGAAAGCAAGAAGATTCCTACATTAGCCTTATAATGCCTCTTTGGGATGTCTGGCTTGGGAATGCCACAGAAAGCCCAATTCACTTCTCTATCAGTTCTCCTTTCAGTAAAACAGGCGTTAGAATACCAACGGTTAACTTACATTGCAGGTATTTGGGGAGAGCATCTTCTGCATTATTCTTAAATAATTCTGACCTATTTAATGGCAGACCCAGTCATATAACACAGATTAATATTTTCAGAGATTTTGCAGAATGTGGGCTCTGTTCCTGGGGATCCAGGCCGTGAGCAGATGCAGAAAATGCAAGCCCAAATCACTGCATTTCCCCATGCCTATACCCTCTATTTGCAAAAGGGAAATACCAATATTTCCTTCTCCTATTGCTAATAGTTCTATATTTAGACTGCAAACCTATTCAATCACCATGGTTTCTTGGTTCGTTTTGTAACAGACAAGGTACTAATTTATGGTGGAACAGGTAGATGCCAACAGCATAAAAATAATTAATTACAAAAATAGTAAAATCAGTTCTTCTGAATGCTGCACGGCATTTTTTAACATTGGGAAAACACAATAAAATGCACTAATTTGAAACACTTAGGAAGCATTAAATACCTAGACATTTAAAAAACATTACACATTCTTTCCCATGGCCTGCTTTTAACTCTCCACTTCGGTTTAATGATCAAGAGCCTTTTGACGAGAACACCCCACAAGATCTCAAAGCCCATGGCAGCTTCCATCCTATCAGCCCAAGCTGTGAAACTTTTGCAGGCAGAATGACTTTGAAGTAGCTGGAGTTCTGTGAGAAATGTGGTTTTGACCTAAAATTTGAAATTTTAGCAGAGAGAAGCTGAAAAGAAATCCAAATGGCATCCAACCTCTGCCCCAGTCCTTGAAAACATGAGTTTTATTTCTCAGTCACTGTCATTCTTCTGAGGCTGGCCTTCTCCTCAAACTAGAGTGCCTTCAAATGGTCTGTGCGTCTGCCCACGCAGCAGGTAAAGAACAGACTCTTGGTTTAGCACGCTTACCTCTGCAAGAATTCCTATTACACAGCATCCTGTATGTGTTGGAAATGGCAGAAAGGCCTTGGACAAAAATAGGAGGAAAGAAAAATTACAGAAAAGAGAACTCTAAAATACTCGGGGGGGAAGTATGTAGGTATGCACACATTCGCACACACAAAGTCACTACTAACTAACTTACGTTTCAAAGCTGTATCTGGTAGGAAACCAGAAGAACTTCTTCCCTGAGGTTTAAGTCAGCCTACTCTAGCGTTAGGGGCCCTTTGCCAAGTCAGATCTGAGTTTGGATTTCTGATATATACAAAAGCTTAGGAGTAGGACTCACCAACAGAAGAAGTAACATCTACCACACGCACATCATCTGTCTGCATATTCACCATATGCCAGAGGAAAGTCAGACTCCCTACCTCTTTAGCCAAATTCCCAAAAGCCTTCGGTTTAAATGCCATTCCTTAGTGTCATATAGCAATGAAAGAAGAATTAATAAAAGAAAAATAGATGAGAAAGAAGAGACACAGAAGAGAATGTGTAGGGGGGAGGATGGAACAGTTCATTTTCACCTCTCAGCATCATTCACCTACGTATGCACACTGAAAAAATGGCAAGAATAGCACTTGCAGACCACTAAACACAAAAGAAATCTAGTGGAGGGGGTCAAAAAAGAACTGAAAATGTTGAATTCAGTCTATCCTCCTATCTCCCACCACTAATGAGCTAGAAGTATACACGCCCTGGTGAGACTACAGTCAGTACTTGCTAGTACAGCTAACCTTGCCGGACCTTCACTGGAGAAAAATTATTAGATTGGATTTTATCATTGTAGCTTAAGCTCCCACACATGAGACCATAAAAATTATGTTCATCCATCAGTCCCTAAAAACCACCTACATATTGCACTTTGCAAGAAGCAGCCAAGTATTCAAGAAAACCAGTTATTCATGCCATTCTTGTCTGCCTTGCATTTATATATTGATTGCCTGTGTGAAGTGACCACATGGCTTTAGCATACTCCAGTCACCAATGATCTGTGTCAAATCATTTACAAAAATGCAATGATCAAAGGTATTATTGATCTTTGTCTCCACACTGAAGGCAAATTCTTCTTTTCTTTGCTGAACTCCTCCACCTCCTGCTAATTCTCCCTTCAGGCTGCCAACTCCCAGCATTTGTCACGAACAGAAAGCATACATTTAGAAATAAGGTACCTAGAGAAAGCTGAACAATGTCTTATTTAAAATGCTGAAAAATGTTCCTCCATCATACCAAATGCAAAATATATGTGACCTCATACTGATGCTAATAAATGAAGCAGGACAAATCAGAAGTGCAAAGAAAGCAAAATCTTCCCTATACTGCCCCACTGTAAGTCCTTTGCCAAGTCCACGTCTGTGTTGGTCTCTGAGCTCTTTCAAATCTCTCCTAAGTCTAATGTGTGTAACAAAGATTTTGACAATGATGCCTGCCACCCGCGATGCTGCACTGAGCCCAGTTCCACTTTCCTGTGGCAATCCAGCAGACCTCAGAAGTATTAGTCCCTTCTGACCTAGGCTAAACCAAACTAGAAAAATCTCTTAGTTTGATTTTCCTATTCCACCACAAGCCCCAGGAGTCACGGCTTTGAGTGGACTCTCCAGTAATATACACATGCAAAGTTAATATTAATAGGCAGTTAATAACTTTTCATTGATTTTTGACCAACCTGCAGTTTAGGCTTCACCCAAAGTGGCAAAGCCAAGAAATACATATAGTCAAGTTCCACAAACCTAGTTAGAAACTGAAACATGTTATCTGAAACATATTGGTACTACAGAGACATTAATGACAAAAATATGTCAACCTTCAATATAAAAAAGGAAAACGGTTCAAGCAAGAAACTGAGGCTTGCACAGCCTTGGAGTTTGGCACCAGTCTGTTCCACATGCATACAAGGTGCATTCAAGTTACTTAAATACAAGATGTTGGTCACTTAATATATCATACCCGCAGGTTTTGTATTTCTAGAAGCCTTTTTTGTCAGAGTTGTTGGATTTGTTGTCATCTAAAATATAAAGCTATTTAGTGATAAATATTTACAGCAGCAGATACCCTCTGTGTGACTTTTTCATAAAACCCCTATCTTGATTTGAGCTGTATTGAATATAACTATTTTAATGATAACCACTCTCATCATGAGGTCATGCAATACTGTTACTCAGTCTATAGGGAGAGACTGCAGCTGAGCTGAGACAACAGTACCAATGAAGTATGAAGCAGAGATGCAGAAAACTGTAAGAATGTATCTTTCACACCATTTACCTGCTAAATATCATATGAATATTTGTCTCAAAAATACACAGCATAAGGCAGGCCTATACTACAAATTTACTACTTTAAGTTACTGAAGACCTCTTTAGAGGTTTGATTGTTTTAACTCAGCCACTAGTTTTTACCCCCTCATAAAACAGAACGAGTCAAGCACAAAGCTACTACATAGCTCCCTGTATTCTGCATGTATAATTATCCATAAATTCAATGAGTTAAAAGGACCGTGTCAATCAAACCAACCGATACCTCAGCAAATCTGGAAGGCCACCACCAAAGTCAGCAAGCCTTTTTCTGCACAAGTTTTGTACACAAGTGCAATGTCATCAATCCAGTAGATGTGCATGAGCTTAAGAGAGACACAAGGCAATGGTTGGACCGCTGTGAGCAAGATGAGGATTGCATTTGTGGTCCCAGCCTATACACATTTTAGTTTCTTATTTTGACAAGTATCCCAACTTACCAATAAAGCAAGAACCTCTCTCCTGAAATTTAAACCAAACAAATGTACTTTTTGCAATCATTCTGTGTACCACAACATAACAAAATACACATTAAAGAAGTCCCAGCACATTACTTACTGCCAAATCAACACTGAACAAAGAAACAATGACAGTAGATAAGCAATAATTACTGTTTCCTACTCAGACCCTTCACACTAGGCTTCTGCCAAAACTTAGGTTAATTTTCAAAGTTTAAAATTCTTCGAAATCCAGAAGCACTTTGGAGAGGTTTCCTGCTCCTCTGAATATTGGATTATGCTATGTGCATGCAACTGACCTTGACAACTGAAAAAAAGTATTATTTATGCTGGAGTAAGACCACAAGTGTATACAGCAAACATTTCTGACAAGATCAAGACTATTCCTGAATAAGCATCCCATGGAATTGGAGTGGAAAGGGAGAGCTCATCTTCAGCTCTTGTACAGACACTATTAACTCCCTAATCCTTCCCAGAGCAGAGGAAAGCATGAGGACTGGAAAGATCTGGAGTCAAATGCTGGCCCCAATGATTTCAGATGAGTCAACTTTTCATCCGACACTGAATATGGAAGATTATTTTATAAGCAAACATAAGGAATGGACAGCACAAAGCAAGTCAAGAAATGCAGTTTCAGAACGTGATTGCTGACACTTCACCTCGTGAGTCTGCAGGACTCTCCAGAGTCTGAAGGTGTTTTATTAGCCTTGATCATCCAGCATCTAATACCTAGAGGAGGGCTAGACTGTCCCACATACAGCACTGGTGTAACACAGGTCACTTCTCAGTGATAAACAGCCCAGCAAACTGCCAGAAGCACTAATGAGAGTGCACGTTGCTATGAACTCAGTCAGAGCCAACCACAAAGGTATTCTAAGTTGGGCATCAGAGTTAAGACTGTTACCAGGAGGTGAAGAAGATTTTGCAACTCTCCTTCGAGCAGTTACGCTGGTGTAACCTGCTGCATGATTCAGAGGCAGTGGTGAAACAGAGACACAAGCTGCAGCAGAATGGCACAAACGTTACCAGGCTGGCTGCCACTTCCTATACAGCAAGTGTTTGGGGTTTTAATCCTTATTAATGCTATTCTCATTTAAAATCCCTCTGGGAAAAAAAGGTAGACTTCCCTTTAGGTCTCTACTTTCTGCATTGTGAATGGAAGCATATAAAAGGTTTTACTTACACTTTTAATTTCTAGTGGTCCCGCGTTGCCACTTATATGTCAGTCTTAGAAAAAGGTATCGTGCAATCTGCATCAACATACCAATGCCGCTCTGCCCATCTCAGCACACCATAAATCTCTCTCAGGTCTACTTAGTGCATTCTCCAATGTATTTCTAAAACCTGTTAAGTGACCACATTTGCTTATGTGTCTTCAGAACCTTTACGTGTGTCCTACTCATTCCTGGTGACTTAATCTCACACTGACTAACCACATACTTACACACACAAGGCATGGTTGCTAAACTGTGACTTCAACAGCTGATTTAATTTCTTTAAGACCCACACTGCGCAAACCTAGATTTGAAGAGAGGAATGAGATGGCATAAATAAGGTCAATCATAGCAAAAGGTGGGAATTACTCCAAGTGAGGATATTTTGAATTAGGTGCAAGCGCAAAGTCAGACCTCATGCTGCCACAGCCCTGGATCAACGCTTTGTCTCAGTATGTGTGGATGCTGCAAATGGCTTAAACAAATTGCATGTAAGAGGACACAGCTGCATAAATCTGCACCCTCTGGGCATGCAGTGCTTACAGCAGTAAATACCTAGAACAAAATAGGTGCCCAAAGTACACATGGGGAATGAGCTATACCCTGTTTGACCTGAGATACTACTCTCCACAACTGAAGATAGCAGAGTTCAGATTTTACCAAGCAAGGAACACATTTGACTTGGAGAGCATTATTCAGCATGTCATGGTAGTCATTAAGTGTAAATCTACAGGAATTCCATTAGAGATGCTGGAATAACACCAGTTTTAAAAAGGTGAGATTTAGAAAAGAATTAGGCAAACAACCTCCTTGCTTTGTTTTGCATGGACTAATTAACAATAACTGCAAACTGCACTAATGAGGCAGTCTTTATCTAAGTGTAAGCAGCAAAAAACAACCTCCTAAACAATTCCCTGTCTAAACATTAGGTCTTCCTCAAACTTAAAAATGCATTCCATACCAATTTATTTTAATTACCCATAAGCAACAGGGGGGAAAACCACTCACATCTTAGCCATTTAAGCCCAAATTTCACTAGTACACAGATGAGTTAAAGACCTCTATAACCCAGCTCAGGATGGAAATGCTGACAAGCTGTTGAATCTAACTATGCAACAGAGAGATTAAATTTACCTCACAAACCATTTGAATCCAGACAGAGACAGATGGAGAAAGTATATCAAATGTCAGTATTTCAGGGGGAAAATTTGAAATAGTGAAAACATAATTACAAAATCAATTTAGGAAACATAAAATCTACTAAGGTCTGAATCCTCTAGTCCACAGAGGTCTCAGATGCAACTGCTGAAGGATCAATGCTACAATTTAATTGTGCAGATATTCTGAATATGTATATTACAAATAATAGATGTTTCTACCCAGCTGCTCCATACCCCGTGAAAAGAGAGCCTAGCCTCATTGTCCAACCACAGGACCTGGCTTCAAATCCTGGCTCTGATTCCACTCCTTTCTGGGACTCTGGGAAGACAATTTAACTCCTAATGGCCCAGTATTAAAGCTGACTAATCCTGTGCAAACTCTGTGACGTATCAAGATTTAACTAACGAATTCTTTTGGCACACACAATCTAACCTGATGCTACTTTCTTCTTGTCCACTGGGGTAGCAAAAATTCAGCCCCTAGAAGACGTCCTTTGTTTTTCCAAGCCAAGAGGGAGTCTTGAACAGACACAAAGTCACCATCTCAGCTCTAGTCCTTGTGAAGTGTTGGACCCTGGCAGACTGCATGTTACTCTGGCTGCTCTGTCATGCAGGCACAAGTTCAGGCAAACCAGGAGCCAGAGCCACCTGCAGGTGACCCTAGCATAAGACAGGCTCCTCTGTTGGTCAAATATTGTACTGAGAAAAACTCAGATAAATTTCAGTCATCTCAATCTCCTCCATTTACAATGTGAACCTAAAATTACTTTTCTTTATCCACTGGATAATTATGAAACCATGCTATTTAATGAATAAGAACTGCATATCCTAGCCCACAAATCTGTATCCTGGTTCTTGTCACTGCATTCAAAGCCATAGAGAACCAAGAAAAAATGAGCAAAATTCTTCTCCCATTTGCACTCTCCTTCAGCTACAAGGAATATTAATGCTACATATCCTTAAACAACCTTTTTCAACACTTCAGTCATCTTCATGATTAAAGTAAAACCTACCTGTCCACATGCAACAGCCTCTCTCGCTCAGAGGATGTTCACCCCCTGCTCAGTATCTTTATTTTCATGCTGCTAACAACTCATAACTAATGATGGCAGCGACATCTGCCTCTTCCACCTATTCTTTGCCTGAAATTACAGTACGTGACCTGCACAGTACATTTCTGTAGGGACAGAGAGCTAGCAACACTATATCTAACTCCCCACAACATTAAAAACAGGTGAAAAATGTATCTCCTCCAGTACTGACCTCAGCTCTCAGCAAGACACACTTTACCCATCAGTAAAGAGCTGCCCACCTCACAGCAATGACCCTCCTCTTCCTGGCTTTGTAATTAGCATCCTTGGTAGAAGCTACAGAAGAGAGCAGGTACTGCTGGGCTCAAAAATTCCTTTTCCCAAATGAAGGATTCTACAAGAAGTGGGTTGCAGCAATATGAGCAATACATTCTTCAGGTGACAGAGGGGACGTCAAGACACTGCTGCGTGTTTACTGTCTGGTTGGGGACAGGGAATTAGAGAAGAAACAAACACATGCAGAGGAGCAATGAGGGTGTCCCAGCTGTATGCATTTGCAAGCCAACATGCACAGCTGTCAAATGGTTCACAGAAGATGACACAGCAACCCTGACTATACCACATGCTGTACTGGATTATGCAGGTCTTCTGAACCACCCCCTTGAAACGGTCAGATAAGCCTTTTTCTGCAACACTTCTGGTTGCTCCGACTTAGCATATAAGATGAAACTCACAGCCATAGAGGAGAGAGGCTCACAAAGATGCCTGAAAATAGGTTTCATAGATTCTGACTTTAAGACCAAAAGGACTGCTGTGATATCTCATCTGACTTCGCCTCTGACAGAATGGAGCGTCTAAATCCCAGAAATCTTCTAATTCCTTCCAGTACCCCTTCCAGAAAGCCGTCCTACCAACGTGAGACATCAGGTGATGGAGCTAGAGCAGCACTCCCTGATGAGACATTCCTACGGATAACACCCCACACACACACCCCTGTTCAAAACCTGTGCTTTCACCTCCTGCTTGAATTTGCCTAGCTCCAGTCTCCAGCCACTTGATCTTGCCGTGTCTTTGACACCTGGATGGAAAATCTCTCTACTCTCAAAAATTATTCCCTGTGTGGGTAATTATAGTTGTCACACCATTCAGAAACATGCTTGATGTTCTCACTTCTACCACAGTAATTTAGCAAGTAGAACTAGTAAATTTTTTTTCAAACAAGGTGTTTGTACACAAAAATGGCCTTCTCCATAATTAAAAATATGGGAAAAAATATTTTGGAAAATAGGTTTGGATATTTTAAGTTACTTTGACAAAACTTATAGGTCATCTTTTTTTTCCTCCACAGTTGGTTTGTCTTCTCCTTTTATCTTTCCACTACTGAGAAAGGAGAGGATGTGAAGTAAAAAAAAAAAGAAAAGGGAGGCAGCAAGATGAAAGTGGCATTGAAAATTCAAACAGTTTTAAATTCTCTGAGTTTATAATTATCTGTTGAAGTTTTCAAACATAAAATAGCGTAAAAACTGAAAGCACAAACAGTTTATTTTGCTCTTTGTTTAGGAAACTATCTTGGCAGGTTTCAGTCTCCCATTAAAATTATATTATTGAAATGAAAATACATTAAAATATTTTTTAAGATTTCTCCTCTGCTACCCATCCTCTGCAATGTTCTTTTCCTCCTCTCTTCTCTTAGATTTTCCTTTTATTTTCATTGTTTGAGATTTTACAGTAAGTTCTTTCATTGTTATAAGACAAAAAGAAAAAAATTCAAATGCCACTGAAGAATATTTACAGACTAACAATCATGAGCAGTATAAATTTATTACTTCTGGCTGTATAACAGCATGACTTTATTTGCAATATATCATATTCGTTGGCTGTTACTTAGTGTCTTTTTGAAATCTGTTAATTCTGCAATAATGTCTTAATAATATCAAACTGTGTGTATTACATAGCATATATATTATCTCATGTATTGAAATAACTTCTCATTACAGCATTTCCTAACTCCTCCATCCCCATTTGACAAACATTTAAACAATTTTTACCTCATATTTTAAAGTATGGCTGACAAATGCAGAAGATGAATACCTGGACGAAAATAGGGGAATACTAATAAGTATACTTTTATCTATGACACTGCATTTTTCTGTTTTCACCATTCACAGTGCTAACGCAGCCCAGAGAAGACAGTGCTGCTTCAAAATGCAGCTACTGATAGAAGCAAATCATTAATAATGGCACAGTCTTTTTTCCAAGTATCTGCTCCCTCAAATCTGAATATTTCTAAAACTAAATTATATTTTAAATATGAGTAGTACCAGGAAGCCAATCAAAAGAACATAGCTAGGCTTTATTTTTCTTATATCCTCATCCAGCAAAATTGCCATTTGGTTTCTCTCAGAAAAAAAGAATCGCCTTCCTGCCACAGTAACAGGAAGAAAAGAGCTAGATTTTCCAATCCAAAATTATATTTTAAGACCAGGAAGTAGAAGGAGGGAATAAATACAACACACCACAAGTCATTTTTGCAGTCACCTTCGGAACCACACACCCATTTTTCTGACAACAAACCTACTCTAATCCAGAATAGAGGTTGACAATGATGTTCCTGTGGTCACAACACTCCATTATATCAGGCAAATAGGTGTTTCCTTTATTCATAATGTCCTTGTGTTTTTCTGTTTGAAGTCACTCAGGTGAATTTACTGAATATATTTTCACAACAGTAGATCAATTGCAAAAGCTTAGGAACACATAATTATTCCATATCATTGCATTTTACTCCTGCGATGGGATAAAATTATCCAGTGGGGGGAAAATCCATTCCAGAGCACAGAGTGTTTATTTCTTTCTATTTCTCTCCCCCACCCCCCCACCACAACGTCCCTAGCTCTTATACTTTCATGAGCAAAATTATTCACTGCAGGAAATGAAGCGTTAATGCAGCTTCATGACATTTTGAAGCTACAGCTGTTTCAATAGACAAGATTTTTAGCCCTGAATGTACTAGTAGTACTTGGAGCTGAAAGCATCTATTGAGCGAAGAAGGGCTTGACCCTTTGCTCAGTGACTTCAAAGTTGTGAGTCATATGGCCTGGAAAGAATCCCCGAAGTCTTCAGAAGTAAAAGTGCAACATAACCATTGTGCTACAAATGCCTTCTGTAAAAAAGCATGTTTATCATTATGCACCAAACTACATGAATGAGTCTGAAAATTTTAACCGCACTTTTCAAAGGATAATTGCAAAGAAATAGGAAGCTGCAGGCCTGGACAGCTAGACTTCACTGATCTGAGAGGAGATGGTTCAGCTCCCACTGCCATCTGCAGCAGGGGTTGACTCTAGGATGTGCTCTCCCCACCACCCACAAGAAAACCCAGGCCAGGAGCAGACAGTCCATGCATGGGAGATCTTCATTAGTACAAGAAGGCCAGTGTACCTAGAATACCATTTGATAACAGCTACATAAATTGCACTGCCAAAGAAGAGTGGGTAGGAATCAAAACTGCCAACACCCATACTGTCTTCAATCTTCTTCAGCAGAAACTCTTTCATTTACCAATTGCAGAATACTCTTTTCTTTGCCTCTTAACAAACCTTCTTTAATAGCTTCAGTGAGAGCTCCCATCTCTCAGAGCCTCAGCCAGGGCCAACAGGCAATAAATGAGTCTCTAAAAAGGAAGGAAATGCCTCCAGGTATTGCTTAACAACTGTACAAGAAGTAAAAGCTACTACCAGCAGCATCTCACGTCCAATATAATCAACGTAGAGGAGGGAAATGTATTTGAACTACCTGCATAAAATATAACCGAGATGGAAGAAAGGACCTCTCAAACAAAAAGAGAGCGAGCATGAAAAAAGTGAGGGGACTAGGGGAAAAAGCTGAGGACATTAGCTATTTAGGAAAAACTGGGTAATTACTCGTTCCATTGAAGGAAGGGGGGAAATAACTGGAAAGGAGACAAACCGAAGGAGAAAAATACTGCAGGCAGTAATATCAAAGATGACAGGAAAACTGGTAGGAAACGAGATAAAGGAGAACCTGGGGAAAAAGGATGGGAATGAATGTTTATTCACCCAAGAGCTGTGAACACCAGATATTGGTCTAAACAGACAGTACCACTGTTTATAAAAGCATTTGTATAAGAAATTAACCAACAGACATGCTTCCATGGATTTAGTAACTTTGGGTTTACTTAACATCTTCATTAGAAATATAAATAGTCAAAACAGATGTCTGTGGGTGACACAGCATCATTTAGGTCGGACTCTGGAACGACCTGGGGAAAACTACTAAAACCAAGCAAAGTAAAGTGTTCCAGCAATATAACAAAGGGAAACCACCATAATGAAATGCACTTTGGAAAGATTCAACGTATTCAAAATCAGTCTTGACTCCCCAGGAAAGAGATCATCTACAGTCATATGGGTACCTTAAATAAAATCTTTTGCTCACTATTATGAGAAAGATGCACTTTGATCTGTCAACCAAATTCCTTTCCAGTGAAGAGGCAGTGGTTAACTGTCTCCCAAAGTATTTTAGTTCCAACAGACCCCAAGCAATTCATGATTCTTCTAAGATGTACAAGATGAATGAATACTAAAGGATACAACAAAAACTTTGTCTTGCTTTAGATGGGTCTTTTAATTCACCAAATCCACAACAAAAATAAAAGCAATAAACAAAGCTGAATCTGATTGGAAAGAACTGTTTTGCAGTTGGACAACAAATAATAAAACATTCCCCAAAAAGACTGGCTTGCCAGACATAGAAGGGCCAGATGACCCAGTCTGGTGACAGCCCATCCTTAATTTTCCTGCCTACAACTGGTGTGACACTTCCTTGTGTATGCACACTCTAATGGGTTAACTACATGAGGGTTTTTTTTACTATTCAAAACTCCCTGCAACCTATTTCCTTACCCACAACATCTCATCATTGTGCTAGCACACAATGAAACTATTCAGAAATTCTTATGATTCAATCTTCTGTCATTGGTTTTAAGCTTCTGGCTAGGGAAGTGTTACTGTGGAATAAATCAAGTTCTCTGCTTAAAATTACTTCAGGTTTTTAATTTATCTCTTCCAGACGTAGAGTGGCACAAGCTGAAGCAGAATCTGGCCCCTTCTATTTCTCATGTCCTGACAAAAAAAAAAAAAAAAAAAACCAACTATGAAAAGTGGCTTCATTAGTCTCTTCCTCAGATACAGGAACAATACTGGGTTAGATCATTAATGTCAGAGGGTCACTAAAGCCCAAAGCAATACAATGATTTCGGCCAGCTGAGGGAGCAGGTCTGTTGTTCCTTAACGATTCGTGATAAATCTTTTCATTCTGGAAGGATGCTGCTATCAAACGTGCACCGGCTTCTTCTGATATAAATATGCATTTGCATCTGAAAAGATACTCTTCCTAAATCCTACGTGGGCTCCACAAGTAACACTTCACAGTAATCAAATAACAGGGCTAAGAGCAACATGAACATTTGGTACACATCTGTACTTACGGCCACTGATACCACAAAGTTAACCCATCTGTAATTAAAGATGATAAAGAAAACCCCTGCAAGCCTCTATAACCCCAGAAAAACGTAGAGAATAAGCTAATACAACAGCATGGGCAGGGAGGTGTCTCAGAGAAAGGCATTTTGTGGCTCCATCTCAGCTTGTCAGGCCTCTAATTACGACCTACGTGATCTTGCTCCTGGGTCAGGTAACCACACTAAAGAATAATCTGAAATCTAAGGGTCTGGTTTGTTTTATTTAGAAAATGCCAAGAAAAAAAAGAAAACTCTCTATGAAAACAAAACTACAGAGGGTGGAGTTAATTCTTTCCAGGTTTGGATCCAGGCTGATCCGACAAGCCTAGCTTTGCCCCGCATCTGTTGGAAAGATGGAAAATTTGCTTATGCTTGCCCTTGGAAAGGACGAATTCGGAAGCAAAATGATGGTGGCTGAGAAAAATACAGGGCTTGTGTCCAACTTGTTTCTCAGACTGCAGAAGCCAAAGCTTTAAAAGATTATGGTATCTCCTTGCTGGTCGACAAAAAAACAATGCTGGTTTATTAAAGATGCTGTATCACAGAGGATTTGCCGCCACGCTCACACATCCTTCCAATTTTGATGAAAGTCTCATAAATAAAATTAACAAAACTCTCTCTCTCTGGCAGGTCATTTTTTATCATAGCCAAATTTCTTAACAAGTAGCAATTACCAAGCCGCGTTGCCTGTAAGTACACCCAACAGTCACAGACTACAGGATGACATATTATATCCATGAATACCTCACAATTGAAATACATTTTCCCTGCAGGACTACATCACTGCTTGATTTAATTTTTCCTGACATTTGGCCTGGAGCTTCTTTAAAGAAACGAACTTAGGATGCCTTTGCTGACAGCAAAGGACAAACCATGGCTGTATACCATATCCTACTTAAATCATGCACACTGTCTTTTTAAAATACTAATCCTGCCTAAATTGCAGGATAGTCACCAAGATCTATTAGTCTGAGTTCATCTTCTGCTGTTTGAGGATGAGCTATAGGCCCACATATACAGCCCAAAAGGTCCACCATAAATCAGACAACTGTGAAGGAATAAACACTTTCACCAGTGACAAATCTATCAGCGTGGAAGGAGATATCAGAATCGTTACTACTAGGGTTTTTTTGTCAGGTGGTTTTTTTTGTTGTTGTTTTACAACCTCTACAGTTCTTACTATGAATCATCCATATTCTGGTTTGGATTGGTTTCTTTTTCCTTTCCCTCCACAGTATTCTCTAAGAAAACAGGTACATAAAAAGATGCCATCTCAAGGGTACTCCTAAGAGGGAGAGAGGCAAATGGAGTAACTTACTGTAAACTGGGGGAGAGGAGATGGATTACGAATTGGAGTACTACAGTGCTTCTAATAAATCTCCTGCTTGAAGAGCAGCCAAAAAGTCTACATTCATTTTCCAATTAGGTTATATCTTTCTCTTTAATATTATGAAGCTGTTATTAATATTACGAAGTGGTGTGTCTCTCCAAATATTAAATTTAATGCCCATTATAAGTGACTCACTGACAAGTTCAGAGAGGGAAGTGCTCTGGCTGTGATACAGGCACAATAACGCCACCTATGCCGTATTGCCAGTGGTTTCCTGAGAGCATCTCTCAGTCCTGTGCCTGAGGACCACCATACAGCTGCATGATCCCCAGTGCTGTTTGAATCTTTGGTTTCAGTATTGAGGGGAGCCGCTTATATCATAAGAAGGGGAACTACATACTTTTAACTGTGTAAAGCTTTAAGAAGTTAACAAAATTACAAGTAATTTATTTTCACAAAAACAGGTAGAAATGGTTCCTAAAGGCTTTAGAAAAGGAAAATTATGGAAAAATGAAAATTAGGACAAAATCACGCCTGAGCCTAGTCTCATTTCTCTGAGGACAGTTATCTCTCAGCTCTGCATCTTCACCTCCAAGTGGTCTAACAGTATATGTTCCTCAACACAAATTGATCTTCATCCACAAGAAGACTGGTCACCCAGGAACTAGCAAAACACTGTGACAAGTCAAAGCAGGACAAATATCAGCTGTTTGCAGTTACCATTACACTAGATGCACTCTAAATTTTGTGATGCTCCTTTGACATCTTGAAGCACTTGAAGAAATCTTGAACATCTTGAAGAAATATAGAAGTTTTTCAGGCTTTGAATAATCTGTTTCATACAAGTATCTCTAAACTCAATTTTTCTCATGCTTCTTTGTTGTTCTCCCAATACTCTTTTATTCCTGGCTTCTAGAGCAATTTGACCACCCCCAGCATTAATGGAATAACCCATTTTGGGGTTAAAACTGGTCAGTTCATTATTAAAATCAGTCATGTTGACCAGTCTTTGAACACATGAATCTTTGAATAAAGGGCAGAACTCTTAAAAGCAGCTTAGATCTGCTCCATGAAGAGCAACACAAAGAAACCAGGCCTGAGTTTATCACACTTTCAAATGCCCGCTACTCATATTTCTCACTCTTTCAAATGCACAGCCTGCTTGCTTGTGGAAACCACAGGATAATATGCTCCAGCTTTATGCCTTAAGAACCATCTCCTTCCTTTTTCATGCATCTACAAGATTACTTTTGTACCTGTTATCAGGATATCTTTCAGGCCCTGAGCAATCTTTAAGAATGTAGAGAAACAATCCCAAGCAATTGAGTTCCTGTTTATCTGGCAAACCTTGGTCACTACCCGATCAAATGTTATCACCGAAAAAATGAGGTGAAAAGCACTTCAACTCCCACAAAGTAAAGAAATAGAAAGGTTTCCTAGATAGAAAGATTGCCTACACCAGCCACGTTTCATAGTGTTGGTGAAATCTATATGTTTTGGGGGGAAAAAAAATCTCCCAACCCTCAAAACTAAGCCAAAAAGTCTCAATTCAATCTTTGGAATGGCCAAAAATGCCTTTTAAGACTTTAGGTTTGCACAAAGCAACTATTCTAAATCATATATCTCAAGAACAAACAGCTCCTTCCAGTTCAAATGAAATTAATTCTTTTTTCCAAAAATTAATTCTTTTTGCTGAGCTCTTACTGCCTGTTCTGTCCCTCTAGCACACCTCACCCACAGCTCCCTTTGCCCATGTTACTCTCAATAATTATTTTCACTCTCCAATACTGTAACTCAGGCTCCTAGTCTTGTCCTAGGTTTCTTTCGCTCGGGGCAGTCAGAACTAGAAGACAGATAATCTGTTCTAAGACCCACATTTGTACTTAGGGATATAGCAGATCCTTGGTGTGACCAAAGCAAGTCATTTAGCTCTCTGCCTCTGTCTCATACATTTAGGGAAGAACATCAGGCAGGGAAACTCCTTGCATCACAATTCTTTGCGCTCTATGGAACTATGACTTCATTAAAGGACCCAAAACATAATATTTCTGTGCCAGATTTTAAATTCAAACAAGTTTTGGTTTGCAAAATAGTAAGTAAAATTGTTTTTTAACAACACTGTAAACCTTTTAAATCATATATAAGCAGCAGAACAAAAACTATACATTGCTAGGGCAGAAAAAGATATTTTAGTGCCAACTCTGGTCCATTAGATTTTAATTGGCTCCAGCTGGCAGTCCCATAAACTATAGCATTTTTCACCTGAAGCTGAGCAGCTGTCCACACAAAGAAAAGAAAAAAAATTTCCTACCCAGGAAAAAGAAGAAAATATGTTGCACATAACTTCTTCCTTACAGGCTAACACAGAACCAAGTAGTCAGTGTACCAGGTTAAACAGCTCTTTCAGAGTTCCTTTTTATCCAAACAATCTCAAAATCTTAAATTCTGCAATAAAATTATGCAAGGACAATCAGTCATTCAAACACTCTTCTCCAAGGAATCTGTGTAATGCTGTACTGGTGACAGAGTTAAGTTTATATGTTATAAACTCAGAAACACCAAAGATCAGGATTTTTCCAGATCTCTGTCTCTGTTTTACCTGCCCAGCTGGATGTACTAGAGGACAAAGCACCTCACTGCTTCTTGCTAGCAAGCTCGACAGGCGCTACAGCTCAGACCAAACAATTCCTTAAATTTTTCCTGACTCAAGTAAAAAGGATTTAGTCATGGAAACTGTGGAACTCAGTTATGCCACCGCTACAATGAAGTATAGTTTTAGTCAAGTACAGGCAACTGTCCACATATTGCCTATGGATACGTAGATAGGCAGACATATACCAATTAAAAGCAGTTTACAAAAGTTATAGCAGCTTGATCAAATTCCAATCTCACTGTAGTAAACCCAGAGTAACTAGCAAACCAACATGAGATTGCAGAGCTTCACTGGAAGACAAAGATCAAAACTTGGTCTGCTAGATTAAAATTGCAGTATTACCTTCTCCTTTCATTTATTCCCCTTTGAGAATGAACAAGGAGAAAAAAAAAAACCCAAATTTGTCTGACCTGCAGAGGAGTCTTTCCAACTAAGTAGTCTCACCTGTATTACTGCTAGCAGTAGTAGTAACAGACATAATACTGTCTCCTGCAATGACACAGAAAAACATCTTCCACCCCTCCAAGGAGATAGTGCTTCAGAGAAGCTAGACAAGCCTTTCAGAAACACCATACTGTTCCCAGCACCACTGCTGAGCTTCCCCACCGCCACCCAACTCCACAGGCACTGCTGAATAATCAATACACAAAGAGCTGGAATAAATCCCCCTTCACTAATTGGTATGTGCAACACCTGTAAGAAGAGGGATGGCACAGACTCCCCTTTAAAAGCTTGAAATGGGGGTTGTGTTGTTTTCCTGCTGAGCACACAAGTCCTGTTCTCTTGCTGCCCCTGCCCTTCTCCCGCTGTCACAAGTCTTTTGAGGAACTGGAAAAACTACATTGAAACATGTACGCTTGCAGTGGTGTGCAGGCCTTCAGAGCTTGAAGCCTCGAAGATTTTCCCTGCTCAGGGAGCACCTGGGAGGATGCAAGGCTCGGCTTTCCGCTCCACTCAGAAATGAGCCGTGCTCTCGCTCTGGCATCCCTCCTCCCAACACTGAGGCCGGCAATAAAGCAGACAGACAGGGCTATTTTAAAAAATGACCCTAATGATGTAAATTAGACAAACATTAATAAACTCAGCAGGTTATTTCCCTACTGGAAAAACCACCATAGATCAGAACAGCTTTCATGTCAGTGATTCATTTTGTTATACAAGGCCTGTGTCTGAAAATAAAGGTTCCACATGAGACTTGCATTGAAAACACCTTATCCGCCAGGATCGCCTTTATTATTTCTGAACTACAAAGAGGCCAATAAAAGAGCTGTATTAAAACAGGCCCCCTGTTACCAGAATGCTGTGATTAAATGTTTGACTTACAGTTTGCTTTATTAAGCAACGCGAACACCAGCAGCTTTCCAGATTTCTGAACTTTGAGTCATGTTTTAGCATTAGGGCTGACCCAAACCTGCTCACATCCTACAAGCCTGGAAACTGCACATAATACAAACCTGTAGGCTATATTTTATCCTACTGTAAAGTGTTAGATGCCTGATTATATAACGGTTAATTTCCCATTACGGGGATCTCTTAAAGCTACACAACAGAGAGACTAAAGAATCACAGGGTTTGCTCTTGATGGCAGAAGGCTTATGCCAGACACCTACAACTTCTCATTTTAAAAGAAAGACATAATCTTTTATTAAAATCTAGTCTAAGAATTCTCATATTCCTAATATTTTTAGTTAATGATGTCATTTCTATATGTGAAATAATATATGATACTCAAAAGAAAAACACTAAGGGAGTACAGATTAACAGCCAAAAGACTGAAACACCACAGCTAGAGTAAACACTGTTTTCCTACCTCCATACTGGAAAAAAACTTAAGCATGAAGAGAAGCTCCTTGAACACCTGTAACAGAATCCCAATCAATGGGACTATCAGCATGACAGTGGAGGACGATGCCTTCAAGCACCTACCAGCCAAGCTCCACCCTTCCAAGCCTTCTCCAAGCTACAATCCTAACTTTGGAGACATGATGGACATTTTAACACTTGAGATCTCGCCCAGCTCTGTCTTCTACTGTATCCTAGTATGAATAATTAAGATCATACAACACAACTGTTTCACTCTACACTAGCAACAAGAAATATGGAAAAGAACCAAACTACCACTCCAAACACTGTTTTTAAATGTGATGTCAGCAACTACTGCACAATGCCAAGGCCCATATCCTCAAAGATATGTAGACATCAACCTCTGTTTCAGTACCTACATTTATTGTTGAGGTCCTATGACAGCCTCAAAATCCTACTGCTCAGCTGTTCCTTCAGTGCCTCAGGTTGTTAAAGCCTGCACAAATCTACACAGAAAACAACCCACCTTTGACCCTGGGTTCACCTGATCCTGACAGCTCTATCTCAATAAGCCAAACCTTCCCCCTCTGTTGTGCTGCAATGGTCCAGTTTCTTCCATGGATTATGCGAAGGCATACTCATCTCACTGTAAACAAAGAAAGGCTTGGATCCAGCTGACAGATGGACACTTAAATATAGGTGTGGCACACAGGCATTCACATGTGAAGAAGCCACCTGAGCACTCATTACAGTCAACGGAGTCCATGTCAGCTGCTCAGCTCACCCTAAAATAGGCACTTAAATTTGGTTAGCTGAACAGCCCCAGACTACATTGCTTTAGAAGCTGAATAGCTTTAGATTCTTACAATGAGTTCTTTACTGACTTTATAATAGCAGCTTAGACTCCTGCTTCACATGTAGACAACTCTATTCAGATATTTAAATTCACAAACAAAATCTTACCCTGGAGTCTAGAGAGATGATGCAGGTTGAGATTTTACTGAATGTGTTGTCATCCAGACTTTTCCACACCAAACGGCTAAGTGCCCTCATGAGAAGTGTGGGAAAGTTCACAACCAGAGACAGATTTTACAATATATCCATTTGTCAGTTACAAATTAAAATAGTGTGAGCTGTTCCTTCTGCCTGCAACTTGTAAGATTAAACTAAATTTTAGATACATAACTTAGACATTGTTGCTCACTTAAGGTATAGCAGTTCTGTTCCACAGCATCATCAAGCCTGTGAGACCACAAAGGACTTAAGCATGTCATTTAATCATTCTCAAAAAGGCAAGCTGAACAATGTCACATCTTTATCATTGCATATGGCATCACTTACCCTGATAGCTGTAAAAGCAAGAATCACTGTTAAGCATTTAATCCTGTCAGACAGGGATATTAACCTGCTATTTTAGAAGCCACTGCCATCTGATCTGTGCAGTACTGACAACGATGGCTTCCCAAGGAACAATTTTTTCTGCCAAAAGAAAGAATGGTACAAATAGCTTTGAAGGAGATAGAA
Source organism: Phalacrocorax aristotelis (assembly GCF_949628215.1). NCBI lineage: Eukaryota > Metazoa > Chordata > Aves > Suliformes > Phalacrocoracidae > Phalacrocorax > Phalacrocorax aristotelis. The sequence goes on along the minus strand of NC_134279.1, from coordinate 71,492,582 downwards.
GTCTAGACCTTGTGGAGAAAACTTTTGATGGAAGTTATTTCAGTAAAGACAGTGTGTAGTTAAAAATAAGTTCTTTAAAACATTCATTAACTTTCTGTATTATATAATAAATTCATCTCTTTCCCTCATTTGTAGGTATACACGTGTATATTATTCACTTATCTGTGCCTAAAAGAATAAAAATCAAATAATGAGCTCATGCCGCAGTTAATGTCCTAGCAAGGATCTCAACCCTGAAGCACACTTCAAGGGGGAGAAAGTGAATAAACAGAAGATTTCAAATCACAGACTAGACATTTGCTCGAACAAGTACTGAGCTGAGACTAAGCACAGCAACTGAAGAAAGCAACTGGATTCTGGGCAGAATACAGCCATACCAGCTGGACTCAGTTGACAATGACTCTTTCAGACATGAGATGTTTCATTCATATTTCACACAATGGCTACATGAGTAATGAACAGATGGTTTTGCTATTCGCACCACTTAGTGGAGCATGAAGTGATGCACTGACAGGTACGAGAGAGAATTCAAAGCAGGTGTTGTAGTAATACTATGGCAGTGTACAGTATGTCAAAATCCAGGGTGCAAAATATTTAATAAAAATGTATTCAGTGCTCCAAAATTAGAGGTATTATTAGCTCATTTTTTAAAAATTCCTCTTTTTTTAAGCTTAAAGGACAAAAATTATAATAAGCAAGGACATTTTAGAGTCACCTCAATAACTAATCCATTCAGGCCGGTATGTTCTTCTGTACAAATGGAAGAGAGACAAGGATCACCCATATATATATATGTCCTCCAAGCTTGACTACTGCAGCACACAGTGCATGGGACCGAAAACTAAGAGGTCTAAACAAACTCCAGCTGGTGGAACAGGCAGCTGCCCAATTAGTAACAGATTCACAGTCTCACAGACACATTGATGCTCTGCTCACTGTAGTTGCTGATGAAAGTAAAGTAAAATAAATTAAAAAGAAATCCTAAGGTTTTATCTTCAAATCTATCCTACTGTTTGACCCTCAGCTGGAAACTCCACCACTGAGTTTCTGCCATTGCATGATGGTGTCTGGGACTAGAAGTTGACTTGCCTTCCCAAGCTAACATGCAGACAACCCAAAGCAATGTTTCAAAGTACCCCTGGTTTCTCTTGGAGTAAGTTTAACCATGCAGAACCTCAGTAAGAAGCCAAAAACACCCAACTTCAAAACACATTTTGGATTCTTTTTAAGTCTCATAAATGACTTTTTAAGTCTAATTCATTAATTTGGGACTGTAAGTTTTCAATATTTTAATAAGAAATCTAGCAATGTATACCAAATTTCATTTCTTTGTAAAATATTTTAATAAAATATTAACCAATAAATTAAATCTTAGTAACAAAATACAAAGTAAATTCTTTTTGGTACACAGCGTAGGTTTTTGCTGCAACTATCGCAATGTGAATGAAATTTAAAAAAGCTTCTGTTGCGTGAGGATATCTGTGTCTGTGTAAGAAGCTGCACTTGGGAGCAGCACACCTCCTCCTATGTCATTTGTCATTAGGGTTTTACGCATATTACTTACCTTCATGGGCCTCTTCTCACATTTCTTGAAGACAACCTTGCTGAAAACATGTTGGGATCCACTCTCCTTCCACTTCCATACTTGAATGGAGAGCTCCACTGCTTCACAGCTACCTTTAGTGAGACATGGCCTGGATCTCATGTCTGTATTGTTTCCAAACTTTATGGTACAATAAAAATAGCAACTGTTACCTTGGAAAGATGAGAAAGGTCTAGCCCCCTGGGGTGGAACACACCTACTTTCACAAAATCACGTCAGCAACCCTGTTGTTTTGAACCCAAGGTCACCAGGGTGTGGGCTTCACATCTTCTCCAAAAGAGGGCATCTGCAGAACTGCCTTGTAGCTCTAGCTCACTGCCTCTCTGCACTACTCAGAGGAAAGAGACTGCCACCTACTGAGTTAACCCCTCTGTTAGCTAAAAGGCAGCTAAAGCAACAAAGAGGAGGTTCATGGTTAAGGCAAAGAGGTTAAAGGGTTTCCACAGGCATCAGCTGTTCACACTAACAAGGATTCAACAGAGAACAACAATTTTAAGTAAGCCTTTTTCTTCTCTTCCTCCCCAGCTACTTTCCCTTAGTCAACAAACTGATTTTCTAATGGGAATTATTCATTCGATGTATACATTTACAACATCTAACCCCTGTAATCCTTTTGCTCTGAAGGACAGATATTGCTGTGCCTGCTGTTTTGCTGCACTGAAGCAGCAAAGCAAAAAGGTGGAGTATCAGAAAAAGAAAACAGAGAAAAGGATAGTGGAGAGTTGTGAGAAGGGAGGCTTTTGAGCACTCACAGAGTTCACCAAAACATTTATATGAAGCAGTCATTGGAAAAGATCAGAGAAAAAGCAGTAAAACATATCATGAATAAAAGAACGTTGCCACAAACTGCTAGTCCCCACTGACAGTGCAGTTGGTTGCTGGCATTAAGATAGAGCTTAATAAGCCTTAGCACTTGAATAGCATCTCAAAGCAAAGATCTCAAAGCAATTGCAAATATTAAGTCCCTTTCTTGCACCAGGTGCCCTGCATGCTCATCTGTTAATATCCATCAGAGCTGACGATGTTCAATATCTCGCAGTACACAACTCTAATTGATTAAAAGCCTCACAACAACGCAATGAGATATGAACTGTTGCCTCCAACTTAACCAGGAAGAAACAAAGAAACAAAAGAAATTATTTTAGGAGATGCTGCATGCCTCTAGGTTCCACTAATTTTCCTTGCAACCCAGAGAGTTCCTACAGCAAAAATAAAGCTGAAACATTCAATCCCAAATGCCTGTATCAATATACAGTTGATTACCCAAACAGCAAGTGCTGGGAACGTTGGGTGTCCATAATGAAAAGCAGAATGTGGGTTTACCTGAAGAAACCAGATGGCTTATATAAGCACCTGGTTGTAGAGCAAGTAAACTCAAATTTTGTCCATTTGACTTTTCAAATGTCATGCAGCAAGCTGATATCAAGGCCGGAATGAGAATATATGATTTTTTTATTCCTAGCCGAAAATGCCATCCCACTTCTCTCACAATGGAAAGCGAGTGAAAACCAAGAAGGTAATTATTTTATCCCAGGATATCTCAATTCCATTTAGCCAACTCTGCCCCGAAGGAAATAAAACTTTTCCGCTTTACTTCTTCCCAGTGCTGTTACAACAAGCATTACCACATAATTTCAGCTGGCTGCACCTGTTCTTGACAATGTCACTTTCCAACTGTGCAGAGATTTGGAAATGGTTATTAAACACTCATCAAAGAATAAAAACAAAATTGAATCTAAATGGACTGTACTACACTCCATGGAAGAGAGACAGCTGGCAGAGCTACACTGTACCAAGGCATCCTGTCAGGCTCCACAAGGAATGCCATCCGGCTCCACCAGTGGCATCACGGCTGTAGTGGCAGGCTCCCACATTCCAGGCTATCAGCTCAAATTGATTCTCCATACATAGTAAGAGATGTCTTGGTTGGTTTCCTTCTGGCAAGCTGCTGAATATGGCCATGCTTAGGAGCACCTGAACAGAATTAATTCAGCTGGTTTGTTAAAAAGAAATACATATATATCAATATCACTGTTCACTTTTCATCTTACACTTTTTCAAGTAGAATCACTCATTCTCACTTATCATTCAAGGTGGAAATGCCTGGAATAAAAGTAATTTCCTATACTACATACCCTCCAGGGAAAAAGAATAAGAAAAGTCCACTATTTGCTTATTACAGCCGACATTATTTTTATTGAAACAAATAGTCTCTTGCATAGACTCAGAGGTGCTGCATTCTCCCATCCCCCAGGGAGGTCACGTCATCAGCCTGGCGCTCTAAAGAGCAGTCTGTGAAGGCTACAAACATGATGCACCCTGTTCCCACCTGCAAACTGCCTTGCAGGCAAGTTAGAGCAGGCTCCAGGGCCCAGCAGGCTCAAGAAGATGCACTCTGATGAGACCTGTGTTCCCATGTGCCAGCTTGCTGTTGGTACTGCCTACAAGCTTGATAGGAAAGGCAGCTTCTGGGATACCTTTAGAGATACACTGGAACCATAACCACTGCCTCAGAGCAGAAAATACTAAGATAAATAATGTTACTCCACTTTTTAAAATTTATCAGATTTCCCACAGTTACAGCCAGTTCCGAAGTTAGTCCCACTCAGCTCTACACTAACAAACCTCAGCAGCACCTGCCAGTAATAAAAACGATTACACGACTAGTGACTGTAAAACTGTGAGAATCACAAAGGATAGACCCAAGCAGCCAAATCTTCTTCCTCACGCTAATAAAACCTACAAGAAGAATCTGGCCTACAAGTAGCAAAAATACCACTCTCAGAATAGAAGAGGTGCAAATATTAGGAAATATTCATATATAGTCATCTTGGCTCGATTGCAAAGCTGTTGGCTACAATTTTTCTGCTTGCTGCAGTCACGGATATTTCCAGCCATTTCAAAGCAGTGTCTTGAATGATCTGGAGCTAAAGACTGTATTAGAGAGATGTTGTGACTTTTTTCTGCTCAACTACTGTAAAATATTAGTAAATAACTGATTTCTTCCCCATCCAAACTGTCAAGCTACAAGTGGAGAGGGTGAGGGAGAAACACTCGGGGGAATGGGTCTGATCTCATTTGTTACCAACAGTTCATTTCTGCCAAATGCAGCAATCCTTAAACAGTTAAAATTGGAAAGACTGAACATCCTCCAGAGAATAGCTAATGGGATGCAGAGCTTTTCACCTCCTCACTGCACTGGCTCAAATCTGGCTTCTCTCAGGAGCGATGAGGCTGCTGGGCAAGCTCCTCAGCCCGGGTAGAAGGATACTCTTAAACCAGCTGAGGGCTTGCTGCTAGTCAGCAAGTTTTGAGAAATAATCCATTGCACACCAGTCCTGTTCTTAGAAGAGGCTGTAACTTCTGCATGCAGAATGTCTTACTATCACAACCAAAGTATATTAGAGTTGAAGGTGAGGTAGAAATACACTGCCCAGGACGCTTATTTAAATTTCAACACTTTCATCTTCTGTCATGGTTGACAGTTCCCAATCCAGCGTTACGTACTAAGCTCTTTTATTCAAGATGGTTTTTTTACTGTTTCTGCTTCATATAAATGGTCTGACAAACTCATATCAAACCGCAGAGGGAAAGCAATGGGAAGGAATGCAAATAAAAAAGTAGATAAACTTTTAGACTACAGAATAGTGTTTTTTTAATACTGTGATACCGTGGAATTACCTCCCACACACTGCTATAGACATCACACATATAAATGGATTAGAGAAATTAGAGAAATTAATTAGAGCCATAAAAGGTCTGATTTAATGGGCACTGAAACAGGACTACAGAGACTCAGAACTTGTACTAATTCCAACTGAAGTCAAAATTAACATCTCCACCTGCTCTAATGGCACACGGACAGATCTTTTAGAGAGAATTTAGTGAAGTTAGTCATAACAAGTCATAAATTCATCTCCAAATATCCAGACACATATTTAGAATCCTGGAATAAATGAGAAGGGATCTCTGGAGGTCATCTGCTCCAACGTCCTGCTGAAAGCAGGGTCAACTTCCAAGTTAGAGCAGGCTGCTGAGGGTTGTACCCAATCAAACTCTGAGTATCCCCAAGGGTGGGGATCCCACAACTTGTCTGGGCGCCTGTTCTAATGCTTAACTACCAATGGCTTTCATGGTGAAAGTTTTTACTAATATTTACTAATGAAATTTTTATGTTCTTGTTAGCAGCAAAGGACAAAGAATGTTCCTGAACTGTTGTCAGAGGTTTCCTGATCAGATCTGATGACATTCTGTATCCTCTCCTCTTTTTTTTCCCCTTTTTAACACGAAAAATGCAGCTGAAAAGGGGGAAAAAATCCGCTTATTTGGCATCTCAGAATCCAAGACATTAACTGCTGTGATTGTTCCTGACACCAGCAAGCAAAGTCTGTGTAAGCAGTCAACAATAGCAGCATCAGATTTGCAGACGGTGAAGCCACCTCTAGGTATCCTCTTCTCAGAGACACAATATATGTATCGTGTCCCATTAATATCTATCCTATGTTTTTGGAAATATTCATTCTGAAGTTTCCAGTCCTGTTATTCAAGAAACCACAGAAATTATGCCTGAGGAGGTTATTTCCACAATGGCAGCATGTTTTTAGTGACAGCACAGTTTGCCACAGGTGATGTTATGACATAAAAGCTCTGCTATATTAACTTCATCACAGTATACCTTTGGGATACATTACTGGAGTGTCTTCTTACTATAAAACTCAGTTTTTAAAACAAAAATGACCAGAGCTATATTTAGTCCTCCATTCTAACTGACCAGCTTAAGGTGCTGCTAGAAATGTGTCTTCAATGTCTTTACGAATTTGGTGCTTAGCAGTAACACAGAGCAGAGCATGCACATGATAAAATACAGTTCTCACAAAGCATTTGATGGAATAAAAAGTAGCACCACTTTCCTCTAACTAGAATCTGTTACAGTATTAATGATTTAGATATTCAAAAGCTTTCTAACTAACACTCAGGCAACACGACGGAACATAATGTCAATATTTATAAATATATTAACACATTAAGATAACAGCAACGAGAATTCTCTCCTACTATTTGACTCCTTTCCAATAAAGACTTAGCATGAACTGCCGTTTTTCCTGATTCTTCTAAGACATGTATTCTCAGGCAAATGCAGCATTATGGGGGGTGGAGGAGGAGAGGGTATTTTGTCAAAAAGGGAGCCTTTTTTTTTTTTTTTAATAAAGGCATTGAAATTTACCATCGAACAAAACCTACTCAGAAATTGCTGAATTTCTGCTGAAAGCTTAGTTTTTCCAAAATAACTGGTAATTTCACATGCTTAATTTAACAAGAAATACTGAAAGGACTTGATTTTGGTAAGTGTTGAGGATGTGCTCTCTTAGAACTGGATGTTTTTACGGGACAACAAGATAGACATGTAAAATCATTAGTGATTTTCCAAAGGTTAAATCAGTAACCAGCTCCTAGAATCACAGGCCCAGGAGACTGAGAAACTAGTATTACACACTCATGCAGGAGAAGACTTGAATACGGTACCTTACACAGTGGAAGCTGCTCACAGAAGTCAGGGAGACAGCACATAACTACCCAAGCTGGAATTTTGGCCAGATACCCAAACCAACAACCTAGAACATACATACCATGGATATTTAATTGCCACCAGTGTTCGCAACCTAAGTTTTATGCATCATCTGAAGTCTGCTGTGGGAAATAAGCAAAGCATCCACAACACACCATCGAGTGAAAAACAGTAAAAATTCTGGTGACTCCTAGGGAAAATGGCAAAGTGCTGGTCAGATCTGCAAAGATCTCTCTAGGAGGGTAATATGGATGCAGAATCTGATTTTTGTCTCAAATGATTTGCAGCTAGCAAGATTTCTGGGAGGAAAAAAGGATTGGGCTCAGACAACCACTCCTTTTCTTTCATCAGCCAAAGCAAGTTTGATGATGCTGTCTGTTGATTTAACGTTGCTCTACCCAGGTATGAAAGCAAATTTGAAAGCTACTCCACTATTTTAATAAACTCTTACTGCCTTAACGCTTTTAAAGAATATACTGATTGCATTACCAAGAGACAAGAAACACCAGCTTTCAAAGAACTTCTGTTGTTACCATCTTCATCTGACTCTGATTTTCTTCTGTTTTTCATTTCCTTGCGTGTTGTGACACTTAAGAACAGTGAAGTGTTAGACGTACTTCTCGTTGAAAAAGGTTTTATTTGTTCATCTCTCACAGAAAACATGTTGAGGCACTCTTTTTATTATGAGTTAAACTGTTTTATATAAAACACCGTTTAGAAAAGAGGCCTACCAGAGAGACTATGGAAGGCAGAACAAAACCAGGATTTTCTTTAGCATCTACTGTAATTCTTCAGAGAGCTGGCTACTTTTTAATCAGATGGGACTGTCTTGTCACTGCCTGTCTGTTCGTACCACCCCACTGCAACAGTGCCCACACGTCACTTAATTTACTTTCACGTGAGAGTAGGGACCAATGGGCAGGAAAAAAAAAAAAAACCAATGGCTTTAACCTGATTAAAATCTTTTCATTTGGTCTCCAATTTTTTTAACTCATTTTAGCTAGGAAATTGGAATAATCATTATCATTCATTCAGATTTACTTGTAAGACCTAGATGAGATCTTTGACCACAAGATCATCCATCTTATGCATGCTGGAGTGAAGGAGCTAGTGAACCAGCCATTGGTACAACCACATGTGCCTGTGTCAGTATCTGACCCCCTTCTCTAACACTGTGCTGAATTACACAGGCTACGGTGTAAAACGATGTGTTCAATTCCTTATTTTTTCCTTGTTAATGTTTTTTTCTGGAGTTATTTTTCTCAGTATATTTTGGCTACAGCCCAGATGACCCATTGTAATTTGCCTGCAAAGTCTCACTTTGAAGGTCTCAGATGTTTGGCTTTACTCGGAAATGTGACTGCATAAAAACTTCACATTTTTATTGCTATTTTTCTTTTACTCTACTGCCCATGTACAGTCTGAGTGAAATCTCTTCAGTGGATGAAATCTGTTCAGTGGAATAACATGAGCAGGGCATGCTGCTTTCTGCTTCTGCTCATCCTGCAAATCTAACTCAGCTAACAGAAGAGGAACTGGATTTTATTCTGGCTCACACTTCATCAGCAGGACTGTTAATGAAGTCCCAGCATTTACACCTGCACCACCACATTAACAGAAACTTGTTTAGCACTGCAGCAACAAAGAGCAAAAGTACAGTAGAAACCTGCAGTGCCGCTCTGGCATTCACTTTATCCTCCAGTTCTCTTTGAAGGAAGGATTAAATCCACAGCTGAAATAAGTATCTCGCTTGGAAAAAAAAAAAAGGCGCCAAAAAACCCCAACACACAGAATCCCTCTTAACTGTCTGCGTTAAATCCGGCTTTTCAATAGCATTACTCTCTGCTATAAAATCAAATAGGATCTGCAAATGGCAATAATTCCTCAAAAAAGGAGATTTGTTAGTTAGTTGTTTATAATATGTGTTACTCTTCAGAAATACACCCTGTTAAAGTAAGAAGTTGACTGTTTTGACACTGCAAATGTTTTTTTCAGTTTCTGGTTTTGCAAACAAATAATAAATCACAAGGTGGCAAGTACTCTATCTTCAGGCAACAGACATTTTAGTAGGGTCTTGGGGTTTTTTGGGTTTTTCAGGTTTTTGGTTTGGGTTGTTTCTGGGGCAGGGGGGTGGTCAGGATTTCGTAGAAAACCATGGTGTCAGTAACAGAGCTATGGTATTACCTCGGGGCGGGGGGGAAGCCAGGTCAAACTTTTATCTTAATTAAGATGCAAGAACACGAATGTTCAAGAAGATACTCGGGATTTAAAAGACAAATGCAGGTCTAAAAGCAAGCAGATTGACAAAGTTCTCTTACGTATGGGCAAAAGGACAGGACAAAAATCTGGAAACTCTAAAGTTAGGTCACCTACCACCAAATGCATTTAAGTGCTTGCACAGGCAATTAGAGAACTAGCAAGCAACAAATAGCAACTGAATTAGTACCATAACTCTGATACCCTTTTTGGCTTTTAGGCACATATTAGAAGCTTAAAGTTTTTGTGAGGGTTTTTCCTACAATAAGCCTTAACATCTGCAAGCTGTGTTCAAAATCCTATTCATTACTAATGCCAAGAATATGAAAGGACATTACCCAGCACACACAGGCAGGAGCCAATTCATCTAAACTCAGCATGAAAATGTGCTGTTACTATTCAAACCAGAGGGCACAACAGGCAATGAGGCACTGGCTGGCCTTTGTTGCTGCAGTGTTGATCAAATTATCAAGTAATACACATTCTGATTTAAAAAAAAAAAAAAAAGAGACAGTAAACTGAATCTTAAGATGAACAAAAAACAAGCTTTCTCCAGGACTGGCAACTGATTTAAAATTTCAAGCATATTCTGACTTTGGAGTACTAACACATCACTGAAAAACAAAGAGAGCAGGCAGCAAGCTAGTGCAGTCAGTTAAATCAGAGATCTGCCTCGAGATCTCTGTGAAGCAATTAGGGCATTCCTAAGGGCTGAGACTCATGATCAAGCACTCACAGAAAGTCACCATGGCTCAGCTGATTTACAGTAACTGGTTAAGCAACAATACCTATGGTATGTCTGAGTCCTCTGAAGAACTACAGTGCAAGGGAGAATGAGACTCCACTCCCAGAAAGCCTAAATCTGGAAAGTCATCTGTTAAAGAACAGCAAAAAAAACCAAGAATAGCTAGAGCAGGTACCTATCCTTCCCTCACCTTCAGAAGCAAGATTCCTGGGGAGACATTCACAAAACAAATTATGGCCTGGGGAGACAAATCAACTTTCAACACATCTACAGATGGTGAAGTCTCCAGAAGAGAAAGGAAGTCTCCAGAAGGTAATTCAGAATCAGAGCCTGTTTAGTTTCGAAAGAGGCAGACAAGTATGAAATCTGGCTCCTCAGCATCACGTTAGCTCATGAACATCCCTTTAATACCATTTGCCGACTGCTGTCTAACCACAGGGCCACAGATGTACAGAGAAATGTCACAGCACCAGTGTCACTCCCAGTCAGGAGGCCAGAGAAAGTCCCTCCTTCAGGCAACTGACACTCCAGACACATGCCAGAACAACTGAAACAGAAAAGACTGAAAAAGTGTTCAGCAATCAGAAGATTATTTTCAACCTTAATTGACCAGAATATTATATGCAAACTGTAATTTTATCCTGATGAACGTTGTGTGTAGGGACCCCTCTGTTTCCAGCTCTGCTATCGGCACAGCCAGACACTGCAGCCCCTTGCTCTGAGGTTACTTAAAGTTGATCCCAGCTCTGCGACGGGCCCAGTAGCTACGGCATGCCATTTAACCTTCCTGTGTTCAGATAATTCACCTATGCATTATTTATAATACCAAAATACATCTTCTGTATAATTGTTAACTAATGTATCTGTTACCTTCTTAGATGTAGGACAATATTCATATAAATTACATCACACTTACATACATCATATATACTGTTCTCACTGTGCTTTCATTAGATAATCCAAGTATAAACCCACAGTGTAGCTGGGCAGTGATTTTAACCTCTCCTTTTAGCATTTCATTCCCTCCTGTAATAATCTTTTACCCTGAAGTTTCCTGGGGACTTTTTTCTTCTTTTTTTTCCTTTTTTTTCTGCTCCTCATTACCTTGGCAGCCCAAGGGAAGCAGAGTTTGGATTAACTTTCAGAGACTGCATGGAAGAAGTACAAAATCTTAGAACTCATCCAGCCCAATACCTATTTCATTTAAGGTTCACTGGAATATTTATAGGTCACGGCATTTTGTTAGATGTGAGACTGTATGCAAGGGCACTTTATCTTAAAAATAAATCTGCTCAGGATAAGAAAATGAGTTTGGATACACTGTACTTATAGGGTGTTTTTTTCATAACAGTAATATATTTGTCTCCTACAAGCAATTATTTCAATGGCCAAAGAATACAGGAAAGTAGAAAGAGCACTTACAAAAGCAAATCTCATTTTGTTTTGCAAATCATTATTAAAAAGTCACTCTTGAAAAATAAAAGAAAGACCAGGAAAGAGGTCAGGTATAATGTAACCTAGCTGCTCAGGAGGAAAATTCCCATGTTGAGTGCAATGTTAAATCAATGAAGCTTAGCAAATTTTAAAGAGGAACGTTTACAGTTACTTCTTCATGAAGTAATTGAAACATGTTTTTGCAGCACCCTCTTCCCTTGCCTTTGCTTCCTCTTTATTACTCTGAGAGCAAGCTATGGAAGATGATTTGGTATAAACAGGGGATTAGTTTCCTCTCTCATTGCTCACTCCCCATTTGGTCTGTTTTGACAGCGCAGCCCATTACTAAAGCAGTAACACAAATACAATTCTGTTTGCTTCACAGTACGCAGGGGCCACAGGTACTTTTATTTACAGAAACTGAAGTAGAAAGGGATGATCAGCAAGCCAGCTCATTCCCAGCTTTTATTTGGATCGTCAAAAGCCAGAGGAGGGTATGAAGACAACCAATCTTTTTATGTACTGCTCTTCTCCTCTGCACAGTGGGGCCAGGCCAGATCAGCATCACCCACTGTGCCAAAGCCCCAGGGGCAAGAAGGAAAGCAAAGGAAAGGAAAGGGTCGTGGCACCACTCTTGTGGGCCACTCCACTTTTCTGTGAGCCCGTGCACAGGGAATGCAACAACTACATGCCCGTTCTTGGAAGCAGTCTGCCCATTAGTGCTGCCTTTGAAATACTCTAACTTCACGTTACAGCTCCAGCTGAGCTGTAACGGTACTGCTAAGTCCTAGGAATTCAGAAAATTAATACATTTTCATAAATCATGTCAAGTTTTAAAATTTTCCCTTCTGCACTCAGCCTGGTCTTGAAAACAATGATCAGTTCCATTTCCTGAGTTGGGTACAGTTGTTTGTGACAGCTATGCAAATCTGGAAGGTGTCCACGTCGCTCTAGATTTACACCACTGAAACAAAAGCAGAATCTAGCCCTACGGTTTCACCCTTTGAAGTGTTTTCTGGCATGTTTCATTTTACTGAACTGCTTTTTATTTTGGGTTTCCAGTGCCACAAAGACTCAGTCAAACAAAAAAGGCATTTAGCAAAATTTATATCGCAGCAAAATTTCTAATTAAATTCGCTTTCATATGGCCACCTTTTCCTTTCACCCCTACTTGCTGAACAATGCCTACATTTAGGGCACAGACTGTATGGTCTAAAGATGCAAGCAAAGAATCCTACTGATAATAAAAACTATTTTCACATGAGCAAGGTGAACAAGATTTGGCCCAGAATCCCTAATTGGGAGAGGCTGAAGGCAAAGAAACCAAAAATGAGAAATTGAATTCCGCAAGGCTCAGTGTCGCCATGTCAGCATCAATGTGGGCACTGCTACATTTTACTTTACACAGAGATGTGAACTTTAGCTACATTAAAAGCCAGCTCTATCTACAGCTGTTCTTTGATGTCTAAGGCCAGATGGTTTCCAAAAAAGACTTATTCAAGCCATTGTAATCCATACTAAAATGGAAGCCAGTAATGCTAATAGTAGGATAATGTGAAAGAATGTACAGTGAGAAATGGGACAGAAAAAGCAAAGCTGATCAGAATCAATTGCTCTGCTCCATCTATTTGATGTATGGCTGCTGCTTAGCCATCACAAGTTCTGTTATAACGTGTTCCCTTAGCGTAATTCCTATTTTTACCCCTTTCTTTTATTTTAATCTTTTAGGCTGTGAAGGCCCAACTTAATTGTTTCTCTGCAGTAAGTACCATTTTGTCTGATTATCACTGATGTTCTGACAACAAAAAAGAAAAAGACATTAACTCCTGACAGCATCGCACTTACAGAGTTGGCCTCAGTATTTGTTTTCAGCTTCCCTCTTGTCCTTTCCATTTCAATTTTTATTCCCTTGCATATTCAGCAACATGCTTTACAATGTGTCTTGTCCCCCCCACCAAGCTTTGACAGCGTTCATTGCTAATCCAACAGTTTGCACAAGTCCATAGCACAAGGTCAAGTCTAATTATCTTCTCCACTTTTCCCTTACTCCCTCAAGGCAATAATAGCTTCAGGGAATTAAACACAGGATCAAAAATGAGAACTCTGCTCCTATTAATTGACCTGCATTTTCAGCAGCACTAGAAGGGGAATGTCAGGGTCTCAGGTGCAGCAGAATAAAGATATTAACACCCGCTGTCACATATTAGGCCTCCTTACTCCATTTGTAATGTTTGGAGCCCAAACAGTATTCTTCTACTGTCTTGTAGCAGAGGGTGCAAGAAGTTTAGGCTATAAACCAGATGCAGTTATGCCTAAGTGAGCTTTCATTTGACAAGAATTTTTTCAGTCCCACTTTGTTCCATATACTCTGTTCCATCCTTCCCTGCATACGTGCAATTCCTCATCTTCCTTGCCCGTACTCTTATGCAGACAATAACATGGCATCCAAAGTTCACCAAGTACCTTAAAGAAGGCAGAAAGACAAAGCTAATATTCTTACTCTCTTATGGTTTAAATAAAGAGAAGACTTTGGGAAGAAAGACATACTGAGAACAAGTAAGAAGAAATTAAGTAAAGGTCAGATTTTTGAGATTATGAGTTTCCTTGTTTGTCCTAGAGGCAAGTCATGTCCTGCCAGAAGCATGCTATAATCTATTTCACAGTGTTAGGATTAAAATTCATGTTTAAAGATTAGCAGTATGTATTAAAAGAAGCAAGTAGTTCTTTTTATTAAAAATTGACACAAAAATCCCCTAAAGCAGGCACCAAGCTGAAGTTTAGAGAAGTATCTCCCATCTTACCTACAACCATGGAACAAGGTCTCTAGGATACTTCCTCATAGAGTGCTGCAAAGGAGCTAAACTTATCAAATTCTCTCCAGATGTTTTGCTGCCATATTCTGCCACAGATTGTATCTTCCTCCTCACAGAGGAGGTGTAGCACCCAGCATGCATACTTGCCATTTTCATAACACCCAGCTCTTCTCCATGAGGACCATCATAAAGCCCTGACACATCATCCTTATCATCAAAGTCTCTCCATTGGCTGTCATTCAAGGACACCTTCCTTGTCCCCTGCACTTGCACAGCCTATGTTTCCACTACTTGTCCCTCTCCAGTATGCTCCAAAATACCAATAATGTAAACCTCAAATAGCCACTTGTCCTCTGGCACCTCAAACTCTCTGACATATCTAGCCCTAGGAATGCTGTCTCAGGACCAGCTGAAAAGGTTCCTCTCTAAAATCTATTTTTCTTAGAGGTTATTAGTTAACTGTGGCCAGACACCAGCTTCTCCGTACCCTTGTAGGGACTGATTTTTACCTAGCCAGCTGTGGGCCATATCATGGTTGCCCTCACCACTTTCCATCCCTTCATATGCTTTGAAACACCTTCTTTTGGTCAAGATCACAAACTCCCTGGAACATAATTTCTCAGTTACTATGTGTTTGCACAGTTCTCAGAACACCATCGACCAGACCTGACTAAGAATGCTCAGTGCAACTAGAATATAAATACAACAACAGCAACAACAGTTTTCAATTCCTGTTTATATTAAGAGTACCAGAGAACACAAATGCCATAGTCTTCTTTTTAATCAGCAAATTAACATGCTTTTTCTATTACCCTCAATTCTTATCCAACCCCTCTGAATGACTCTGTCTGTGCTGAAGACAGAATTCCTACTGAATTTTCTGCTTTGGGAGGTTTGTCCAATGTGGGTTTAGCATGAGCAGCACCCCTCTCCATTGCATAAGTAAGAAGAGATGTGCCACTGCCCTCTCTGATCTTTCGGTAGAGCCTCCACCCAGGTGTCAGGGAGGAAAAAACCAATACCAAAACCTCCCTTGACAAGAGCAGACACAAAGAGCTGCTGCAGAGGGAACGGCACCTCAGAGGGCTGGGATGCGGGGGGAGAGGGGGGGGAGGTTAGTGCTCTTCTCCCACCAACACTAACAAAACCACAGCAGAACAGAAGAGACTTTTGTTCTGCAGACGCAGACTCAGCTGATGCCTCTATCCTCAGACTATCCATCGGCAAGACAGAGAAATTGCTGGACCAAGCCTGCCGCAACCTGCACAGCCGGGTGCCCGGAGAAGCAGATGCAGAGGGAAGCCTGGACATCAGTGTTGTCATCAGCATCTATTTTGCACAGCTTTTACTGACAACATGCTTTGCCTGGGATCGTCTGTCAGCCCCTTCGCTCTGTAGTCCCCAGAGGACACCCAGGGTGCTGGTGTGGAAGGAGTTAAGATAAGGAAAGCCATCAAAGCTACAGGAGACTCTTTCAAATTGCTTCTGTGGGGCAAAACACAAATGTACACATTAATTTTCTTCCCCATAGCAGGAGCTTTGCAGATATTGACAACTCTCTCAGGATGAAGCTTACGGCAGCTGCATTAATTTATACTATTGAGCTATAATGCTTTTAATTTATTTTCTAATTTGCTTCACATCCCCAAATTCCCTAAACTGCTCTGTCTGTTTAATATGAAGGTTAGCCAAGGCTCCACCAGATAAATCCACCTTAAGGCTATCAGAAACCTTTTGTGAAGCAAGAGCATTCTCCTTCCAAAGAGGCCTTTCTTCTGTTCATGAAAAGACTATTAATAACACAATTATTCCTGTTGAAAGAAAAGGCCATAATTAATAGACTCAAGAGCAAAACATCCATCCTACAGGAAAACAGACTTTCTACTCCTGGAGGCAATATTTTAAATCCAGAATATTGCTTTGGATTTAGAAGCAGCTAAGTCTAGAGAATAATGGAAAATAATAGACACCAAAAAGAAAAAAAAAAAGTTGCAGATTCCATGAATAGCTCAGCACTGAAAGCAGAAAATGAGAGGCTACACTTCCTAGTTCCCAGCAGTCAACTAGAATTACCTTTCACACCATGGCTTGAGCTAAATGATCTGCAAATATATTTTACACATGTTATACCAAGGCTCAGCATTTTAAGTATATAGGTCTATATTTTTAAGGATACAGCTACTTCAGGAGAAGTATTTCCCTTATTTGCAACCTCATTCTGTTAGCTGGTAGCTGAACAAAATATTAACAAGCTTTCTGTACAGGGCTAGAGGAAAAAGAGCATGGAAAAGAAGGGTGAGACAAATGAAGAGCAGAAAGCAGAGAGCTACCAGAATTTTTTGAAAGGTCTCCAAACTTTTGCAGCATTAGCTGATCACCATCTCACTTTTACCAGTGATAACATACCCAATCTCAGCTGTGCTTAGGGCGAACAGTTCGAGCCTGCTCCATACCTCACCACCTTATAAAACACAGGCTTGCAGAAACTGAGCCCCGTTTTGATTTAAAGAGAACCTAATTAAATAGGATGTATGCAGGGTGACAGAGAGACTCATTGACTAGGTAAAGAGTAGGAGCCTAGAGCAGCAGAGATAAAAGTGAAGTACGAGGGGTGGCACCCCAACCAGCTATAAGTTCATTTCAATTCCATAATATTTCATTGGCATGACAGCTGCTCGTCTGTGGCGCTCCTAATCAGCTGCAAATGTCTGGGGGGCTGCTGTGTGCCCATTTGTCACCACTGTCTTCTCCTGACTCACATCCAGGACTGCCAGCATCTCTGCTTTTGTGTCATATTAATCACAGTGTGGATTTTTGTTGGGGTTTTTTGTATCATTTTTTCCATTTTTCCCTTATAACTTTGGCACTGGAGAAAAGATCTCTGTTTCATTCTCTCTCCTGTCATAATTTACCATTATCTCACCCTGAGCAGTGTTTTGGCTGTCCCACTTTCCAACGTTACTGTATGCTTATGGTAATAGACACTAAAAATAAAAAAGTGAACAGTTGAAAATTTACTGTCATTTAATCTTACCGTGTTGCAGGAAGAGATTTCTTCAGGGCAGACAATGATTCAGCACGTCTCTTTATCAAAATCACACCAAGGTGTTTTGGTTCTTTGCCTGAGCCCCGTTGGCCACAGTGTAGGTCACCCAACACTTACCAAATGGAAACCGTCCAAAGTCATACCACAAGCGTCACAACTCACTCCTCAGAGTAAAATGCATAAACCAGGACAAAACACTTCACCTGTGTTGCAGAAATAAAGCTGCTGTTCTCAACAAGCATGACCTTTAAGTGTTCAGTGTACAGAGCAGAAAAAGGATCTTTTGTGACCACTTTTATAATAAAAGATTCCTATTATGTTCTACAGTGTCTAAAACCAGAGCTTTTGGTGGTGAAACTGCTGTGTCAGCATTGTTAATTGTACAAAGAGACACATGCCCACATATAGACTTACACACAAATATACTGAAGGATGCTGTAGCACATAATGCTTTGAAATAAATTAGGTAGTTACCTATTTCATTCATATCCTATAGCTCTATCAGGTACTATACAATCAAAAACAAATCAACATGGAGCACTGCATGAATTACTCTGGGATGACAGAAACTAAGAAACAATCTGCAGAGGTGAGGAGAAGCCTAGGGACAAATTTGGCTTTGCGTACATATTTTGTGAGGACTAATTATTTAATATTTATAAAGTGTTTTGCATATAAAACCCAGTAACTGTAGATATTTTCTACAGCAAAAAGTCAAAAAGCAGTGACAGTACTGCTGGGTCTGCTCTTGGTTGAGTTGCACCAAAAATGCATGCTTCACTTGCAAAATCTCATATGACAACAGCTATCACTAAAATCTGCTTATTCTTTATAATGAAGCGTTGTTTCAGTCTTAGCACATATCCTCTGAAGTGACAGGCTATACAGGCACCCTTCAGGGAAAAGTCTGCAGAGTATTACTACGTTTGGATAGCCAGGCTTAAGGAGAAAACACTCATCAGTATAAGCTTGTTAGCTTATAAATCTGCTACCGTTTGCAATGAGTCTAAAACAACCCTTAGAGGAGTTCAAAAGATGTACACTGAACTCAGAGGACAGCATCTATCGTAGGAAAAGGTAGATGAAACACATTTTGCATTAATTCAGCACACAGTCCCCACAGACTCTCCTGGCAGGAGTTATTCTGCCATCGCCCCAGGAGACAAAATGGCAAAACAAGGCTCCCAGGCTTGCCCTGTGCCTTCCATCTCTCACACACAGACACACATCTGCCAGTAGCCTCACCATGCAACACAACGCCCAGTTGCTGCAACACAAATCTGTGGAACAAGGCAGCAAACCAGAGTTAAGGAGACACATGGAGGCTGTCCATGCCTCAGCTCTGGCAATTCCATCCTTTGCATTTCCAAATGCAAACCATTTAGCCCTCTCCCTACAGCTCCTGGCTGTCTTCTGAAGGCATGACATCCACGTTTTCCACATGCAAGTACATGCAAGCCAAGCTGATATAGCTCATGAGCTTTCTTTCACAGGTCTTTTCAGAATTCTGACTATCTTTTATTAGAAGTCTGTGAAATACTTTATTTGTCACCAGGAGGAAAAGGAGAAAAAAAAAAAAACAAAACCCCAAACACCAAACTATCTGTCCCTGCTAGATTAATTCCTGTAGACTACTTTCATGGACGTTTAGTGAATTTATATACATATAAATCAAGAGACTGCTGTTGTTATCCTTCCATAAAAGAATGATCCTCTTTTCTTTCACCAATGGGTTGGCAAGATATTCTGATGTCGCTAGTCTTCCACTTCCAATGTGAGTGCAACCGACTGCATTGAGGTCAGAGCTTAGCTCACCTCAGCTACATCTAGCACAAGAGCACTCCTTCGACTGGCAAAAGAAGATGGAAGGCAGCATCCAGGAGAATAAAAAAATCTTTCATTTTGTATTCTAATTTTTGGTCATTGGAGGTTGCTTCTCTATGGTGATGCTAATTTGTTTTTTTAAAAATGAGACTCCCCCCCGGGATGAAAATCTCCTCAGAGGACTCTGGCCTTTTGTTTCAAATTCCTTGTGAAATCCTCAGGGTTGCAAATGCGGCTGCTGCTTAATATATTCAATTTTCCATGCATGAGGGTCAGTAATCCAGTCCCGTGCAGAGCAGGATCTCCCAGTTGCTCTGAGCTTCCATGACGACAGTGAGCAGGGAGATAAACATGACAGAGACATGCAGAGCCCCCACCAGCAGCACCTCACAAAAACACCAGCCGGCCTGCGTTTTCTTCTTTTCTTTTTTCTTTAAATAAACCATCAGTGATTATCTGGTTTGTGATTAGATTCCTATGAGAAGCCATCTGACAAATCATAATTCAAAACCACATGAAAAATCATTCACCGCATTTTTAAATATCTGCTTGTAAATCCCCTTCTAGACTTTCCTACCTATTTTGGGTGCATAGTATACGTAAAACCCAGCACACTAAGGGAGAAGCGTTCATCTCACACCACTTTATCTTTGAAGTGCTGATAAGAGGACCTAAAAATGCTAATACATTTGGAAATTCCCCACAGAGCCATAATGAACAGATTTATATAAACCTCAGTATTCTGCCAGTGTCTCAGGTGTGAGTATTCTTCACTAAAAGCAGTTTTCTTCCTCATCTGAGTTGCAAGCTTCAGACATCAAGCAAGCAGAAGAGCAACACTTTTCAAAATCTACATTTACTCTCCCTTTCTGCATGTATGTATTAAGAGGTTATATGTTTAAATTCATGCAGCCCACCTTGAATTGCCCAGTTGCCATACTACTGGGAGGGGGAGGGAAAAAGCAAGAGCTAAATCAACTCTAGCTCAGCACAGAGCAGTGGTCCAAACAAGTACAAATGTGAGAGAAAGTGGATCAGCCTAACCTGAGGGCAGGACGTGACTCCCTAGCAACCACAAGCAGCAGATGGCTTTTTCATCCGTCTCTCTCTGACAAAGAGTAGCGAAGTTGTCTAGCGATTAAAGCTGCTGGGAGACACGAACCTGGACCACTGAGAAATATGTATAATCGCCAAGAATGATCTTACTCTTTACAGATTCTCCATTGCTACATCTGTAAAAAAGAGATAATGTTATCCTCCCATCTTTATAAAGTGCTAGAAGGTTCCTGGATGTAAGGTATACACATGAATTTTTGGGGGGAAATAAACAACAACAGGTTGGAGAAGGGCTTACTGTTCTCAAGGAAAGAGTGTATTAATGACCACACTTGGATGATAACAAATACTTGGAAATGGCACAGCAGGTTTCATTAAGAGATGTCAAAGCACCGTGCAATGGATCTCTGCCTCCTTATCTTTATCTTACAAATGAGGACAAGACAACATAGAAAAGATTTGCCAAGGTCAGCCAGCATGTCAAAACTAAGACGAGAGAACCAAACTCTGTTACTAGCTACCAACCATCCAGGAGAAACAACTTTGTCCAAGAAAACAAACCTGACCTGGACTTCAGTGTGTTTTATTGCCTTCCTAAAATTCTGGTGTGCATGAGGCACTATTTCAGAACAGAGTGGAAGCTGAATTTAATAGAGAAAAATAATTTTAAGTGCACACCTCTTTTTGTCCCAAAGCATCTCCTAGGTTTTAATATTCCTTACCTGCAACATCAAGAAAATGAGGTGATAGAGGGATATAGCACCAATGTAACTTCTGCGAAAATGTTTAAAGTGATGGAAAAAAATGTGTCCAAGATGTCTAAAATAGACTTACATTATTACAGGATCGCGTGATTTTAATAATAGCACAGCAAACACAGGAACTGCGTTATACAAACAATCAATTCTTGTGCCCCACTCCTTTCCTCCTACACACACTAGCACTGCATACATAGGCACAGCTCATAAGCTGCCAGATACAGAAGCTCTGTTGATTCTGTGTGGGGTCTTTGCACAACAAGGCCTTTAAACTCAACAGACCCTAATCCGTGAAGTTAGTTTTACTTGCTGTATTTAATTGCATGGTTCTGTGCTTATCTTGTACTACCTTTGCTTTACTGTGTTTTGTGCCTAAATATTTCTGCCCAGCTGAATTTTGTTTACATTTGCGGGTTTATTTAATTATTTTCCAATTAAAGGAAAAATCAGTATTAAACATAAAATCCAACACTTTTATGGGAGACTATTTTCCACAAACACTGAAACACTGAGACTGAAAAAAGGATTTTCAGTTCCAACCGCTGAGCTGGGCCTTACCTCTGTAGTTAGCATGGAGTTCAACAGCCTTGCCTACAGAATCGGGATTATCTAAGCTCCACTTTATTTGGGAATGCAGAGCAGGGTGTAAGGAGAAGACAATCAAATTTAAACACTAAAATTTAGGTGCTAACTGTGAACACAACATTACCTAACTCCTACTTATGGATGTTCCAAAGCACAATGTACTGACCATTTCTACTATGACAGATAGAGCATTTCAGTAGCGAGAAGATCAGGCTGTGCTTGGCACTTGAAAATCTCTAGCCCTAAATTCTGGTGCTGGTCACTGACAGGGACAGCTACAGCAAGGATCTATCTAAAAGTCATTCGGGTGCGTAAGAGAAATAAATAGTTCTTAAAAAGGCAGAATAAACAAATCCATTTGTTTAAACTTCTCTTGATTCATTTTAGGGTTATTCTCACTTGATAGAGTTATAAATGCCTGAGCAAGGCAATAGACGCGTGGGCTGTCTGCTGATTCAGGCTTCTGCAGAGCAAAACTGCATTACGTCTACTGCATTAAGGCCTTACCCAACTGCCGAAATGGCCTTGGGATTAGGTCCTATGGGAAGTGAAAACAAAAGTAAAATACTTGAGTGCAAAACTAAATCAATAATCCTGAAGCTTTTTATTCCTCTCAGTCAAGAGTCAAATGAAAGACAATCAATACAATTATTGTAACTTCTTCCTGAAAAAGCAACAGATAATCTAGTCTGTGGAGCTGGGGGGACCCAAAGCACAGTGCAAAAGATCATGAGAACAGCAAAGGATGCTCAGTGCTTTTCTAGCCTGTTCTGCCAAACTCACAGGAAGTAGAAACAAATTCCAGGGTAGTGCCATTATTGCCAATGGCTGCTTTCTAAAAGGGACTGCATTTCTCCACTAAATCTAAACCTGCATGCCAAATGGAAACACTCGTGCACACGAAGCTCAAAACAGGTTTTCTGCAGAGTAAAACTTTCATCAATAATTATTTTATGCTGCAGGACAAGAAATGTTCAACAATCCAATATCTCTGTTCACATTCACAGCGTCTTTGCTTTGCTCACCACCTCCCCATTTTTTTCAATTCACACCTACAGCCTCCCATGCAGAATTCCCTTCCCACAGACAGCAGCTGCACTAACAAGAACAGAGCATCTCGCATTATTAGACCTTTTTTTGCTACAGAACCTTTATAGAGACTAAATAGACTACAAGCAATACACAGCAATGAAATTTAAACAACCTTGGCAGAGAATCAGAAAAAAACAAAGCACCGAAAAAGGAACTGAAATCTGGGAGTTATGAGCAGAGTCTTTAAAACTGGTGACAAGCATAGTGGCTTTGTAGCAGGAATGCCTCTTTTTTGAAGGCAGTTTTCATAGCAGTAGTTTCCCAAGTATAAAAACCACACATATTTCCCCCACAAAGATCTGTCCTGCCAGTCCCCTGCCTAGCCAGCCTCCCCAACAGGTCTGCAGCATGCAGAGCTGACAAGTGTAAGAGGTTCAGGTGCACACACGCACCTGCTAACTGGGAAAGCTGCTCCAAGCTGCCCCTCCACTGCAGCTGGGATTTAGCCTAAAGTCTGAGGACTCAGTTTCTCTTGACAAAGACTGGCTCTAGGAACAACCTGGGTGGAGGGTGTAACAGGAGTGTTTCTCTTCCACCCAGAGACCCCTCTGCTCTGCCACTACAAAGCAGAATAACTCCAACTGCTGTATATACCCAGCCTCCTCTCATCTTATGACCTTAGCGTCTAAATATAGAAATATCAGCTATGATGCCTCTGCCAGATTTATGCCTTTGTGTCTTCCTCATAGGTGACTCAGTTTTAGTCTTCCACCTCTTTGTCTAGTACATATGATCATTGTGGCAGTGAGAGAACAGTTTTTCTGACAGGTTGCCCCAGTATCTTGCACTTCAGTCCTCCGGCATCTCCTTCCAATAACATCTTTCTGTCTGCTTCCAATATTACTGCTGTCCTGATTGCCCCTCTATGGTTTCTTTTTGGCTCTATCAATAGGCAGATTTCCCAAAATCATTTTCCCAAGGACTTCAAGGAGAGCACTCCATCCCAATGGCAAAGGCTCCCCTTCAAACCAGTTTCCCTCCCTCTTTTCCGTCTTTTTACTAGAAGTTACACAGAACAAGTTTCTTTTGGTAAATCTGAATCACTGAAAGCAACAAGGAAAATGCAAAGCTTCCCAGCAGAGGAGTTAATTCTGCATTCAGTTATGCACTTACCTACATTTGTTATTCTCTGTCTTTTTACCAGCATTCACTACTTTCAGTTATTCACAATTCTGTGTATTAATACCAAAGAGAAAATATTTATCTAGTAAATATTGGTCCTACAGTGCAGCCTGCGTCTCTTGCTTTGGTGGAAGGTCCTCTAACCACCAGGTTATTAAAAAGACTGGAACAGAGATATTTTCCAACACTTCTACTGCCCATGTAAGAGACTACTTAGGTATTTTACAATTGAAAAAGAAAAAAAAATAAAGGGGAGAGGGGAAATAAACAGCCAAAGAAGCAAGTACTGGGACTCAAGTCCTTTTATGAACCAAAAACCGTTGCCCGCAGTTGCACAGAAAACCTGTGGAAGAGAAAGAAATTGAGTTTCAGAGGCACAAGGTAGTCTTTCCTTTCTATGAACAGCACAGCCTCCATATTTTCAGCAACAAACAAGTACTGTGATTGATAATCTGTGTTAATGTATTAAGCCATCACCTCTAAAAACAGCCTGGAGATCTACATTGGTTTGAAGAGCAGTGTAATTATAAACTAATCTACTATGTTGGACAGGAATTAAAGCACAGTGGTATAGACCTAAATCCACGAAAACAAAGAGAAAGTGTGTATGAGAGTATTCAGGAAGACTTCACTGCCTCTTGACACACAGTTTCCATTGGCTCACTATTTTCACACCTTAGCTTAGTAGTATTAGAAGCTTGTAGTATCTCTAATGCTGCAGGGTATTGTTATATGAGATAGTCCAGGCTTTGCCTTCATCCTTGTACTATTTTTAAAAGAATAGTATTAATGAGGAACAACGTGTAATTTTGTGCTTGGAAGCAGGTGACATCAGAAATGTGTCCCTGTGCTTTAACATGCAATTCGAATAGACCTGTGAGTTAGTCACATGCAATGCAGCATCAGCTGTTATATTTATTGTAAGAGTCTTTCTCCCAGGAATTTAACTGGTTATTTGATTATGGATATGTAACTAAAAGGGGTTTATCATGGCTCAAAATCCTGACTGTGAGAACCACACCTCAAAGTCTCCTCCAATGCCAGAAGGTT
Organism: Phalacrocorax aristotelis; assembly: GCF_949628215.1. Taxonomy (NCBI): domain Eukaryota; kingdom Metazoa; phylum Chordata; class Aves; order Suliformes; family Phalacrocoracidae; genus Phalacrocorax; species Phalacrocorax aristotelis. The sequence continues at coordinate 71,467,632 of NC_134279.1, read as the reverse complement.
TATTTCTGACATACTGACAGCTTTTAAAAAAAAAAAAGTTAATCCCAGGAGACTTACTCGTAGAGACCCTTTAGTAATAATGAATAAAATACAAGAAAAAATAGGCTGTAAGCTCACCAAGTACAGGCATAGAATTGTGTGTGGAATTTTATCTTGGATTCAGAGTCAAATTCCACAGTTTTTCCTTGCTGTAGTTTCACGGATTATACCAATAGATCTGAACTTCCCTGAATACAAGATGAGAGGGAATACAAGGAGAATGTAGATATCAATCTCAGGTCCACACACCAGAATCAAATGTTTTCCTTTATTTTAAACCAGAGATAAGTTATGCCTTACGCTATCTTGCTTAATGAATTAAACACATTTTGAGACAATGAAAAGACTCACAATGTCAGTTTTTATTCAAAAATTAATACAATTAAGTAATTAATTAATGCAACTATAATTCTCTTCAGAAACCAATTCATTGTTGTTTCCCATAAAACTTCACTATCTGTGAAGGTCTCAGTGCAGATAGGGCCTCCTCTACCATGACATCCTCCTATACTTTTTTGAAGCAGATATAAGAATCCATCCAGAATGGCAGAAGTAAATAGCACTCCCGTAAAGTCACAGATGAAATTGGAGAACATGCAAACAATTGTGTAATATAGAAATGTATTTGCCAATATGCTACTGGTCAAATTTACTTGTATTAACATATGAACACAACTGAAAACATTTAACTCACTTATTAACAGGCCATATTAACAGAGATCTAGTTGGCTACCCAGCACTTCTATGCATAATATTATTTGACAGATGAGATAAAGTGGAGAGCTCTCACAGAGACTAACAAAACATGATCAGAGCTGGAGGGACTCGCCTACAATGACATAACAAAGCAAGCTAAACCTGTGAGGGTTCTGCTGAAGGAAGGAAGAAGGAAACATGAATGTAGTTGATGATGAACTGTGAAAAGTAAAAAGGAAAGAAGGGAAGGACTTAGTACACGTAAAATTGAGTGCAAAAGGATAAACTTTTTGAATACCTAGGAAGTGTATAATAATCCTCCTATAAAAATGACAGCAGGCATGACTTTTTAGATACTCAAAAGTATTGTTCTGTTCTGAAGAGCTTCAAAATAAAATGACACCTTCTTTTCCATGGCATCTGCTCCTTGCAGAGACATACCTGAACAAAACTAAATAGTACTGCTTTCATTCCTCCTAGCCTCATTCTCACTGCACAGTCCCATTGCCTTCAGTGCATAATTGGAAAAAAGTGGATTTTTTTTTTCCCTGATGACAGTCAATGAACCTTCCACCTGAAGAAGTTTATCTCTTACTGGAGACAGTTTTAAGTGCGCACACACACACACACAGAAAAAGGAGGAACATAACTTAATTCTCATATTTCAAATTGAGTTTATGGGTCTGACAGAAAAAAAAAAAAAACCAGAGCTTTTCACTAGTAAACCTGAAACTTAAAACATTGAGAGGCTGCAAGTGTAGAACCCCAGGATGAACTGACAAAGGCATTATTTGAGAGAGGAATTTTGGACTAAACAAAACTCAAAAGTAACATATCATGTTAGAGCAAACATTCACCAGAAATCACAGTGCTCGGATGATATCCTCAACGGTATAAAGTAGCTACAGCAAGGACCATACGATAAACCAAGAAAGGTCTGCAGTCATGACAACAGCTCCTTTCAGTGCAGTAACAGCAATTCACAGGCATGCTAGAACTATACATAGGTAAGATGACAGTCATCTTATATAAATTTTTTTAAACCATTTGTCCTGGTTTCAGCTGGGATAGAGTTACATTTCTTTGTAGTAGCTAGCATGGGGCTATGTTTTGGAGTTTTGCTGGAAACAGCAGTGATAATGTGGAGATGTTTTAGTTGTTGCCAAGTAGCGCTTACACCGGTCAAGGACTTTTTCAGCTCCCCGTGCTCTGCCGGGGGCACAAGGAGCTGGGAGGGGGCACAGCCGGGACAGCTGACCCCAACTGGCCAAAGGGATATTCCATACCATATGACGTCATGCTCAGTATAAAAAGCTGGGGAAGAAGAAGGAAGGGGGACATTGGGAGAGATGGTGGTTGTCTTCCCAAGTAACCATTACATGTGATGGAGCCCTGCTTTCCTGGGGATGGCTGAGCACCTGCCTGCCCATGGGAAGTGGTGAATTAATTCCTTGTTTTGCTTTGCTTCCGTGCGCAGCTTTTGCTTTACCCATTAAACTGTCTTTATCTCAACCCATGAGTTGCCTCACTTTTGCTCTTCCGATTCTCTCCCTCGTCCCACCAGGGGGGAGTGAGCGAGCAGCTGCGTGGTGCTTGGTTGCTGACTGGGGCTAAACCACGACACCATTCCAAAACCATTTGCTTAGGTAGCCTTAAGATACTTGTTTGAGCCTGAAACCAAAAATACCAATGTATTAAATAAGTTTTAGAATGTTATTTTAAGCAGAGTATGATTTTATAAAACAGATTTATGGCCTATGGCAGATAATCACAGAAAAACAGTTTCTTCTCATAGTCAGAGTTTGCACTGATGTACATTTACAAGGTTAAGGATATGAGTAAAATCTAAATTTCTTTTAATTGTGAGTCTTATTGAAGAAAGTTTATTAATATCAATTTAATAGTCTGGATTTATACTGAGTTGGTATCAGACCACACTCCACAATGAATGCTCTGTTCAAAAAGGCCAGTTAGAGTCATATTTTCTAAACTGGAGAGTATCCTTTTGAGTGCCATAAATGTGACTTAAACCACTAAGAAAAAAAAATCCCAACCACCCAGAAATGCTGGGAACCCAACCCCTCACAGTATTGATTCTCTTGCTACATTTCAAAAGAAATCAAGAGGGAGAAGATATTGGTGATGATGTTGACACACTAGAAAATCTAGTCTCAATGCCACTAATAGCAAAACCATCAATATAAAACAAAATGTGCATTTTTATTAAGTTAACATAAAGTGGAGTCAGGGCTTTCCCAAAGATTCTGCTGGCATTATAGTGGAATATGGGAATTCATATATGAAATATAGTTACTGCTATTTGGTTTTGTGACCAAAACTGAGGGGGGGATCATTCCTATGTATTTTATTTTTTTATTCTTGCTGCTTGGGATTATTGCTACTGATTGTTTGATCCCAAAAGGGGAAGCATGTAGAGAGAAGAATGAAAAGAAATGAATGGGTAGACAATTATACTCCACCAGATGTACTTGAAATCAATCATGATGCAGTTTACTCAGGCTGTTTTCCTGAGCTTGCTGTCTCTATGAACTGTTCAAGAGAAAACCTCAGTAGTGATCCAGCTTTCTGCACATTGATTTTTAACAGCGCTGTCATTTCAGCCAATAGAACTCAGGTAGAGACTAAGTGGAAACGTTTTCTTTTATTGGGGAACTAGCAAGCGCATATAGGAATTTCCCCAGAAAATACAAAAGAGAGAGAAAACAAAAGGGGTGCCAGCTCACAGAATTACTGGGCAGTGCTGCAATGTAAGAACAAGTGAAGGGGGAAAACAATCAGTGAAAAGGAAAAAGGAATATTTCTTTTTTTGTTATTAATGAAGTTTTTTAATGTTGCAATTCTGCTCACAGTTGTTACATATGAAACATTCTCCAAATAGTAATTAAAAATGTCACCAGTCAGAATATTTTCATGCATTATGTTCACTCACTGCATTCACATATTTGCAACTCACTAGCTCTTGGGACAAAGGAATCACACAGGGGCAAATAATAATTGACCCACCTTTCACTGTTAGTATAAAAGAAATTCCAGTATAAGGTATGATCAGTAGTAGATAAACTGATTTTTTTTAAATATTTTCCAGTTTAATAACATAAGTTACAGACTTGAAACCAAAAGAAAATGTTATTTTTATATCACCTTGTATCTGTTTAACACCCAAAGCAATCACTTCTAATAAAATGGGGGTGTTAAGAACGGGAGAGGAAGACGTCCACTTCAGCAACAGATTTAGTTTTACCATTTTAATAACCAGTAAATTCAAATTGTGCTAACATGCCAATCCAGCAAGCAAAACTGTCCAGGAAGCTGCACACTCCGTGGAGAGTTTTGCCACTGCAATGGGCAACAGATACTCTCCATCTTCTGAGTCTGAAGATCCACTAATTACAAAACATATTCTATACCCGGAAGGCTTTCAGGATCGGATCTTCACTTCTAAGCACAAACATTCAGAAACTCTGCACATTTTACTTGTAAAGGTTATTGAATACAGCAGTAACATGATTACTAGAGAACAGTTGTTATATTGGTAGTGCATGAGACTGACTTCATATTGAAGGGTCAAATATCAGGAAGATTGATGTAATATATGTAATTCAAACCTAATCAATACATTTACTTCGTTCTGAGTGCGCAAATTAAATTAATTTTCTTTTAACACAGCACTACTAGCATCTAGGCACTTCAATTTCTAATCCAGTGATTCTTCTTCCATCTCAGTTTCCCTATTTGTAAAACAGAGATAAAACTTACCTTCCCCACCCAGTGGATGTGTGGATTAGCTAGAGAGGCTGAAAACCCTTTGAAGATGAGAAGTGCTCATCATCATTATCCAATGGCAGCATTCCAATTACAGTCTCTCGTCCTTCTTCCTTTAGAAGCTGTCAAACATAATATACCGCTCCATGCGTCACAAAGATTAAATATGTCTAATATGACAGGTTTAAGATGGACAGGATACTATCTTAACAAGGTTACATGCAAATACAATTACTTGTTTGCTAATTCATTTCATTTAACCTACAAATGCTGTCAGTCTGCTTTCTGCAAAGAAGGACCCCAGAGTTCTGCCATTAAGGGGACATTTTTTCTTTAGAGGAACATTTTTTCTTTAGAGTGCGGAACAACCTCTTCTTCATTACTACCTCCGCCATGTCAGACCTGTGTATTTCATATTAGTCTTATAAAGGCATTATGAGAATTTCACAGTTCTTGGATTTCTTGGAAGTTACTTTTTGTCCTAAGCACACTGTCCAGCTGCCACACATTTTCCATTAGTGACTTAATCCTGATTATATTTTCATTTTACTGAAGGAATATCTATAGTAGAGAAGAAACAGGGCAGAATTCAGAAGCATTTAGGCACCTGTAGTAATTGCAGGCTAAGAATAGTCTGGTTTTTAGAATTTCACAAGGTCTGAATATTTAAGTAGCTACACACCCTTTAAAAACCTTCTTTCCTTGAAGTCAGAGACAAAACATCTAAACAAGAACTAGAATTAATGTGTTTTGATATCAGCAGGATACATCTTCCGCATCTGATTCATTAAACTGACTTCCAGAGCAACAAGTATCACTTCAGGACAGTACAGTCACTGGCAAAGTATACGTACTCCCAAAGAGTCCTTCTGCACAAAGGTGCTCCCTTCAGGGGGCAGGTTTTCTGTCCTGGCATGCACGCATTTGGTGCCATTTCTGCACAACCCAGGCAAAGCCGCTGTACCAGGGTTCAGCTCCCTGGAGTTAACATCACTTCTAGCCTTGCCACTTCGCTCCCTCCCTTGCCACCAGCAGCCCCTGCTCTGCTGGACGCACCCAATGTGGGCAATGCACCAGCAGCCACAGCCTTGCCAGCACAGTAGTCAATACCCTCATTAGCAGCAGAACGAGGCCATGTGGCCAGGTGCCCTACACTGCTAAATGACAGACGGTTGATCTCGATTTTGCAATGTAATGAAGGAAGTGAAGTAAATGAGAAGAGCTCAAAAGGCATGTCAATAGGATAAAGAGAACACAGAATTCTTTGCTTTTTCAGAAAATTTTTCTGTCGGCCCAAGCCAAGACAAAGGCACCAGCTGACAACCCTCAGTTAACCTGCTAGAAGCCAAGTTCCACAAGTTAAATTCCATGAGTGTTTTAGAAACCCACTTCACTCCTTATAGCAATCCAACTTTATTACAGACTTTCCAAACATACTATAGCGTTGAAAAAACAGGTGAGAGCACCTCTAGCCTCTTTACAGAACTGGATTTATAAAAAGCCATGCAAAAGGTGCTGGTTTTGGCTGAGAAAGAGTTAATTGTCTTCAATGTAGCACCTGTAGTAAATAGTCATGGTCCTTTCCAGCTTCCCATGCTCTGCCACATGGGCAAGAGGCCAGGAGCAGCAGGGCCACAGCCAAGACAGCTGACCCCGACTGGCCAATGGGGTGTTCATTCCATACCATGTGATGCCATGACCAGTCCATTAACTGGGGCAGCTGGCATGCAGGGGGGTGGTTGTGGCTTGGGGACTGGTGGCATTGGGTTGGTAGGTGGCCCCCTGGGTTTTGTGCCTCTCATTGTTTTCCTTTCCATTGCATTATTGTTGCTGTCATGGTTTTGTTTTATTTATTAAACTGTTCTTATCTCAACCCATGAGCTTTACCCCTCTGATTCTCTCCCCAGTCCTGCCAGTGGGTGAGTGAGTGAGCGGCTGTGTTGGGCTGAGTTGCTGGCTAAACTGCAACATCTTCTAATCAGTTTAGGAAATAGAGAATGGAATTTTTAAGGCTCACTTTGCTGTGAAACTACAACCATGCTCTTTTATGTGGGTCTGTAGGTCAATCCTACAGCAAGTGCAAAGGCAGACAAGACCCCTTTTTGCTGCAGCAAGACACAGATTCACTGGAGCCTGTTGCCTTTTCAAAAATGGCAAGCAATGCTGCATTTTGACCTATTTTGGGCACCCCTGCTACACTGTCGAGCAATTCAATTCCATAGAAACTTTCTTGCCATTGATAAGTAGAGCTTGCTAGAGAAACCTGGGCAACTGAGAGGTTTGGGGTCTTAGTGGGGTGGGTGCATTTTTTGTAGAGAAGCCCACTTAAGAGCCATCCTTCTGTTACCAATTGTTAATTTTTAGAAACCAATTTTTAAAACCAAGTTTAATTCTTGTTCATTACTTTATAAAGACACAAAGTGTTATGGGTGAACAAGAGTGCTCACTAGAATTATAATTTCCAAGCCATTTGAAACCTATTTTTGCAGAGAAGCACACACATGCGCTTAAAAGTTTGATGTACAGGCCTACAATTAATTTGCTATCATCTTATGACAGCAAAGAAAGAGGCTGAGAAATGATTGATAGGTTACACTTCAGAGAAACAGAGGGATGTCTGTGTGAGCAACTTATCATCGTCTCATCGGTTACTCTGCAAAAGATTGACCTTTTTAATTCCCATATGAACCTGAAGCTAACTTAAAGCAGAAAAGCCCTGTTACACACACAGCACTGACAGCTACAAATTTTTTTTTTTTCTTCAGACCAGAACACACATTCCTTTATCTTAAATTCTTCAAGGGCAAGGCAGTTAGGTTTGGCCAAAAGAGAGACTGCTGGGATAGTGGCAGTAGCCCTGCGGCTACAAGCTGAAGCAGTATGGCAAAACCAGAGCATAATTTCTCTGCCTGCATCCTTCACACTCCAGTGTGGATAAGCGAGGCTGGAGATCCAATTTCAAAGCCATCCATCTTGATCTGATCGATGAAGGTAGAGTCCTGTACGACTGCAAGCCTCAACAGGCAACCCTGCATTCTGATTTAAGTAACTTCCAACTCCAACCGTCTCAGTGGCCACATCTCTATATTAAAGACAGCAAAACACTACAACTCCAAGGGCTGTATCTGGCAGAAGACCAAATACAATAATGCCATATCTATATGGTCTTATTTCTATCACTATGTTTTCATTTCCTTAATGGCTTAAATATCTTCTTTATCTCAGATAAATGTGCAAGCTAGACTCCTTGTCTGCATAAACTACAAGTTTCTTTATTGGTGTGCACACATCCAATGTAATCTTTGCAATCGTCTACAATAAAAAAAGCAACAAAGGCAGCACAAAGGAATCTGAAATCTTTGCTGTTCCCCTGAAATACAGTGGCTAATTTTCTTTAACCATCTGCTCTGTCTGCCTTAAACTAACCCTAATCCCCTATCTCATCTGAAGACAACCTTTTGTGGTATCCAAAGCTCTGCTACACCAAGCAATACGTGTAACAGATTTTCATTACCATGCTAGCTGCCACCATTAAGACCCATTTGCTTGGACTGCTCAGATAGAGCAGCTGCCGTGATTTAAGATCTCTGCTCCAGCTCAGCTCTGATCAGAGGAGCCTCAGAAAACTGGCAGTATATTTAAAGTTATTTGCTGTAATGAAGCCATACCACACACTTTAGAAGTCTATTGTCAAAGCATAATTGCCATTGCTGCTACACCTCAGGACCTCCGGACTGGATTACTGTATTGATTTTTACACAGAGCAGCTGTGGATCACTTCAGCATTGCAAGCAATGGAGAAAGCAGCTATCCTCAAGGAACACAACATAACAATTTTTCAGACCATATGACTGTCCTGTTAACCCTAGTACAGTTCAAGATGTTGATGCTGAGCTATGAAAGTCTTTATATGGGTTAGGTCCAAGCTATTTTTAAGATCACCTTTCTTCCTCTGAGTGCTGTACCTGTAAAGGGAAGCCTCCTAGTTTTAATTAATAATGCCAACAGCAGGACATTTTTATTGAAGCAAATTTGACAGCAGACTACGGTTCCCATACCTGTCTGATATAGCCCTATCTGCCTACATTTAGCACAAGGTATATGACTATGAAGACACACATGGCAAGCAGGAGTCTACACAAACACATCTCATCAATACAGGAATGTTTCTTTTTAAACTCAGAAATATTTTAAAGCCTTGTCTTAAAATTGCAAATCCTTTAACCAAGATGCCTCTACAATCCCTTCATTCTCCATGATCTTGCACGATAGCTCAGCTCCCAACAAACAATGTAGCTTTGAGCGAAGCAGCAAGGACTGTGTATTTTCACTGGCTGGATTCCAACTATTAAAGTCCTTGTCAAAAGAAATTCTCCATAGCCTGTGTTTAACTCCAAACACAAACTACATTTCAGGGAAAACTTTTTCTAGGTGAAGCATCATTAAAAATCATCACCACAAGCAGAAAAATTAATGTTTCATTTATATGCTTGTGAATGCAAAGAAATAATGATCTTGATGGGAATACATACTGATATTCTTTTTTTTTTCCTAAATAAAGCTTAATAAACATCTTGAGTTTCATACTTCGTTGGAAACTAAATTGGATTTCTAAATCTCTAGCTATAAATCCTTGAAACTACTCAGCATCTGATGTCAGGAGATCCACTATTCAGTGCCTTTGAAAATAAAACTACGTGTATTTCAAAGCCCAGAGAGGATTTAAGAAGGTAAGCTAAAAAAACGCCCACCCACCCCAAAAGCCAAACAAACTTGAAAAACTACCCTTCAAATCATATATGCCCAAAGAAAGGAAGAGTTGCATGGTATAAGTATATCTTAATCCTGGCATGCATATATTTATTTCTACTGCCTTTCATCAATAAGCAGTAGAAATCCATGCACCTGGGAAGTTAAAACAGAAATCACAACCTGACTCTGCACAAGTTGTACACAAAGTTATATTTCCAGAGTGGGTTCTGCTGACAGGATTACGCACAGGAAGGACTGTTCAACACGGAGGAAGGCTAGGGATCAGCATCAGTATATCACTTGGGAAAGATGAAGGCAAACAGTAGCATCCACTATAGCATGGGAGGCACGTGTTTGATTTGTGTTTCCATGGGTGGCACGGATTAACTACTTATAGCACAGTGAAAAACAAAATGAACCATGAAAACTGTAATGGACTGGTATAATTTCTGGCCACTTAGTGGCTTTACACTCTTGGCCTTTTCCCCACACACTGGAAAATAAACAAGTACAGGTGCGAGTTCCTTGTAAATGGGAACACGCAAAGCTTCCCCAACAGCTGCTTTATCTGCTCTCTCTGAGATAATATTGCAAGTCGAAGCCCTAACTAATCCAATTGCTGAAATAAAAAGGCTAATGTCATCATTTTTCTAATCACTTCAACAAGCTACATATACACAAAGTGATTATTACATACACTATGCTCCCTTTGCTTGCAGAAAACTCATCATCCTATTGATTGCACTTTATATTTAGATTCCAGAAATGAAAGTACTTCAAGCTTAGAAAGCAACAGCCTGGCCTTCAGGTTGGGTAGTTCCCTATCAGATAGTTAGTAGGGACAGACAGACAAAAAAACAGTATCTACATTAATGTCTATGACTCACTAGAAAATTCCCCCCCTTAAAAACTTCCACTCTGGACAGCTATGCAGTGTCTCCACTATGAAGTACAATTTATTTCTTCTCCACCCAAGACAGAGCTGCATTTCCAACCACAACCCCTACAAATACACCGCTGCCCCATCAACAAACCCAGTGAGAGTGTTATGGCAACCGCATAATTCTGTCCCTTGAAGAAAAGGGTTATTTTGAACACACAGGCACCACTGCAAGTCCTCAATGTTACTGAACCAAAAGAAAAGAGAGAACTCACATTCATGCTCTGAAACTGGTATTTTAAATATTGCTTCATCCTGCCATATGCCTTTGCGTTTGGATGGTACCAGATCCCAAATGCCACAAACCACAGGCCTGAAATGGTGTGGGAAACAGCTGCAGGCTTGCCTCAAGCGCAGCCAGCACTCCTAACATGAGACCAAGCAATATGAGATATCCCAAACTGCTATTTTGGTAGAAATCAATCATTTATTCTTCTGAAATGTTATTATGTTTATTTGAGGGTGTTAGTAAAATGCATAAGACAGGAATATATTAGAGAACAAGCGCACTGTGAAACTCTTGGCATAACCACCAGGTGAAGCCCACAAGTTTATATTCTACTCTTTTTTTATTCTACTATTTTCTATTATGTTTCTCCCAAATAGTAGCTATTACATGAAGTTGACGTTGCAGGTGTGCAGCACAGGCCTCTGTGTTATCAAGGCATTATGGAATTACATAAACCAAATAATTTAATTGAAATAATCAAAAATTACTTATTAGAATTGAAGTGAAATATGAGCAGAGCTTGGCTTTCCTCCAATATGTGCTAGCAACAATATCCCAACCTTTTTAACATATTGCAAGATTTTGTATAGGCAAGAGATCACAAGATAAATCAGTTCCTCTCTTTGTGCAGTACACAAATCATGTACTCATTCAGTACATACCAAAACCTTCACAGACATCTTGAAGTTTTCTTTCTAAGAATACACCAGGCTGACTAATAAATTAAAAGTGTCTTCCATGGATGGACCAAATTCCCAGTGAGATTTAGAGAGTTCAGGTACATCACAAAACAGATCCTTTCAATGAGTTAAGCAAAGCTAGAGAAAACCATCAACACCCAGTGAAAGAAATTCAACTGTTTTGCAAAGTTCACATAGAATTTGATGAACATATATGAAATACGCCTTTTTTGCTAATGGGCATGAAACAGTTAGTCCTCTAAATTACTTGTTCAAACAGTTAACATTTTATATCAATTCAATTTTTTCAACTTACCTTGTCACCTTGCATATCAACGTATAAAAAAATAAGTAAGTAGACAATATTTAGCATTAGCACACACAAAGAACACTATTACTTGTACAACACAAATGCTGCGTTAGCAAATGAACACATTAAAAACCTCTGCTCTCCACCTTAAAAGACTGAACCAGCTAGGTTGTCTATGGAGAGGTGTCCTTGCAAACAGAAATCCTCATAGTGTCAAAAGTAGTGTTAGTCATCCAAGCTATCTACGTGGTAAGGAGCAAAGGCATACAATGAAGACATCACTGTATTCTGAAGCTTAAAAATGAACATTACTTCAGTATAACAGCCTCAGCCTCTAAACACAGGCAGAGGCACAAGAGTGTGGAGCTGCTGGAAGACAATGATACAGGCTCCTAACAGCTCCTAACACACGGCTGCACAGCTCATCCCCGCTCTTCGAGGCAGCTCTGGGTAACAGAGTAAAATATCAGGGTGGAGAGGAATCATGGTTATGTCTTCATTTGACAGTATTCACTACGGCAGCCTCAGATGAGTGCAAGAACAGGAGCTATAACTGCTCAGGGGATTGTAGATGAGACAGCAGGAGGAGGGAGGGAACTGACGAGATGATGCATCTAAAAGACTATTCCAGAAAACTGCACTGATGCCTATATCATTGATATAAAGGCTGAAATTCTGAAGGCTTCATCCTAAAGCTGGAAAACCAAGACCATATTTATATGAATACCTTGTTTTCAAATTATGAACACCATGAAACTTATGAAAGTTATCAGAGGCTACAGGTGCTTAGCATTGATATAGGTCAGGTCACTCAGTTATTCAAGAGGGAGTGATAAAACCCCATGTGTAAGATGTGCGACACATCCCAGTTTTGGGGCTCCTCTCATAGGCCAGGCTGACGTGGGAGTGACAGATCTGAGTGCCTTTCCATGTACAGGAGGAGCTAATCCCCATCTCCTCATATTCCTCTTGGGGAAACAGAAAGCAAGCAGTAGAGGAGTCCAAAGACCACCAATTAGATTATGCTGATTTAGGGATGTACCTTTAGATGTGCCTGGGATTTGAAAATTTTGTTTGCTGTTACTTTATGCATGAGCAAAAGCACTCCTCTTTCCAACCCCTCAGGACAGAATAAAAAACATAGTAAATCAATAACTGCCACTAAATATAAAACTATTTCTGAATCCTCACAGCAAATAAAGAACCTGTGTCTTATCTAGCCTTCAATGTAAAAAGAGATCAAATTCTTAAGGCCATATTTTATACTCCCCTGATAGCACATGGTACGATTTATTAGCCTGTGGACGGCAAAGAATATCTTATGATATATTAGTGTAGGCAGAGGATAACCCACCTCTGCCAGTTAGACCCAGAAGGCACTCAGAAGTTAATTTTCCTCTAGTGTCTTCCATTCTGAAGATCTGGGAAAATGTGAACCCAACTGATTCCACTGACTCATCTTCTCCACGTAAATAGCAATTTAGAAGACAGAAATGTTAAAAGGCTGGTGTCTGTTGAGCTCAATATATTACATCTGGAGAGAAGGCCATTATTGACCTGATAAATTGAAACTGATAAATCTTAGGCTGTATCCATATCACGAAAAAAAAATTAATAATGTGGACTGAAAAGAAAACCATAATTTTATATTTGCCTCATCTCCAGGAATATACCTAGAAATGTACATTTCAGGAATTGAACATGAACTATTCAGCAACCCTTATATTGTGACTGGAAAGGACTACTCTGTTTCAAAAAATGACTATACTGTGTACATCAAAAGAGGAATGAAAGCTCTGAGAGTTTATGCCGTATTTAAATATTGATGAACTACAAATGTAATGGCTAATTCAAGACAAAAAAGTAATCTATTTCTTCAAGACCGAGCAGTCGTAAGGGTCTTGGCTGGTTCAAATGATCAAAAACTACAATGAAAGTGTTTCCCTTGAGCTGTACAGTTAACACATCATGTGCTTTGCAGAGTACCCAGCTATAGGCTCTATTACCTGGGGATAATATCCACTTATATGTTCTCCAATTCTCCTGTGCACTTTTGTATTAACAGATTTGTACCATACAGCTTGACTACCATTATTTCACATGCATTAACACAGAAGAGAGTGTTCTCAGGAATGGAAGTGTTCCTTTTTTGACTGGTTAAAAAAAATAACTATGATAGCAAATTTTACAAATACTTAGTCATGGAAGGCAACCACATTGTGTAACACATCCAGCACTTAAAAATTCAAAATAGCAACTATAAATAAAGTCAGTAAGCAAGTTGGATAAAATCTCATTGCCAGAACTAAAATGCAGAGTTGACATATGCTTAACACTCATATTGTGGAAGTGCTGCCAGGCCAAAGCCAGCTGAAGCCTGTTAAGTCAGTAAACCCCAAGGACTGTATCATATTAAAACCAGTATATGTTTGGAAAGGCTGGGCAGAACATCTGGAAAGGCTTCTCAGCTCTAGCTGGCACTCTTCTGGCATGAAACCTTAGTTTAACACAGACTGATGTAAACATAAAGCATTGAACTGAACTATATTCGTCTGGGAAGGAAGCTTCTTATTCTCGATGGGGACACCCAGGGAATAGCACTTATTTCCTGCAAGATGAACAGAAGGTTACAACTTCTGGATAGCACTGCCTCTATTCTTCACAAAGTGTCTCAAATAATTTAATTATGAGAGAGAGCACAGAATCAGAACTGGAATCACTCTACCATATTAACTTCTGATTATAGATGGATGTAAATTTTGGGAAATGAGCCTAGTCAGATCCACAAGATAACCATCAGGACAGAGTATCATTAAGCAAAGACAGAGATGAGCTGGCCAGACATTTGTCTCCTGTCTCCCACTGTTGAACCACAAATTCCTTCAGTTTGGTTGGGTTGTTTTTTTTTAAAGGCTTAGAGGTATCTTTTCTACCTCCAAATAAACTCGTTAAGGTAGAGAACAACTCAAAGCATACAGTTGCAAGAGCCAGCAACTGAGGAATAGTCACTGCGGTATCTTCTCAATGTAGTTTTTAATATTCTCTTCCTCCTGCTGTTTTTCAGAAATAGAAAAAACCTCAAACTGTAATTATCCCAACAGATGAAAGAATATTGGCCAACTATTCACAGGGGCACCCAACTTTGCTACACCTGTGAGGCCTTTCTGCTCGTAAGCAGTCATGAATCTCTTCTGCACCACCATGAAGAGCTCTACTATCAAAGTAAATATATGGGGGGAAAAGGGACTCCCATGATGGCCATGTCATTGTAACCCCCTTTCTAACCCTTCAGCTTCAAGTGCCTTCATCCATATCAAGAAAAGCATACACAAGCCAAAAAGCCTCATAAAACATTTCACTTACTGCCTTTTCTAAGAATTCAACAAAGCGGAGGATATTACATGACTGACAGGTGTTTGACAAACTATATCCCACGCGGAGTCTCAGAGTGACTACAGATCACTATGCAAAGAATCAAAAAGTTTATTTTCTTTTTAGAGTCCTCACAGAAACATTTGTACCCATGCTAGTGAGGAGAATAGGGCAACACAAAATTCATTCTAGAAAGTTCATCACCCTGCTGGAGACTGGAAGGGATACCAGCCTCAGTTTCTAGTACAATCGTTCAATTCGCAAAATGAGTAAAAAAATGGTTCATTCTGAGCATTTGCATTCTCTCAAAATAATCGATATATGTTGCTATTTAAAAAAAAAGGACCTCAGATGTCTGCTTCGGTGAGCAAACTCTCAGAATGGAAAACACACAGGAAGATGGGTCCTCCCCTTGGCTGGTTTACATCATTGTAATTAATTCAGGTACTGAACCTCACCAGTTGAGAATCTCGTATATCAAATAATTTAATTTCATGGATGGCCCTACATGGTGCAGTTAGATGTAGCTGCCGTTAATGTACAAATGTTTGTGGGTTTAACAAAGTCTGTTCCTTTCTGGATTGCAGGAGGGTGCCAGGGAACAGCAGGGTACTTGGTACCCCTCTCCTCGCACAGCCATCAGTGCGGGGACAGCCGCAGCTTTCAGCTGGTGCACAAGGGCACCAGGGCAGGATCCAGGAGGCAACTACAGGACTTGAAGTCCAAACTGGGATCTCCTGTGCAAAGCAAAGCAGGGTTGCTGGTTGAACTTCAACAGGGAGGTGCAAGCCTCCCTGCTTGGTTCATTCCAATGAAAACCTCCTCACCATTCTACCAAGGTCATGTAACAAGAGAGTTTATCTCACAGGATAAAAAAGGTTTCAGTATTAGGAAATTTGTTGCTGAGGTGATGTTGATGATTCACCCTTAGTCTGTGGCTTTATACCTAGCTACCATGGCACAAACGTCACACACACAACACTATCAGACTCTTGCACTTATGTGTGGAATAGACTCCAGGTCAGCAAAGCACGTACACCCACACTCCCCTCTCATGGTAATGCAGTGGGACTTAGTCATGCGCTTAAGTGACTGGTTGACAAAAATGGATTAAACCCGCGCCTGTAGTCAAATGCATGCTGAAGTGTTTGGCTGAAGGAGGGCATAAATCTGCCTTGAGTTAACTTGCTTTGCTTCCTTCATCTGTGTAGATTTGTGGTGGTAGTAGTTTTTACAGGTTCATAGACAGAGGGATAAATATTCTTCTACTGTTATAACATCTCCCAGGACTAGCTGGGAGATCTCAGGCTGGAAGAGAGTACACCAGTAACACAAACCATAGATCATAAGTAGAATTTTGCAAGAAGTATTAAAATTAGCTCGCACAATTTTATTTTCGAAATAAAACTGTTCAAAGATAGGGAAGACTCCCAAACCACGAAGCAATACTTACTTTGGCTCCCTTGAAATTCTTCAAGCAGCTGAATATCATTAGATGGATTCTAGTAAAGAAAAAAGAAAAAATAGGGCTCCAAACACCAATGACCTGACTCTGACCTTAGTTATTCAGGTGTAAATGGAAAGGAACTCCACTGAAGCCACTAGAATAAGAGCACCATCTTCTCCTTAATTACAGTACACTACACAAACCGCATTCAATATTTGTCAAAGATCAAAGGTCTGAGACTTATCTAGAAGAATGCAGAACTTGGCCTGGAAACTCCAAATTGAAGATTATAAAACAAATACGCAAACAAAAGCACAGTACTTGCACTACTGCCCAGTACAATTATTATTTTGTAGACAGTTACAATGACAAGCAATGGCCCGACGCTTGCGTATTTAGAATCCAAATGGAGCAACATTAAGAAAGTTAATGTTAAGGTGAGAGGGTCATTATATTCTATTGCCCAGACCCCAAAATGTTGTCATTCTTATGCAGTACATAGTAAGACATGATCCATTCCGTCAACTGCAACAGGAACATTTTGACACACACCCCCAAAAGAAGTAGGCAAAGTGTTCAGCAATCACTCCACACATAAATTCCCAGTGAAAAGACTTGTTTTGTTTTGTGTGGCCTCTAATATGTCCACTATGAGAAGACTTTGGCAGCACCCTCTATAAACTATCTGGAAGAGCCTGTTCTCAAGCACAGAAGGAAACAGGGAGACACATACAAACCATGACAGCTTTGATTCTGGACTGTTGCCAGTGTTCAGCAGAGCTTTAACGTTGATATAGAAAATTTTCCGCCTGTAGATTTTATAACATGTTTCTTACCCATGGGATCCATATATCTCCCTCAGACATCTATAATACAAACAAACGTGCATATAACTTTTTTCCAGGAGTGAAATGCAAACTGCATTTCATAGATAACACATTCCCTGATTATACACAGATCTATTGCACAGGACATTTATGTTTCAGTCACATCTTCTGAAAACATTTAGAGGAAAGAGGGGTTTGCATGTGTGTGCGTTCATTTGCTCCCAAGCAGCTAGTTCACTGCTAAGAAATGCTGATGAAATAGATTTTTATTGATCAGCTTCATGCTTCATCTAACATACTAGGATGTTTGGTGCCTGATCCACAGTAACTGAAAAATCAATTTCTTGCTTCCTTAATAAATTAATTTATTAAATGCAAAATATGTACAGCTGACATTTCAAGGAGCTAATTTGCAAAGTAAGGCAATGGTGGGATTCTTTAAGGAGGTGACCTATGTGTTTCAAAAGGCTGGGGACATATAGTAAAAAAGGGAGTAGCCAACAAAGTAATAAAATATTTTAAATATACTTGTCTGAATTTAGCTAACATAATTTTATTACCTGCCTTAGAAAAATTACTCTGAAACATACTCACTAATAAAGAATGTAATTTTTTTCATCTATTTATTTTTTTTATTTCAACATGTTTGCTAGCCAAGCCTCCCCTGCATTCTCAGAACTGTCGGCAGTTTTATTTTTAACCATAAATCACAGAACAAAGGATAATACAACACTTGCTACATAACAGAAATAAGCCCATCAACCACTATCATCATCACCTCTGCATTAGTGTTCATCCTTCTAAAAATGGAAGAGAAAATTCCAAGTGGTTCTAAATTAGGGAGGAGAAGCAAGGTTAGTGCAATTGTCTTCTTTTTTAAACTCTTGCCAAGAGATTCCACCTACAGCTCTCCACGATGGATCTTAAAAGCACCATCATGTCTAACACTTTCTGAAGTGATGCCAGCAGGTATATGTCCTACAAAAAAAACCCAGCTTCTCATCAGTGGAGAACCCCACATGAAAATGGGCTGACTGAAGGGCAGGGGAGAGGGAACAGTTTTAGAGCCTTCCCTCCCTCCCCTCTCCGAAATTGCCTCCCCAGCTGCAGAGCAGGTAGTCCCAAGTCAGGCGATGCAGTGAGGGGCCACTGTCCATACAGGCACCGACAAGCCTCACTGCAGCTGCGGCGGGGTGTGCTGAGGTTAGCACAGCCTCATTGCTTCCAGCACACATACGCTAGCTTCTGCTGGTACCGCAGCCTTTTAAAGGCTTAGATACAAAGCCTGTATCCAAAAGAAAAAGTTCTTATGGCACTAGTTGCCACAGGCACTAAGATGTCATTGGAAATTCAGCTGTTAGAGAACAGATAAACACCTTCAGGGCAAGCAGTGGTTATATTCTCTGCAATAACTTGCCGGTAATCTGTTTAAATGGTCTCTGCTCCTTCTCATCTACGTGAGGCTGTAGCCACCTAGCCCCCATCCAGCATCAACCCATTTTGAGAAAGAAACTTGGTCACATCAGCTACACTAGCACAGAGTCGCGTCTTGTTGACAATGGTGCTTAAATCAGACCAAAACATGAGGGAGAGCCTTCGCATCAGCAGGAGAAGTACCAGCCCCACCAGAGTGACACTGAGAAGATGCTGCCTTGCTTTTGGCAGAGCAACTAGAAAGTAGCTTTCCCCTATCTTCTGTTTTGGCCCCAAGCTTCAACATAATGATGATAACTGCAGTCCACACTTCTTCCCAACAACCGCGTGGTTATCGTTGCAACAGATGAGATTAGAACTCAAGGAACGCCATGTGCAAAAAAATACCTTTGCTGTTTGCAAGGTCTCCTAAAAGAAGTGATAGTTAAGAAAATCTGTTCCTGCTGTCTGTTCTTGTTCTCACAGAGACTCCTGGACAAATCCTCACTACAGCACGAGCAGGCGGCAGTGACGCAGACAAACAGGAGACGTACTGCCATGCAACTGGTGCTTAATCTACAGTCTGTACCTGCCAACAGAAACAGTGTGTCTTCACACTGTATCAGACTAACAAGCATGACAGGAAATCTAAAGCACCTAGATACTGTAAACTGCTGCAAGCATCTAAACAATCGTAGCCCAAGATAGAATATTAGCCATTTAATGGACAGTGGACATTTTTAATGATCACATGTGACTGACAGCACTCTCAGTCGAGCATGGTAGCTTACAACATACACTCCTAGTCCTTTGCAAAGTAGAATAAAACAAGGACATTTAAAGCACCTTCCCAGCAAGTTTTAAAAATATGGCCACTTCATTGCTTGCAAATAGCTTTTCATGTGGGAATGTTTACTCTGGAATCAGAGGAGAATATTTCAAAGTAGTCACAAATTTGATTTGTCAGTCTAGGAAAAAAGGAAAAAAAAAAATCATTGTAGCACAAGGATATCCCCATAGGGACATATACCGGTTAAACGGCAATTGTTTAAAATCCCACTTTAATTTTTCCAATAAAGCTTTTTACAAGCTATACCATTAGCTAGCCATGTACAGGACACTGACTGACCAGACTGTGAGAAACTAATTATGAGACCTTGAAAAACAGTCATAATAAATTAATACAGCTACTGATCAAATAACCATGATTCACATTTTCTTAGAGAATGAGAGTAACTGCAAAAAACATGGGGAAACACTGAAGATCACAAGAGCTATGAGCTCTGCCAAGGCATTACCCAGCCAGGAAAAACAAAAGTTTGGAAGAAAATTCTTCCAACATTCCCAGCGTATATTCATGCAACAAAACTGGAGTTCATGGAGATACTCCTTATTTACATGTCCCATTAAAATGTCATCCTTATATCATGGAACCAGAGCAATTTTCATAAAACTCAACTAAAAAAGAAGTCAGGTTTTCTTAGGATGGGACAAACAGGAATTATCCATGCAAGGCAGACAAATTAGATCAATCAGTTGGCATGGCACCCAAATAAATCTGCTGAGCAAAAGTTTGCAGGAGGTTTTCTATGGGCAAACAAATTGTTTCCAATCCCACCTTTTCTCCATCTTGTTCATTTATATCGATAACTCTACTACATTCTATTTTGTAGAAAACAAAAATGTCACATTATTTTTAAAAATGCTGAAACAGGACTTTGCAAGTGTATTTAGGAATAAATCTCAGAAGACTTGCACTGTCTCAGCACTTTTATGTCAATTTTATTGTATTTGTACTGATACCATTAAGCATTCTATCTGGCGGAATTTAAATGTAAGCAATTCATAACAGAATATTTTGAAATAATGTAACACATTAACTAGAACTTTCAGTTACACCGTACAATTTGTCAAATTGCCAACAGAACAACTCATTTGAAAAGACAGATTGTTGCTTATTCTTTAGCTGTCACTTGTGTTACTTCACTTCAGCTACTTTTGCCTGACACTTGGTGCGGAGTTAGTCAATCACACTGACGGCTGCCTGATGATCTCTGATAAAATGCACAAACAAAACAGAGATTCTAGTGACTCATCCGTCAGCCCGGAGAGTAACTTGATACCCCAGATAGTGGCTCTAGGGAAGAAGCTCCTGCCAGCCCCACATGCTGGTAGATATTACTGACACAATCTAGTCATGGCATCCTTCCCAAGACTCAGAAATTACTGGAATAAATTACTTGGATTTGCTGGATTAACAAATATCTTGAGATTCTGAATCTATATCTTGCCTGAGTATTTTTGCAAACTCTGCCTGCTACGGGCTTCTTTTGAAGCTAAGGCATTTAAAACAGCTATCCAATATGAAAAAAAAAAAAAAACCAAAAACAAAAGAAAACAAAAAACTTGGCAGAGTATGTAGAGATTCTCTGGGCTTGGACCAAACACCTCTGGAGATCCAACCAGACATCATCCACCAGGGACTCCACTGAGACCACCACCACCACCTTTGGTATTAGCTACCCAAAAGTTACGATGCAACATGAGCATCCCACCAGTCTCCCTTCTCAGAGGCTCAATTTTCCTTTCATGTGTTTAACTCATCCATATATTTTTATATCCTGCCTAGTGTTCCACAGGTGGAGCACAAATAAGACCTTATAAAACGATGCTGTTACAGAAATAATAAGAGTATGTCCACTGTCTGCCACTTTCCCTCCCCCTTCCATATGCACATATACAGCAAAAACCTTCCTGCATCTTAAAGCTGCAACTGCTCACTCGTGTGTGAAAATGAACCTCAGACTTCTACCAGTGATGAGGACAGAAGCCTAATGGTTTCGTCCAAATTAGCTCTTGAATTGGGTCATATATATTTTAATGAAGTAGAAGTTAATGTGGGGGCTGGAGTCAGGAAACTGGATGCTAGATGAGAGCCTGCGATTGCTTTTGTCCTTGGTTTGATTAGTTTAGCAATCGCAATCATTTACATAAATTGTGAATAACTTACAAAGGGGAATCACATCCCAAGGAGGTGGGAGAAAGGAACGTACAGCCGATTCATAAAAAGATTTTAATGTGCAATAAATACCAGGTAATTTTATTCTTTGCCCATGTGTTCCTCATTGAAAAAGCAACTCAGGTGGCTCAGGCAGTGCCGCACCGACCAGGACTGCCTTGCAGGCCTAAGCACAGATTACCATGAGAAACACAACGAACATCAGATGAAAAGAGATGGAGGGGTTTCCCTCTCATCCCAGTTAACGGGTGTTTACATCCTAGCAGCAATTATAATCTCCACCAAATATACCACTAAACAAACATATAAAATTTGACCTAGCTTGTCAATATGGCCCTGTCTCAGTGGATTCACCCTTCTGGAGCAACACTGCAATTCACTGGCTTGGTCACAAAGCACAGATGTGCACAGAAAATTGTTACCCAGAGTTACCCAGTTTACAATCCGGCATGAATCCCAATAGAATTAGACAAGCTTTCGGATGTAAAAAACTTTCATTTGCCCACAGAACTGATGCAGGCTGCAAGCTTTTTCACTGAAAGCACTGGCTGGTGTGCGTTCAGATATGAACTCAGCCCATCCACCTCGGAGGAGAACACATAATGTGTATTCTGACTGCTCCTTCCTCATCATTTTGACTGAGCATACGGAGAACCTAATTACCCTTCACTGGCTTATGGAAAAGGTCCTTTCACACCTTTTTTTCACATATTGGACTGAAACAACCAAAACATTTCATCTTCACTGAGCAGTTAGCTAGCAGGTGTTACCAACTTCATGATCCCCCCAGTTCTTCAGGAGAAGTCTTTTCTCCAATTTTTTTATCTGTTGCATAGATGAGTCAACATTATGTAAGAAGATATATTAATTAAAATAATGACAATATGTCACAGATGACTGGACTGGGCATTAAACCTGACTCAATGGGATTATCCATTTCAGCACACTAAATAAGCCCTATCGTCTCCTCTAGGAAATTACCATCTTCCTGAAACCCTCAGAGGTTAAAACGCTGATGTAGGAATATGCCAATGATACTGGTCCACATATGTTTCACTGAAGGCATCATGGCTGCACCTCCTTCTGTGAATTAAAGAGTGGCAGGGAACATGCCTGAGCACTGGAACTCACCTGCCCATTCTGGGAGCCATTGAGGGGCCCCACACTTATTTGGCTCATGACAACTCAGCCAACAAACCCTAGACATGGCCTGAGAACCGTGGTGAGCCAGGGACCAGACCCAGCAGGATGAGCAGCTGGAGTTACCCTGGTTTGGAGGATGCACTTGTTCAGCAGAGGTGTGACAGTCCTGGGCTGCTCCCACAACTGTCACCCTCCAGGCCAGTGTGATCCCAGGCCCATTCGTTTTGGTACTACAGGTTCCTGCCTATGGACTTCGTGATTAACCCAAGTAGGAAAACTGTGGGCCTCCTTGCCAAAAGATCTCATGAACACCACCATGATTTTACTCCCTTCAGGGGAGTACTTGACTTGGACAAGTACTTAAGATATCCACTGAGAGTTACTGTGTAAATGAACCATATGAGATTCAAGAAATCCCGTGAGCTAAACATTGTCTGAGGCTGAGAGAACATTCATGGAAGTATCAGACATGCTTGTCCCCTTTTTACCCACTGGGTCTGCTTATTATGGCCACTGTTGGAGACAGGATATTGGGCTAGATGAAGTCTTCGTCAAAACCAGTACAGCTGTTACGCTATTATGCAGAAGTAGTAACATCCATAAGGGTTTACTGTGACAGAGCAGATGTGAGGAAACGTTCAAGAAAACAGAGGAGCCGAGAAGTAATCTGGCAAGTAACATTTTGGCAGCAGTGTTGGCTTAAATAGCCTCCCTTCTCCCTGACCTCACCCACTTATTCCCACCACTCCCTTCTTTGTGCTTGTACAGCTGTTTGTGTAGCCACACCGTGAACCAGTCTAGAAAGGCATTTGGATGAGACACCTCTCTTCTTTTCTTTTTTCCCCCCTTTCTCTGGGTTATTTTTCAGCCAGATCAGTATCCAGATTTAGCTGCTGCACAGCTGAACAAATAGTTTGCCAGGACAACACAAGAAGCAGCACAAATCAGGAACACATGTCCAGGGCCAAGAGGTGTTTATGCTCAGCATAAGCGAAGCTTAATCGGGACCAGCACCAGCACCAGCACCAGCCCACAGCCTGAGACTCCTTTGGGTAATGGAAGAAGTGGCTTTGCCCAGAGCGGGAGCAGGGCCTGCTGCCCAGCCACAGCAATGACTGGGAGGACACTCTGCCCACCTGGTCCAGAAAAGATAGACCTTCAACAGGGATCAGACAGTGAGAGAAGTTGTTTGTACAGACATTCCCTGCATCATAACTCAGACAGAAGAGCTCTCCTAGGAGAAACCAAGCCACGTTCAGTTTAAAAATGGGACATCACCCAGGTACCTGTAAATCACCTGAGGATGTTTGTGCTAAGCAGAATTACTGTGTCTCTTAAACAGTAGTTATTGAGTACATTTGGCTTTAATTAGTTCTCTGGGCAACTTCCCAATTAGGAACATCCTGATTAAGTGGAAAATGATACATTGCCTTTGCATTCTCTATAAACAACACATGGTAGTTTACTACCTAGGTGCACACAGAGGCTGAGCGGGACACGAAGCAAAGGGCTTGGGTACTACTAATGGCTGCTTTCTGAACATGGGCACTAGATGAAAGTTGGCCTCCACCTCCTTGCACAATCCAGTCTGACACCTTTGCCTCACAGGAAACAGGAATAATGCATTAGGGAACAGCAAGATGCCATTAAAAGCACACGCCTTTTCTTTCTCACGTATGCAGCATTTAAAGGCAGGCACCGCTGTTCATGTTGCTTTTCTAGCAGGCTGCCAGAAGTAGGAACCAGCTCCTGCCAGAGGTTGTGTTACTTTGATGCGGGTGGACCAACAGAGCAAAATGCAGTATTCAACAGAACACCTTTACCGCCTTAAAATAACAGTTGCAGACACTAAACACGAGCGCTGGCAGCCAGATAATGCAGCCTGAACGACTGGAGGGCTCCAACTGCATATACTCAGTCCTCTCAGACTACATATTAGCACACCTTCCTGGATACTATTTCTCATGTCAGCTAGAGGAAACCAGCAAAGGCTGGTTTATATGGGTAAATTAACAAATGAACTGGGACACTACAGACAGCTTAAACCCTGGATTTCATTATGCTCAAAACACAAACACAAGTCAAACCCATACCCAACAAGCATCAATCAAAGTATTGATGTTGTCACCCTAGATTGTCTCCCTCTGACAAACTCTTTGAAGGTGAAGGAATTAGGTAAATTCCAACAGAAAGGTCATAAAATATGACTGTACAAAACCATAAGAGAAGAAACAGAATTCAGACACACCAACTGATTTCTAAGAAGCACCAATACTAAATTCACTTCACCTCTCTCAACCCTTGAGATGCAACTGTCTCTGGTAGATTCTCCCAATACATACATACCAGCTAAAATTAGGCTCATGATTGTGACTCATCCAAGTGGCTGCCAATCTCCTAGCTAAAAAAA
The DNA here is from genome assembly GCF_949628215.1 of Phalacrocorax aristotelis. NCBI lineage: Eukaryota > Metazoa > Chordata > Aves > Suliformes > Phalacrocoracidae > Phalacrocorax > Phalacrocorax aristotelis. The sequence continues at coordinate 71,442,572 of NC_134279.1, read as the reverse complement.
GAAACAATTCCAGCAGTTGTGTACCACACACAGTCCCCCTGTGCTGCACAAGACACTTGAATCCAAATTGGAGCAAAGCAGCTTCATGGCTTTAGAGTGAAAAAAGCTAACATAGGCAGTGCGTTTCTTAAAAGTCAAGATCCTTTCTGATACATTATTGAAAACTGAAGGAAACACAACTGCCTGTGCTGATTCTGCTCAACAGCTGGATTTTGAAAGATTGATCAAGTATCTGATAAACCCATTTGCTTGAAGAACCTTTTTCTGGCAGTCAAAATGATTCTGTGTCTGTACTGGTTCTCCACCTGTTCAAGAAAAACTGCACCATGTTAATCAAAATAGACAATGTTTTCAGTGTTAACCCAATTATGTGAAAAGCACTGTCACACCTCTGTATCAAAACACACCAAACCAAACCAAGCCTGACTCAAGACAGTCTCATTGGGAGCCAAGGGAAAAATTGTTTCTGGGCACCTATGTCTGTCTGTTTAAACTGGAATCGTCTGCAGGGAAGAACTCCACCTTCCAAGGGTGATAAGCAGTCAGCTCATGTTTAAGTCACAAGAAGAGGCAGTCAGTACTTCTGGACATAAACTCCTAAAAGAATAAATTATAACAGAAGGAATCCAGTGGGGCTGCCGCTACATTTAAAGACAAAATTCCCATTGAATTCAGCAAGACAAAAGTAGGCTTTGATACGCATTCTGCACAAAGTTGCAGCAGACTTTGGTCTGTCCCCAAAAGGGGCAGAGTTGTCACAGCAGCCATGAAATGGAAGGGAGAGGGATACTAGACTTGAAGATGCTTCTGCCTGCAAACAATATTACATTCACTGGGAACTTCTTTCTGAACGTGAGTGCTCTGGAGCTTAACTCTGTAACAAGCTGAAAGCTGCAACTGCACTTACTACCATCAAATCTAGTCCTTTAAAGTATGCCACAGAACTCACTCCCTTTATATTATGAAGCAAGATTAACACGTCCTTGCCACTGTAAACCTGGACCAGAGGAATTTAGGAGAGTTCTACGCTTTGGTCCCTACATAATGAAAAGGAAGTTAGCCCCAGTTCTCTATGCCAGAGATATGTGATGAAAATGAGATTGGAATCTGGCCCCAAAACTTTACCAAAACGGTGGAATTTTTTTTTTAATAAAATGCTCAAACATCCTGCCCCAGCCCAAGGAGCCAGCATGCTTATGAATCCAGAGTACCACAAAGGAGCCCTTATCTCATCAGTATGACATTGCACATGCCTCTAAGAAGCTTTCTAACTGCTCATTAAGAAAATGCAGTTCATCTGTTTTGGTGAAGGGTGGATCAAACCAGGCTGTGTTTAACAGCACAGTCTTGATATTCAGAAATGTATTAGATTGCTATATTTGCACATGACAACTGCGCTATGTTTGGGCAATGGGTTTGAAGAAATCTCCCTCCTTATATTGGAACAGTAACTGTCTTTGTTCATAAACCAGAAAATATGGTTGATCAAAACACTTTCATAATCAGAAAATTCACTGTCCATCAGTCCTCCCGGCATCCTCTTCAGCCAGGTAAGCATTATTGGATTAGTCTAACAGAGTGGCAAAAACTTAAGCTTGTAGAGGTCGAGGCTGACATTCTCAAACTTGGCTGTCTTACATTACGCTCCTAAATTCACATTTAGGTTTCACTAATGCTGCAAACCCCCACACAATATAACACATAAAGACACTGTGGGAGTCAGCATCTATAAAAATCAGAGGAGTCCTACTTACACGCTTAACTGCAAATTTGTATGTCTAACTTCAGACATCGACATTCAAAAAATATTGGCCTTAGTGATTTATTTAAGAGTGCAAAGACAGTCAGGGTTAAGCACTGGACATGAAACCAGATGACCTCATTTACAGTGCCTTTGCCTAACCAAGGCCTTCGCAGCATGCAAATGTACAGTTATCTGTGAGCTTCTAGTGCAGAAATAAGAGTTAGAAAAGACAGACAGCCATGGAGAGAGGCTTTCAATCTTCATGAAGAGGATCATGCATGGAAAGCTCTCTTTCCTTCCGTATGGGAGCTTAATAAGCAGGGTCCTAAAATTAATATATCCACTTCTCAAAGGCAATTACATTCTGTTTCTCCAGCAATGAACTTCCAGAGTACACTTCACACTCCTACAGTGCAAAGCTTACATTAGGAGATGTGCCCAACTCCAGCACCCAAAAGAAAAGAAACCACAGTTACTGGTTAGTGTGTTTTTCACTCTCTATTTTATCAACATCCAGAACGACAATTAATGACAACTAATAAATCTGCAACCTGTGTGCTCTGCAGAAGAGGTGGCTGTGAATAGCTGCTGGAACATAAGCTTGCAAAGCGCCGCTGTTTGCCAGCCCTGCCCTGCTCTTCTCTGCTCTCCAGGAGGCCGGAGCCATGTGGGGCATCAGGGAAGCCCTGGTGCCTTCCCTCTCGCCAAGCATAATAGGCATGTGTGAATCAGCACCAACACAGAGTTTCGCTCTGTATATTGCAAAACCATGGAAAATTAAAATTTAAGGCCATAACTCTGCCCACCCCGTGCCACTGTGCTTAGCTGAGGTAGTGCGTGTTGTGTGTCATGTTTGATCACTGTGCTCTCAAGGACATCAGCAAGAGCCAGGCATGAGAAAGGGCATTAAAAGCTGTGTATTTCTCATATGCCACAGACCACCTCGCTTCTCAGACTTCAAAATGGATCAACATTGTTTCCTTAGCACACTCTATTATTTCCCAGGCTCCAGAAGGTAGGGTGGGGCCCAGCCCCCTGGCAAAATACCCAAATCCCCCACCCTCTGAAAGAGTCCCAGGTTAATGGTATGATTCAACAGTGATTCAGGCAAATGGAGGAGACGAGACGAGGAGACGAGATCTGTGGATAAAAACAACAGCACAATGCTTAGTTTGGCTGAACTGTCTTTAACACCACCTATTTCTCATAACTATATGCATATTAATTAAAGATATTTCATAAACTGTTAATGTTTTGCTTGAATGGCTTCTGGCAAGCACTGTGATGTGCTTGAGTTTTTAGGGGATAAGGCAATGAAAAATATTGCAGGTATCAGGTTCAGTACTGAAAGGGGCCGATATAAAAACGGCCAAACAACACAGCTTAAAGAGAAAAGAAGATGGGAGGAATGTAGTAAGAAGAATTAAGTACTTTTCATTATATTTTAAGGTGGTAACATGAGGTTTATTTCTTCAGGAGATGGGATTGTTTCTCAAGGAACTGAGCCAAATCCAACAAAAAGCTAACAAGACACAGACAATAAAGTACTGCCAGTGAGTAAAACAGCTGTTTTTCAGCTTGCTTAGTTTAACCTGTCCTTGCCTTTGGCAGAAGATTTTGATTTTAGCAAGACAACTAGGATTTCATAGCAATGATGAACAAACATTTTATTGAGAACATAGAAGAAAACTGTTTCTTCATTCTTTGTGCACCGTTTATCCAAGATGGACACTGGGTGTTTCCCTCACCTTTCTCCATTTGAAGTGAAGTGTAAAATTCACAATAAAGAGCAGAGTTAAGCCACCACAAAGAGCTTCTGAAAATCTCACCCTTAGTATGTTCCAGTGTTTCTTTTTACACCCCCTGAAGTGGTAAATTATTTTATCACACAGATAGTCTACACTGGAACTAAAACAACTTATTGCAGGTAATTCTTAATCAGCTTCATCAAGCTCAAGTGAAAAAAATACTTAGCTTGTTTTAAAAAGTTCCAGTATTTGCATTTAAAGGATTATTAAGTAGGAATTAAATAATGTTCCTGACATATCTGGAATTTGATTAATAAGTAATAAAAATGTCTACATTAAATCTTAACAAAATCCAGAGTTGCTGCCTTAATAAAATACTATCACACAATTTAAGCTTGCAGAATATTTTGCTGATTTTAAAATCCCATACCCAGTCCTTGTGCCAGGTATGCATTAAATCACAAGACATATATATTGCTTCTCTCCTGAAAGGAAGATGAAGGGGGCAGCTGGGCTAACGTAACAGTCACCTGGTTAGAGCAGCAGAAAAGCAGAATCTTCTCCTGGAAGTTCAGAGTTCCACCACTGCTAAATGTTTTTTCTGGTGCCAGTAAAGGGAGGATGTGTCACAAGGGGAATATCTGCCACTTCAGCTGTAATTAAACTTGTTGCTAAGTATGATCCACGTAAAAGCAATTCTTGATCCACTTCAGCTGGTGATTATTCCCCATAGGAAAATGAAGGACTTTTAGCAGGCAGTGATGAAGGCATGGGGTTGAATACTAGCACAATAGACCTACTTGGACAGGAACAGGCCTGTTGGAGGTTTTAATCTTTGCTAGTGTTTTAAAGCAGGGTACAAGAACCTGCCTCCTCGTAAGACTACTTCCAAAACAAGCCAATTGTACCTCCTCACCAGGGGTTGAAATAGCATCTTTCCTCTGGCTTTTCCCTGATAACTGGTATTTACCACACTAGTTATTACAGTAAGATCATTCCTTCATGTACAACTTTCTGCATTTAATCTCTAAGTGTGCCTAATAAAAGGCTAGTGAGCTTGGTATCTTTCCCAAGCACAGCTGTGCAGCCAGTTGTGAGCTAACTGTCCATAGATGGAGCCAAGGGAGTTACAGGCATTACAACTGGCATTCAAGTATGCAGTCAGTGCAATTTCAGAGGCCTTAGTGTACCCCACCTCGCTGATCTAAAAAGGCATGTATTTTTTTCTGCAAATTTAATGTATATACATAGGATATTGGGCTTTCAGACAGCCAAAGTGGCACTAGGTCAGTGTGTTAAACACCTGAATTGCTCCCCAGTGTTTAGATACAGCATTTCTTTGTCTGCACCCTCATGCTGGGCTGCTCCTTCCTCTGCCCTGGTCCTGACAGCAAGGAGGAAGCCAAGGGGAGGTGGGATGGGCTGGGGGTGATGAGGGGCTGTGATGTGCCCGCAGCCGCAGGCAAGAGGCTGTCCCCACACAGGCAAGAGCAACAGGGGGCTGTCTGTGTAGGCCATTTTCCCTATAGGCCTGAGTTATCAACTGTCCCACTGCATTTGACTGAATCTGAAGAGCAATAGCCCTTTTTCCCTGGGCAGCTGAGGGCTGGGCTTTTTATTAGCCCCTGGCACCCCCCTCCCACTGGCCCTATAGCAGCTGTGTCACAGCACGCAGGACGGGGCAGGGGCCATGTCACAGGGGGGTGTGGCACGGCCAGCCCAGGGAGGATATAGAAAGGGATGGGCGATGAGCCATCCTAGGCTGGAGGCAAGGGTGAGCAAAGGCTGAGCTGAGAGGGCAGGGATGAGGGCCAGGAAGGGGAGGGCTGGGCCGCAGGCAGGGAGGCAGGGGTTGCCTGTGGTGTGACAGTTCGTGCCTGCTCTTCCTTTGCCTTCACAGGCCAGAGGCCCCGAAGAGGATGTGACCGGACCATGGCGCACCCCTGTCCTCAGCTGCTCAACAAGAGAGATTTGCAACTTTCTACAAGGACACCAACCTAAAGGCAAGGAATCAAAATAACATCTGGCCATTGCATTTTGGTGCCTACTATACAAAAAGGATGTGGACAGGCTGGAAGGGGTCCAGAGAAGGGCCACCAAGATGATCAAAGGACTGGGAAGCTGCCATATGAGGATAGGCTGGGAGAGCTGGGTTTGTTCAGCCTTGAGAGAAGGAGGCTCAGAGGGGATCTCATCACCATGTACCAGTACTTGAGGGGTAGCTACAAAGAAGACGGAGACTCTCTTTTTACACAGAGTCCCATGGAGAGGACAAGGGGGAATGGACACAAGTTGCTCTCGGGGAGATTCCGATTGGACATCAGAGGAAAATTTTTCACAGTGAGGACAGTCACCCATTGGAATAATCTCCCCAGGGAAGTGGTTGACTCGGCCATGTTGGACACTTCTAAGACTCAGCTGGACAGGGTGCTGGGCCATCTTGTCTAGACTGTGCTCTTCCTAGAAAAGATGGACTAGGTGATCCCTGAGGTCCCTTCCAGCCTGGGATTCTGTGATTCTGTGATTTTTGAGCTATCTGCTTTTGGCACCAGCCCAGCCACCCAGTGGTCATGTCAGAGTGGGGAGCAGGTTCGTGGTGGGGTTGGTGACATGGTCACCCCAGGACGGGTGTCTCCAGGCTGCTGGGGAGATGTGGGACTGACAGCCTTGGCCTGAGGCTAGGAGAGCCCTTGGCAGGGGTTGCTCATGGTGACCAAGGGTGGCTGCTCCCATTGTTTGCATATATTGTCCTGTTTTTCACAGCCTCGGGCCCAGATGGAGACACAACTAGACCCTGGCACACTCCCGCCCCCCTCCCTCCCCACCTACTCAGCTGGAGATTTCTGCAGCTTTCTGCAAAGCCCTTGACCTGAGGACAAGGAGGCACATATAGCCCCATTCTGCACCACACCACGGTCATAACAGCTGGAAGCTCCCCACAACAATGGCCAAGGAGAGCTTCACCACACCCACCTTCTCCATCTGAAACTTACCTTGAAATAAAGTGTCTGATTTATGGGAGGAAAGAAAAAACAAAACTCCAAAATATTTGTAGTGAATGGATCTGGCTGGTCACCAGCAGTGTTCCTCAGGGTTCAATTCTAGGGCCAGTTCTGTTCAATATATTTATCAACGATCTGGATGCAGGAGTTGAATGCACCACTAGCAAGTTTGCTGACAATACCAAACAAACTGGAAGGTGCTGTTGACTCTCTTCAGGGACAGGAGGCCTTGCAGAGGGATCTAGATAGATTAGTGCATTGGGCAGTGATTAATGGGATGAAATTTAACAAGTCAAAATGCTGGATTCTGCACCTAGGATGGAGTAATGCTCGGCACAAGTATAAACTGGGAGAGGAGTGGCTGGAGAGCAGCCCTGCAGAAAGGGATCTGGGGGTGGTGGTTGACAGCAGGCTCAATACAAGTTAACAGTGGGCCCTGGCAGCCCAGAGGGCAAACTGCGTCCTGGGCTGCCTCAATCAGTATAATCAGCCAGCCAAAAGAGATGCTTATCCTGCTGTAATCAGCATTGGTGTAGCCTCGCCTTGAGCACTATGTACAGTTCTGGGCCCCACAATTTAAGAAGGATGTGAAGGTCTTTGAACGCATCCAGAGAAGGGCAACAAAGCTGCTGAAAGGGCTGGATGTCATAGTTCAGTGAGGAGCAGCCAAGGACTTGGGGCTTGTCTGGTTTGGAGAAAAGGAGGCTGAGGGGCAACCCCATTGCTCTCTACAGCTTCCTGAGGATGTGGAGAGGGAGGTGCTGAGCTCTGCTCCCTGGGATCCAGAGACAGGATACGTGGGAATGGTTCAAAGGCTGTGCCAGGGGAGGTTTAGAGCAGACATTAGGAAGCATTTCTTTACTGAGAGGGTGGTCAAACGCTGGAACAGGCTTCCTAGAGAGGTGGTTGATGCCCCAAGCCTGTCAGTGTTTAAGAGGCATTTGGATAATGCCCTTAATAACACGCTTTAACTTTTGGTTAGCCCTGAATTGGTCAGGCAGTTGGATGAGATAGTCATTGTAGGGCCCTTCCAAAAGAAATATTCTAGTCTAGTCTAGTCTGCTCTGTTCTAGGTGATAAGTCGCTTTTACTCTTTTTTTTAGTAACATATTTTGCTTAATAAATGAATAAAATGCAGTTCAAAAGCACTCATTTCATGTTCATATTTCAACTAAAATGAAACCATCACCTTGCAATAATCTTGTGGCATATACACTAACCACAGCCAGACATGAGAAAGGAGAGGCACTGGCAACTAAACTCTCAGCTAGCAGGAGTAAACCAGAAGTATTTCCACCAAAGTGAATACGGACTCGCTGGTATAAAAAAGTACTGGCAAATCCTTGGACTATTTCTTTAGAAAAGCAATAGTTAACGCAGGCTGTGAAAATCAGCTCTGGTTTAAAACATGCCATTGCTGACAGGCTACACTCAACATCACCTGAGGGTCAGGTGTTAACCTACCCTTTAAAAGCTAATTTATTCTTATGGATATTTTCTTAGAGAATGAGCTCACTAGGGCTCATAAAAAACACATTATCCAAAGGTGAGGATCACTAGAAGACATCAACATACTTCTGTGGTCCCACATTCCCACTGCCCAGTGGTCATCTTCCCTCATCAGACCCTTTGTCCAGAAAACTACTGAAGACATTTCATCTCTCGCTGTGCTGTTCAAGCATGTGGTGTAACTTCAAGTCTATCTTAAACAATCTCCTAACTAGTGTATCACTGTCACACTTTTATTAATCCTCTCCTGGTTTAAACAGAGAAGACTAGATACTTATGGGAAGTTACTCTTTGGTAATTAGCGTAGGACTTCAGATCAAGCCCTTGCTCTGTACACTTCTTGTGGAAATACCTACATTTTCCTGTTTGAGAGTTAGGTCTGTCAGTACTTCTGTAAGGGCACAGTGAAAAAAAACGTATGCTAAAAAGCAGAGATTATGGTAATCAGGGCCATGCAAGTAGCCATGATACACAAATACGAGATGTTAGAGAAGATGCACAAAGCACATATGAGAAATAGCTGACTTCTAATCATACATTGCTTTTTCTGGCACAATAGCTCAGATAGGCATTTGGGAAATGAAAAGAAGAAGGTGAATAAAACTTGTATTCAGAATTGTTTTGACTGCAATTGCTTGTGCTAATTGCTTTAAAAAGGATTTTGTTTGATTGTTTAGATAGTATTTTAGGAGAGTAAAATCCAGCACTGAGACACGTCTTTGAGCACTTAAACATTTCCAGAGGGATTTACAGACAAAATCTTTGGTGATCAAGAACAATCAAATACAATCCAAGTCCTGAATCAAAACGCTAGCCTACTTAGAGCTTTTCATCTCCCTTGAGAAACCATGGTCCCTTGAAAGACTTTGGCAGACCTGGCTGGATACTTTGGTACTTAATATGCAACAGCAAGAGCGAACAAGCTTGTGAACAGCCATTAAATCACAATCAAGGATAGAGTCTAATCAAGTCTAAAAAGAGCAACATTACATTTCAGCATGCAGTTTGTTATCAGCTGAACACATTAAACCATTAAAAGCATTCACACAGGAATCTGATGAATAATTTCATAGATAGATGATACCAAAATTTGAATATGAATACAAGCCACAAACTCAGTCTAGGTTGAAATGCCTGCACCTCTCAGCTACACTGCAGCACCAGATACAATGCAGGACACAAATGTGATGTCAATAGAAATATTTTACAAAGTAAGCATTAAAACAAGAGAGGGAAACAGCTTTAAATTTCAGCTTAAGGGGACAGCAGTGTGGCAGAGGGAACTCAAGCTACAAAACCTGGAAAGGGAGAGCTTATCATAATTTTCTACCTCCATCAAGTGGTTTCCATTCCCCACAGAAAAAATAAAGATTAATAGCAAATAATACCATTGTGCTCATGTTAGAGAGATATAGATACAGAAAGGCAAAGTACGGCACCACTAGGGGCCACAATAATAAATAAATTAATACTTAGAGGTGTAATGCATGAAGTATTCAGAGTTTTTCAAAAGTATTAACTCTGACAGCAACATGTTGATGTGTATTTTCTTTTAGCACCCTGTAGAGAGGGATTAAATGAAGCTAGAAAAAAAAAAAACAGCATCAGTGTTTCCGAACAAGGATCTCAAATTAGGCTACTCAACATTAGATAGATGTAGATTTTTAAAAGTGACTGGTGAGCTGACTCACGCTCATCTCAATTTTAGGCAACCTCAACTAGAGCTAATATTCAGAAAGCACTGCATTCTCTGTCCTTTCAAATGATCCTTTAAAAAAAAAAACTCAAGATGGGTTTCCAAAAATCTTAAATATTTGAAATAAAGACCTGTAAATAAATTATTAGAATTAAGCTTTAAAACTCTTTGTTTTGCTTTCTTAATTTATTTCCTTAAGAGCCAGGTCCTTGGCCTTTGTAAGGATGAAAAAGCAGCGTACCACTCCCGGGGCAAAGAACAGCCAAGTTCATTTAAATACTTGAGTGTAAATGTTAGAGAATTAATTTTATTCACACGAATTTGTAAAGTGATCCCCAAACCACACTTTGTGTTGCATGTACAGAGCACATAGAACAAAGATGTTCTGCTCTCTGCCTGGGATGCTTACACACTGTGGTAGCACAAGAAAAAGCAACGACAAATCAGCAGGACAGCCAGAACCAGCATCCAAGTCTTCACTCCCGTTATCTTATAAATCTGCCTGGAAAACCGAACCCAGGAGTGCCAGCCCCTGCTCTGTGTTCTGACTGATATTCCACACTAAATGTGACAGTTGTTAGGTATGGCACTTTCTTAAAACTGCCTCTGCTCTGGAGTCTGTCAGCAGACAGAACAGCAGTGTCGTGCATGTGACAGCACACCAAGGATGTATGTAGTTTCACTGAACTGTCAGTGACCACCAGCTTAACTGATCACCGATGTGATCCACTCTTCCTAAATAAAACTTAATGAAGCAGCACCAGTGCATTGCAAGGTCCTAAATCAAAAAAAAAAAAAAAAAAAGATGCACAAACAGTGACTGCTAAAGGGAAATGCATTAGGGATGGGACAAAGGGTGAGAGTCTCATACACTCTGACATGTTAAGCTGCTAGACACTGAATCAATGTGCCATTACAAATTAATTTGGCTGCAAAAAGTCTTCTCAGCCCACCAGATCTTCACAGATTGAAAGTTTCTACTCCCTCATAGAAGGCTTCCCATTAGGGAATACAAAGTAAAGAGGTAGCATAAAACTTGGTTAACAACCTAGAATCAGTCATGGACCTGAGAATATTCAGGGTCCAAAACCAGACGAAGAGAACAGTTAGCAAAGAAGAGAGAGGGAAAGAAGAAACAGTATAATGAAAATATAAATATTGAGCACTGCAGTGTATTTCAGCTCGCTTACATAGTCCTAAGGGACACATCAAACACCGAGCCATGGCAAGGGCACTGAGGATTGGCAGGAGGGTCCAGCACACAGCAGCACTGAGCTCTCTAACACAAACCAGAGCTATTACCATTACGAGCATAAGTTAATCAAGGTGTAGGCATGTATCCATTGCATGCTCAATGCCTACTGGGAGACAATGGAAACATTATCTCACTTTTGTTTTAATTTGGACCATGGTTGGGAAGAACAGAGTCTTGGGTTCCAAAGGAAGAGTCACATGAACTGATAGTCTTGAAGAAAAACAAGAACTTCAGATTCCACTTTCGCCCTCATCTCAGTGTAGTCCATAGTACCAAACTCTAGAAAACCTCAAAAATAGCACTATGTATTCCATGGAATCCAACTGGATATAGTATGTATGTAACCATACCTGATACCAACACTCCCACCACATACTTGTAGGCCTCCCACCACCAGCAACTGATATTAATGAATTAATTCTCAGGATAACTATACAAACATAAGGAACCATCATTACACTCATTTTACAGATTCAGAGCAGAAGGTCAAGATCCCAGAGACTGGACACTTTGATCTCTCTTCTGTTGATCTAAAACTATGGCATTCATCATCAAACACAAAGGATCACTATTACTATGACTTAAAGAATTCCATTTAAGTCAAGCTTCTAACCAAAATTCTCAAGAAATTCCATATAAATAGTTCAGGAAAAAACTGCTACACTTTATGGCACAGTCTACACTTAGAATATTCTGCAGTTGTTCCACAGGATGGTTAAACTCAGCCCTAATATCTGGTTTAATTCTCCTTGTAAAAGACACGGTCCTAATACACCCACACTGTAGATGAATGAATGTAGTCACTCTCTGTGATCCCAGGTCTAAACAAGCTTCAGCTTAAATTCATACTTACTTCTTAATTCGTTCCGAGGGTTTGACATCAAGTGTTTATAAACCTCACAAGAAGGGAGGCCACTGCAATGACAGCTAAATGACAAAAAGGTAACTAATATTCAGGCTAGCAGCAAAGACAACATGGATGCATCCAGAACCACCACTTCTAAAAATTCTGTCCTTATACAGTCCTTAGCCAGGGAGACAGTGGATCACTTCACGTGAGACAAGTATCAACATCACAACTATAGACACTAAATCCACTGCTTTAGTCACCATTTATGCACCTTTAACCAATGATCCTTTAAGGAAAAAGATATAAATAATGCCTACAACAAGCAGCTGAAACAGCCTCCACCCTCCCAGCATCCATGCTCCCATAGCATCCCACCTCCTCTTGCTTACTCTGCATCTGGCCCCCTTAAACCTCTTTACCCAGCAGCAAAAGCTCAACCAGAGGATGCTGCGCAGCCTCCTTCCAACCTCATCTATTACTTGATTAGGAAGTAACTGGCACTGAACGGAGCTGGATACTTGTCAAAGAGCAAGTATGCTGAATACGGTAAATTACAGGCATATTTACTTTAATTTAGTCCTTATGCATCTCAAATCAGGAGGTGGGAAGCATAACCTTTCCTGTATTCAAAGTATTCATACTGGTTCCTAATCATCATTCTAATAAAATAATAACAGTGAGCTTGTGGAAGGTATTTCTTGCCCGTTTTATGTGCTCAGCCATTCTTTTGGTGACCGCTCCCCCTCTTCTCATTTAAGCTCAGGCTACATAAAATCTAAAAAGTTTATTTTATTTCCATAGGTAGCACAGACAAGTATTTCATGATACTTCTGCAAATAAACACTTTTTTATTCATGCTATGCAATATAAAAGACAAGACTATCAGCTGGCTATATAACCTAAACTAGTTATTTGGTTTTCTCTGTGAAATGATGCAAGGATAGAAAAATGAAGGTAGATGGCAAAAGCAAGAGCCAGACCATCTCCTCTAATTAACATCACACTAGCTTTCTTGTTTCCTGGCAACTTTGGAGTTTCAGCCTTGTCAGATGGAAAGTATTTGCTTGATAAAATTTTCAGAAATTCTCATCCCTCTAATTTGCCAGTAAAACAGATTTTTACAGGAAGAAGAAGGGAAATTAAATTAGATCCTGTTTTCTTCTTTAATCAAACTGATGAAAACAAAACAAAAAAAAGGGGCTGATAAAATATTATGCCAATTCCATCATTTATCTAAAACTTACTCCTTGTCTCACATGAAAGATCCAGTGGTTTGACCTGGGTGCATACAACCCCCTTGGGCATACTGTAATAAGGCCTTAACCTGCATGAGTGAATCTGACCCTTAGTTTTGCCAAAAATCTGTACACTCATTTGTGAACATAACAACAAGCATTTAATGTCTCAGCCATCGGTACAATAATGAAAAATGCCCTTTCCACTTGGCTGTTAGAAAGCTTGTAAACTTCTAGGCAACAACACTAATATAACCCCACACAGATGGTCCAAATTCAGAGTAGCACAATCAAAAAAGATGACAAGAGGCCAACCTCGTAATATGGTCAGAGACTTTGTTGTCATATAGAAGTTGTTAATTCAGTCCAGTTCAGATTGCTATACTGCATTTCTCAGTACAGCATCTGAGCATGTCTGCACCATAAAATGGTAGTAACTCCACTGTAGTCACAGGAAGTTGGATCCCTGGAGAAAAGCCTTCACAATCCCCCTGCTCTGCTTCTGTGCCATATGGCCCAACTCACATCGCAATTTAATAAATGCGAGACTATGCAATCCCTTTGGTCTCTGAATCAGGCTCTGCATCCAAGAGTTTGCATCTTGCAATAGGATGAAAACAAATCTGCTTGAAAAGCCTTTAGGAAAGAGTATGACGGTTCCCAATTTCTATTTCTCCCATTCATCTTGTCCAGGCTCACTCCAGTGAAGGCACTGCATGCCTGGGCCAAATCCCATGAAAAGGTGCTCCTGGAATCATGTCAAAACCACTTTGTGGTAATCCAGGCACAAATCATGCTGTTAAAAATACAGTGCTCCTAAGATGACTTTGCTAAATACCTCTTCTACCAGTATCTAAGTACTGCTAAGAGACCTTGAATGTTAGCTTGATACTGTTATATGGAGCGTTGCTATAATCAAAGTCCTTTATCTTTCAGAATTGCATGATTAAATGGTCAGTATATACTACAGGTGCTTTTGAGGCTTTACATCCATTAGCCCAGCATATACTATCAATGGTAAAAATATTAAATATTCCTTCCACCACACACAGAATGATGAGTTATTCTCATTTCAATTATCCCAAGGGCCAAATCTTTACTTTGTTTTGTTCTGTTTCCCAGCTACAAAGAACAAAACATGTCCTTTCAGTCTGGCTGACTTTCATCAGTGATTAAGGGGAGAAAGCAGAAAACCTATCCAATCTAAGGGACACGCAGCAAAAGCCAAGATGTTCATTCCTTAGTGCCATGCTTGGACTAGGTGAGCACTCAGTGCCATGGCAGACCACCAGCTTTCAAACCACACTGCCCAAGGGAACTGCCACAAGCTGAACGACGCCAAGAGTTCAGGGAGGGCAGACCGAGATGGAGGCTCACTTGCTCCCAGCAAGGCAGAAGCTCCTGCTCTTACAGGCACTGTTCGGTGCAGAAAGCCACAATCTCCCCAAAGGTGAGGTAAGCCTGAGTGAGACTGCAGCAGAAGGCAGCTTGCTCTAAAGAGGCCAGAGGAGGAGGGAGCTGCTACCCCAGCAGAACATAAGCAGAAATTTCTGTCTTTCTGCAGTTGCTGCCTTTCAGCTCCCCTTGAGTTCACATGCCAATGCTCCATATTTTTATTTTGCAGCTTTGAGCACTGCCGAACTATGAGCAATCTTTTGGGGGGGAGGGAAGTAAAAGTGCGGAAACTATTATTTAACATGTAGGATATAAAGAGTGGAATCATACAGAAATCTCTTTCCAGCTGGCCTTGTTCTCCCATTCATATGATAGTTTTCATATTCTTCTGGATTTCTGCTTATTCAAACTGCTGGAATATGGATGCTTGCCACTTTAACAGAGCAAGCAAACTCAGCATCTATCACTGACCTGCAGAAAAGGCATCCTCTGATAAACATGAAGTTGCTTTGAAAAACCCATCAAATCTAAAGAGATTCAAAGCATCGTTTCTCCTGCAATTTTTCTTTTTCTTTTTTGCTTTCATTTTTTTATTTATTGCAGAAAACTGGGTCCTGTATAGTTAGGCAAATGGCATCTTTTCCTTTTAATTTATCCAACACAGCACAGACATTCAAGCTGGTGGTTCAGCAGAAAGGAGGTCAATGTACTAATGGAATCAATAAACTTAAGTGTGATGAAGCAACTGCCACTTCAATTACTGTATAAGTCGTAAATCATTTTCAAACTCAAGAAATGTCCTTCTATCAATAAATCACCTGTTTAAGCAATTGTTTAAAAATCAAAGTGTGATTTTGTAAACATTTTGGGGCCCAGTTACGCTGTATGTCTTACTCACAACTTCTATGTATTCCTCATTGCTTATTCCTTATTGACTCAGATTCAGAACAGTGTAAAGACAAACTGAAGGAGTATCTACAGTTAGAAATTATGATAATGGCCTCTTCCTCCCCTCTTGTTCCCTCTACTCCTCAGTTAGTCACAGCTGGATGCTGTGATAGTAAATATTTCTCCCAAGAAGACTAGAAGCATGCAGCCATACCTGTGCCCACTGCAAGCTACTTGTGTTGCCCAGACATAGAGAGTACCATCTTCAAACAAGCTCTCTGCAAGCCACCATCAAACCACTAGAAACTCTGCAGGCTGATCTCCTGCATGCTGATATGGACCAATGGCTAAATACTCCTGTTAAGCTCCATTGCCCCATATGACATGTCTCTAAGTCAGCAAGTGAAGGCCCAGGCATTTTTTTCCTACCCCAGAAGTTTAAAACACACACCTTAGGAGGCAGAAGTCGTGTCTGCCCAAGTTAAAGAAATACTGCAGCATGATATAGCATGGCACCCTCTTAACAGTCCTTGTTCCCCAGTGAAGTGCAGAAGAGCAAGAAAGTCCAGAAAGAAATTGTTACTGTTTAAGTAGTATATATACAGCCGCATGAGGGTGCACAGCAACCCTTAGATGGAGCAAAGGCTTATCATCCTCTAGTCCAGGACAGATATGAATTATTACACAGAAAGTGATAACCACTGGCAACACTATTATCTAGCCTGAAGGAGAACATATATGGGCCCACAAACTACTGAAGCATAGATTATTAGACAAGTGGAGACAACGGTCTCTCTGGAAACTTTTCCTGAAGACCTGCTACAGCTTAGCAGGCAAAATAATTTGCATCGGCCCTGCTTTTGGTGAACCCCTCTTTCTGCATTGTAGAACTTCAAAACTCTCTTCAAATTTGGGATTCCTCAGTGCTTTGTGCTACAGAAATGCATGGTAAGAAACTGCCTTTTCTCTGAAGTTTTATCTCAGCAGAGAAAAAGGATCAAAAAGAAAATATAAGGTAGATTATCAAGGTCAAGAAAGAGATTGATTACAGGATTTGTTCAAAAATCAAATCTGGCTCTAGTAAAGCCAAAGTGAAAAACTGAGCCTGGTTATGGTTATGGTCTGGCCATAACACAGTATCACCTTTCTCCATCTCTACATCTCTAAATATACTCACACTTTCAACATGACACCGCACTCTCCCAGAGCTCAACTTGCTAGCTCTCAGAGAGATAGAAGACCTAAAACCACAATGGCAACTCCCACTGCCACAATCTCCTCTGTTCTTAGTTTCCAAAGTTCTCCAAAATTATTTTCAGAGCCTTTGTTACATATTTACAAACTTCACCTTTATTTCTTCCTACAGCAAGAACACCACAAGTTCCAAAAACTCACTAACCATATTAAAAAACAGTCCAAACAGTAACAAAAATCAGAGCCTTCTTTAATTTTCAGTAAAACTACCTAATGCCAAGTATTTTAGGATGCCTTTTGAAGACTCGTGACCTCTGTCCCCTGGCACCCTAAGCCTTCCTTCAGCACTCTCCTAAAGAGCACTGGCTTTGCACAGCCCTCAGCTAGTGAAGTCTGCATCCTACCAGTAGCAATTCTCACAGTACAGCTCTTAGTGCTTCTTTACAACACAGGTCCCCCAGGACAGCATACACAACTGCTGATACAGCTTCACTGACCTATGTAGAAACACAGGGGAAATAGACAGTTCCATTCCTTCAGCATTTTGGTTTCCTCATGCTTAGTGGCAACCCCTGCCCGTTTTCAATCATCTTCCACCTACACAGATGCCATTAGTAGCCTATGAAACCTACTCAACTTGCAATGTAGAGCATGCAAGACAGTGAGGCATTTTGTTACACATAAACCACACCAGAAACAGTCATTTAATGTTGTGTGTAATGACCAGAGTATTCCTGTGTGCATAGCAGACACGCTTTGCTCACTGGTGTCCCCTGTATCACTGGATATTCTTCAAAAGACTTTCCTCCACAGCGTCATCATACTGTCTGTAGCAACAGCTCGGTATGAGCACCAGCAATGTTTCTTCTTTGTTCTGTTCAGCAAGCTATGTACTTCTGTTTATCAGAAAAATAAGTTTAATTCTTGTAAACATAAAGCCCATGGACATTCTGCTATTTTATTTCTGTTGTCTGAATGTCTCTGTAAGAAACAATCAATGACCTGGATGAGTGGATTGAGGGCACCCTCAGTAAGTTTGCAGATGACACCATATTGGGTGGGAGTGTCGATCTGCTCAAGGGTAGGAAGGCTCTGCAGAGGGATCTGGACAGGCTGGATCAGTGGGCAGAGGCCAATTGTATGAGGTTTAGCAAGGCCAAGTGTCAGGTCTTGCACTTGGGTCACAACAACCCCACGCAACGCTACAGGCTTGGGGAGGAGTGGCTGGAGAGCTGCCCAGAGGAGAAGGACCTGGGGGTGCTGGTTGACAGCTGGCTGAACATGAGCCAGCGGTGTGCTCAGGTGGCCAAGAAGGCCAACAGCATCCTGGCTTGTATCAGGAATAGTGTGGCCAGCAGGAGCAGGGAGGTGATCGTGCCCCTGTACTCAGCACTGGTGAGGCTGCACCTCGAGTACTGTGTGCAGTTTTGGGCCCCTCAGCACAAGAAGGACACTGAGGTGCTGGAGCATGTCCAAAGAGCAACACAGCTGGTGAAGGGTCTGGGGAGCAGGTCTGATGAGGAGCAGCTGATGGAGCTGGGGTTGTTTAGCCTGGAGAAGAGGAGGCTGAGGGGAGACCTTATCGCTCTCTACAACTACCTGAAAGGAGGTTGTAGTGAGGTGTGGGTTGGTCTCTTTTCCCAGGTCACTAGCAATAGGACAAGAGGAAACAGCCTCAAGTTGCATCAGGGGAGGTTTAGATTGGATATTAGGAAGAATTTCTTTACTGAAAGAGTGGTCAGGCATTGGAACAGGCTGCCCAGAGAGGTGGTGGAGTCACCATCCCTGGAGGTGTTCAAAAAACATGTAGATGTGGCATTTCAGGGCACGATTTAGTGGGCATGGTAGTGTTGGGTTGACCATTGGACTTGATGATCGTAGAGGTCTTTTCCAACCTTAATAATTCTATGTTTCTATGATGCTATGAAATTCTGCAGCTCTGAGGGTTTAACCAAACACTTGGTTTTACTGTAACTCAGTGTCTGGCATTCGTCACAACTTAATTTCACATTACTCTCCAAAGTAGTTTTGGGTTCACCAGCAGGATGGGAATTGTGTAATTGTCAATGTTATGAAATCACATTTGTCACTTCTTCCTGTAAACACCCAGAGGATTTTACTTCGCTCAATAAATTCCAGATATCTGCCTAGGAAGACACAGGGGCACATAAAAGCTGTGCAATGATAATAGTTAAAGTGAGAAGCCTGCCTTTGAACTCCTATGTTTAATGCATCAACATTTGCTTAATATTATTACCTCTTTACTGTAGCACCTATATGCCCTACTCAAAGATCAAATTCAAAATTATACTAAGGGACACAAAAGGTACTGTTCCAGAAGCATGGATTTCATATTGGCCACATGTGCAAAGCAGTAGGGAAAAGTAAACATACAACCAAGGCAAGAGAGGTCATTATTTGTAAACATTTCAGTGATTTTCTGGGGAGAAGAAATTAAATGAGAGGTTAACTCACAAAGTATTTCAAGTGAGACATAAGTATATATGCATGCACACAGAGCTTCTGATCCTTCCCTGATTTTAACAGAACTTGTTTTTACCAGCTGTGTATTTTGCTCATACAAAATTTACCTATAAATGTCTATAATCCAGAAATGTATTACGAAGCTCATGCAGGTTGAAGAATTAAGCATGCAGCAACATATTACGGAAGACCAGGAGACATCCCAGCCGTAAAAGCGCAGTGAAGCAGAGGTGAAAGGAGGTGTGGGAGGCCATATGCTGTGTGCCCATATGCCAGTGTGGAAGAACATCCAGGCAATGGCATGCAAAACCCAATGACACTATGCAGGCCTTGAAGCAGATACACTAACTCAAAGCAGAGTCTGTCATGTGAAATAAAAGCCACAGAAATATAGAAATTCATATTTTTATAAAAGATTCCTGTCTTTGTATGTTATTTTAATCAGCAAAAGAAATAGTTCAACTCATGGAGTTTACCAATAAAGCAAACAAAGCTACCCAAAAGACATATTAAAGACATATTTTGTAAAAGGAATGCAGCAGGGGGCAGCCTCTCCCAAAGTTTCCTGTCAGTCACTTCTGGACACAGACTTCTCCACATGCGACTCCCCCAATGTGGGGGTGGGGATTAAGGGGGGGAGGGGCATGCAAAGCATGAAAAGGAAAGTCATTGTGTACAATGACTTCTGAGCTGCTCTCACCCAAATCAGTTCACTCAACTGCTTTACCACAAGGTCGCACAAAGAGCTGTGGTGACAAAGCTAAGTGAAATGCATTGAAAAGTAACAGGTGCCTGGAGATGGAGAGAGGTGAAAAAAGAGTTTAGGTATTTTAACAAAGAATGAGGAAACAGAGGCACACTGGTAGGTAAGGTGGAGATGAACATCATTCTCAGATACTCAAAGACTGCCGTTAAATTTTGAGATTGTTTCACTCATTTCTTAAAGAACTAGTGGAAATTGGGGTGCATACCAGATGACCAGAAAAGGACAGACATTGAATTTTTTTTATAAAAAGAGAAGAAGGGGTAGGAGGACTCTGGAAAGCACCAACTAGTCAATGTAGCTTCAATTCCCAGAAAAAAATCTAGAAGCTATCACTAAATAAACTGTGTGCAAGCAATGAGTGAAGTTCAACTTGAAATTCTCAAAAGTAAATACTATCAAAATTGCCTAATTCCCTCATATAGCAGAGTAACAAGCCTTAGGGATAACAGAAAGGCAACAGATAATCTATCAGGTGGGTTTGCAAGGGAACAAGTCCTTAGTCTGGTATTATTTAACATCTGCATGAAGCGGCTATGCTTAGTATATCCGAGGATGACACCAAGCTGAAACATAGAGACTGAGGTACAGGATGAGAATTCAAAGTGGTCTTCACAAATTGGAAAAATGATCAAAAATGGCTGGTGCCATTCAGCAAGAATGATGGCAGTAAATGAGCATAGATACTGAAGTGCGCATAATCAGAATAGGCAAGAATGAAGTACCCTCAGCAAAAGAAGAGCTGGGAGCATTAATGAATCATGAGACAGTAATGTCTGTCTTTGCCATAGCAGCATGGCACCATAAGGTAACGCATAAAGAGGCTGCAGGACACATGCCTACTGTGAGTCTCAGAAAGGAAACTTCTAATCCAACGTGAAGACCTCAGTTGGAAGAGTGCGTTTGTGTGAGAGCATCACAGGACTAATGTGGATTAATTGGAGAAAGCATGGAAGAATGCAATAAAAATGATGAGAGGTCTAGAAAAACAGCACCAAGTGAGCAACAAGGAAAGGATGATGATGCTGAGGTTATTAAATCTAAAGAACACAAGACATTGGAGAAGCATAATAAAGGCTTTCAGATATATTAAATCTTGATGGAAAGAGACAGGGAATAAACTTTTCTCCATATCCCCAGCGGATAGCAAAAGAAGGAAACTGAAGCAAGGCAGATTTAAATCAGACTTTAAAGAAAATAGCCTAACGCAGCTGTCCAGGTTCTTCTCGTTATGATCAATTCTCCAGTTTGGTTCTCCACAAACAACTATACTGAAACCAGCTGAGAGGCTTTGTACAGGCCTGGGCATAGAGCGCTGCTACACAGAGAAACAGGTAGCAAACTACACGTTAAAGAATCTGTTTCACAATACACTGGCTGAGCAGTGAAGCTACTTCCCAAAGCTCCCATTTCCCTGCTGCTCTGGCCACCTGTTCTCAGCCCCTTGCCTGTGTCCGATGCCCTTTCAGTTGTGTCAGTGCAATGGTTGCGGAGCTGCACTGTACACCGCTACGGTGAAATGAGCTAACTTAAAGACAACCCTGGGTTTGGAGAGTTTGTTTCAAGAGGGCTATGACCTGGGAGAATGCAAAATCAGCAGTCTGCAAAGCTTTAAATCCATACAATAGACAGGTGAACATAAATGGGGCATGCGTACCACCTTTTACACTCAGAAGTTGCTTTCATCCAAAACCTAGACAACAAGCTCTCATCATTCAAAACTGAGCTGGGGATTATACACCCACCACAAACTTCCACATTTTCTTATGGCTTTGTACTATGATACTTACAGGGCTGTTTCATGTCCTGTAGATCTCTACTGAGACCAAACAACTGGCACTTCAGTAATGGAGGTGGAACACTACGATGACATATTCTAAAATTAAAACATTAACGTGACTTTCTCCTAGACACTCACAAGTGAATGGTGGCACTTCCTCTATTCGGCAGAACACTTCAAAGCAGGTATCCTTTGAAACTAAACACATTATGAGCATTAGCAATGCAAATGCAATGCCCATTTAATAAATGCATTTTCTACAGATCATAAATAAAAATCCCTTTCAAAAATAGAAAGATACCAAGATAAGTATTGAGGTTTATTAGGGCTATAATTATAAGCAGAAGGCTAGCTAACACTGTCTAAACACTTAACCTTTCAGAGCTCATTGCTGGAGTACAATGGTCAATGTTGTACAACATGCATGTAGATCCCAGGCCTTCCAGGGAACCGATTACAGTGATTACAAAGCAGGTAGGTTAAATTTGTTGTCTAAGTAGCTTAGCACTTGGCCTTGAGAGTGATAGAAATGAAGGTACAGTTAATTTTAAAGATATACAGATCACGTTGCTAATACAGTTTGAACAACTGGAACAGGAACAAAGAGCATTGTCCCAGATTACAATGACAGTCACATGAAGATTCAGGAATTAAAACAGGGTCCTGCTAAGCTCACTTTTCTAGACCACAGACATCCCTCATTATACCTTGAAGACTTCATACGGCAATTTTTTTTGCCCAAAGAAAAATTCTGCAGCGCTCCACTGATTTGTAGTTCTTCTGCTCTGGAGGAATAGTCATATTCCTTCACAAACAGTTTAAATACTAATTATTTCTTTGCTGAAGCCTGCAGTGAAACTCATATCTAGAAGGGGCCATGTAAAAGCACTTCTAATATTTCTGCTGCTCAAAGAGCAATACTCTCCATCCGCTTCAGTGATTTTCTACCCAACAGGTACAACATTGAAGTAATGAGCATTATAAAACTTAATACAGTGCCATATATATTTTATGGCTCTGTAGATCCAGATCAGAGAACATCCAGATTGTTTTTACAGAACTAATGCCAGACACATTTCAAATTATTACGTATGTAATGATTCTAAGAAATTTGTAACTGTTACCAAATTCAAATTTTTTTAAAAAATATAGTTGAGAAAAATAATTTTTAAATTCCTAAACATTCTTTAAGGAAGGTGGAATTTCCCAATGATTTTTTAAGTAGATGTTATTATGAAAGAAAATAATATATATCAAAATAAAAAGTGGCTCAGTAAAAAGCTTATTTCACTAATGCAAGTATCAGGCATTAAAAATATATGTAAATGAAAAATCATTCATAATGTTCTGTTTCTACAGGACAGCATTCAAAAAGCAGTCCACTGTAGGATGTAAAGCCATATGAAAGCTCTGGACAAGGGACTGTAAAATGAGACTCCCTTATATCAGGCTAACATCAGAAAAATAACTTTCCTGTGTAGCTTGCCTCCCTTCTGTTTACCTATGGTAACATGATCACACAAATTTCCAAAGTATCCACACACTCCATGATCTTTGATGTTGCCCTTTTAACTGAAGAGGCAGAATAAGACTTCCCTATGTGCCATTTAGATACAGAAAGATTCAGGTTACCTGCTCAAGGTTGAACAGAAAGCCTCTGGCAGCCCCACGAACCAGAAGTGGCTCTCCTGAAGCCCAAGAGATGCAAAAACAACCAGACCCACCTCATTTGCCATTTCTGCAGGAACCGCATCATGTTGCAACCACTGATAGTCCTCTGTAGAGAAATCACAACTCACCTGGAGCCTGTCTTTGAACTGACACAGAAACTACAGAAACGGAAGTTTACGCTGTTGGTAATGTGAGCAAAAATGTCCTACTTTAGGAATTTGCTCAGGAGAAAGACTGGCTTTGGATCAGTTCCAGACCAAATGGTTTTTAAAAAGTACACGATGTCCAAATATCTTGATTAGAAAGCTCTTCAAAGTTTGTTCAACACTGTTCATTTCCCTCAAATACTCTGTTTTTCCTTCATTCAATTTCTCTTCCTTAGCAGCAAGTTACAGTCTGGCACAATCACGGAGCATTAGCTCAATAATGGCCAAGTATAGCAAGCAGAGCCTGCATGAGCACAGTTCTCTGGTAGTAGCGCCATACTTAAAGCTGACATAAGTTGACAGGCTTCCCCCATCCCAGCCTCACTTAGAAAATTTTACAAGAGAATACACTATGTTTTATTTATATTTATATTTATATTTATCTGTGCCTTCAAAGAACAGCAGCTCAAACTTCTGCATTAAATCTACAAACTATACAGGCAGAATAAGTGCCTGAAACCACCTGCATATACAGTTTCACATATACTACATACACAAAACAGAATTTCTGTGTAAAGACAAAGTTGAGAATATACAGATTTGGAAAGCATCTGAAGTTTCAAAGAAAACTAAAGAAAGTTTCTGCAACTGCTGAAAGAAACAGCAGTTTCATCAGAACTTTTTCCAAATCTAGCAGAAAGTAGTTTCATACAAAATCACTCAGCTGAAGTCCAGCTTAGAATGAGCACACAGCTCTTCAGGACCAGAGGGCAGGATACTTGAGCTTTGATTTTCCGACCCACGCTTGAGAGAATAAGCCTGCATGCTGCCACCACTCTGAAATATGACTAGGCCTGTCTAAGACCAAATTTTATTATTAAATCCAGAAACATCTCACCTAAAAAGCTAATCTATGATTTCATTATTCTGTGCTTGGACAAACAAACTTTCCACTGAGTCTATTTCTACAGAAGCAGAAATCTACCATTCCCACAGAAAAAGCTGCAGCCTTCAGTTCTCGCCAGAATATCCCTTTCATATTTAAGAAACCCAATTCACATGCTCAAATGCTTCTATTTCAGTGCAAGTTACATGCCTTAATTTTATTTAAAATATCTTCTGAAAACTACTGAACATCATCTTCTTTGATTGAAACAAATTGAAACACAGGAAGTTCAACTTAACCATGAGAAAAAACTCCTTTCCTGTGCGGGTGCCGGAGCAGTGGCACAGGCTGCCCAGGGGGGCTGTGGGGTCCCTTCCCTGGAGACATTCAAACCCTGCCTGGACGCGTTCCTGTGCCCCCTGCTCTGGGTGTGCCTGCTCAAGCAGGGGGGTTGGATGAGATGATCTCCAGAGGTCCCTTCCAACCCCTACCACTCTGTGACTCTGTGATTCTGTGATTTCTTACAGTACATCTCAGGCATACACAGGGAACTGCCCAGGAATATGCTACAATACCAAATATACTTCTGGTTTGGTTTCAGTGTGTTAACAAAGCACAGCCATCCCAGCTGAATTTCCATTGTAGATAAGGTACAAGCAGCACTGCTTAGTATGCTTCACAATTGCTTCTAACAAGGTTTGAATGAAGGACAGAACAAATACAAACAAAATTATCTTACATCCTATTGCACTTAAGTTTTGACAGACTGGAAACTTTCCAAATTCTCCTACTATTTTGCAGTTAAAATAGGAAAATCCAGTCTGCCACAGATGGAGAATGGTCCAATTAAACATGTTAGCTACTGAAGAATTGTCATCTCTGGAGCTGCCTTGAAGCATGATGAGTCAACAAATTTGCCTGCTAAGGAAGCATCATGTATATAATGACTAAAGTTTGTGACATTAGCAAAGACCCTTCAAGAATGAAAAGTGATACAAATTGCTGCAAGCTTTGCTTTCTAAACTTCTGATCGTTCCTAAACATGACACAAATAAAATCAGTCTAAACCAATTCATTTTTCCAACATCAGTTAAGGACTCTTAAAAAGTCTATCCTTAGGGACAATTTGTCACATCACAAAATGATGACATTTGCGCCACAACATGCTGACATTATACTATCCCATCAACAAGTAAATGTCACAATTTGTGACATAAATACTGTCCTATGACAACCTTTTGTTAGCCTCAATGATACCATGTACAAATATTTGACCCTGTAATGCAAACAGAATCAATGACACCTTTGGGACCAAAGCAGAGGAAGTCTGTTCCCTTGTGTAAGCCAATGTCAGCTTATTTGTTCCTAATTCTACAGTATCAGAAAAGCCACAAGTGCTACATGCTCTGATCCAGCGACACAAAAACCCTACTTCATATCCAAACAAGAACAGCCTGACGCACGAGGAGTTAGGTCATTGCAATAGCGAAGCTAAATGAAGCAGGAACAGAACTCTACAGGCAACATCTTTAAGCGATAATAGGGAAGGGTGACTCCAAATTAGCCTTCTAATTATTTTCTCTTTAACTTGACTATTTAAGCCATTACCTAAGTTATACATTATAGTGCCCTGAAAATTTTTATTATAGAACAGATCTGCTTTGCTGCACTGCTGTTCCTTTACCAAAAAAAATGAAGGAAAAAGTGAATGCACCATGATTTCTTCCCCATGTAGATATAATAATGATGCGTACTAAAACTGTATGTCATTCCTCAGAATTATTAGCATGCACATGGGTCAGAAACTACAAAAAGCAGCTGGATATACTAAAAAATTAAAAATAAAATTGGTCCTGCTTTGTTACGAGGATAAGCCTCATGCTGTTAGCAATAAGAGATCCTTCCTAATGCTTTTGGGACTTAAATGCCTCTTAACTAACCTGGTGACTAGTATGGTTGCAGCACTAGCCCAAGGATCTGATCCAAAACACACTGAAGCCTGCTCTTGCCTTTTACAGGCTGTGGGTTCAGTAATACTGGAGGGAGAACTGTTGCTCTCATAGCTACGTGAGAGCAGAGTGCATCAGCAAATTCGGAAGAATGGGACTCCACTATGGGGAGCCTTCTACAACAGGGAAGCGATGAGGACTCAGGTCTCATTTCTCTCTGTTGAACTGATTGCCTGCGCAAGGAGGTTGATGCAGAAATCAATTCACTCATGCCAGCTGGTTTCCCTCTCTCTGCAGTGATGGTAAGTTGATCAGGATATTAGTTTCCTTCAGCTGATGTGCATTCCATATGTAACATGCTGACCCTAGTGATGCTGAACAAACCAATATAGCAGCTAGATTAAATTAACCAATCCATAGAAAGGAAGGCAGAGGACTAAGAAAGCAAGAAGACGAAGAAAGGCAAAAAACAACAAACCTCTGTTTGAGCTAACAAGCTTGCTTTTTCTATATAAACTCAATAATACGGAAATTTTTAGGGAAAAACTGAAGAGGAAATACAGTAAGAAAGAACACTGTGGAAGCCAATATTTAAAATATAATTCTTGTGATATTACCTGGTTTTGTTTACTTTTCCCCATTTTGTTGGCTCCTGCATCTCTTCTTTTCCTTTACTGTGAACACTCCACTAACTGTGAGACAAATCAGAGCTAAGAACCCTTCCAAAATAGGTGAAGTTTAAGTAAATTAAATGGTGCGGCTCTACTCTAGCTGAGAAATCTAATCACAGCTCAGGTTCCCGTGGAGCCTACAGACAGTCCACTATATTTGAATGTTTTTATTGATATCCTTCAATCCAATATTAAAAATTAAAAGAGAGCACTAGAAATCTTTATTTAAAAATAATGAACTATTTGTAGATAGGAATGAGCAAGAAGATTTTCAAAATTCAGCTTCAGCACTTCCTAAAAATCTAAGAAACTTGATCATTCCTGTTTAATAATTGGCCTTAAAGTAACAAGAGAAAAGGATTGATTTTCATTGTAACAGAATCACCAATTTTTGCTGAACAAAAACCTAGCTTAGTTATGCCATGCAAACTTGGAATGAACAAGCAGCATTTCATGTATGTATCAAAACAACTTTATTATACAGCACACCAGAAGATCAGCTGTTTTAAAATCAAATGCTGAGACATCAAAGGCATTTTTTAATACTTGAAAGGGTGAGACATTTGAATACTTTCAGGTAAACTTTCATAAATTAAAAATGAGACCCACTTGTTGATAAGAACATATACTGCATTGGTTATGTACCAAGAGAATAATGGCTTGAATTTAAAATTAATCCTGGCTCAGATGAGGTTGTCAATTTAATAAACATTCAATTTTAAATAACCAAGGAAAATATTCAGGATACTTAGTACTTTTTCCATATTACAGTACCATCATCCAACACTTCTAAAAAGATGTCTCAATAACTTCCATAAAAACAAAAGGACATCTGAAAACTGCTTTTGTCATGCATCTTTCTTTCTAGAAAAAACATTCACTCAAGAGAAATAGTACCCTTTGAACTTTAGACTTCCCAAATTGGTGAGAAAAAACAATACAATCACAGACACAATATTTACATCAGAAAAGAAGTACTTTGTAAATTATGCCTACTTGTTACTTTATATAATTAGGTTGAAATTAAATACTATTTAAACCAAGATTGTAAGAAATGGGTTTGAAGTTCTAAAAGGTAACTACAGAGCCATAAAATTTACATTGCTCAGAGAACATACCCCAAAATTGGAAATCATTTAGGTTTGGGGAAAGGAGGATGTGATCAATAGAAACTCAGTACTAGCAATTTTGGCTAACTGCTGCATTTAAGTACATAAGCTCATCTTCCCGCTCATTTTCATGTTTATAAACAAGGTGTGTTTCTTGCGCCTGAAAAGCTTTTACAGTTATCCCTGAGCCACAAATTGCTGTTGCCCAAAAAAGCTGTCTGGGGAAGGATCACAAAATATTCATCTGAGTCTGGTGCTCTTCCCTAGATATCCAGGGGTCTAGCCTAATACAGACATTCTTATGTTCTTCTTAGAAGTCATTCCCGTAAGACAGTATCAAGTTCATGTTAGAAAAAAAACACTCTAAATCTGTTCATCTTCTTTCAATCCATGAACTGTAGTGACTGCACAGCAAGTGCACTTGCATCAGAGAAACAAGCTATGCCAAGACCTTAGCACTTTCCTGCTTTTGATTCCCGTGTTTTCAAGGCTCAGCTGATGCCACAGAGCTTGAATATATTGAGCTGCAGAGCTTCCTTCCTACAACAGCTCCACGCTCATTTGCTGTCTTTACTTTCTTCAGCTTGTGTTTGTTTTCAAAAGAAGCTTCATTCATTTAAATTCCTGAAATAAGTAATGGCTTGTAAATATTTCATTTCATTTAAGCAAAAAAGAATTCATTGGCTATAGGTTGCAAAAAGTAATATTGAGGCATACTTGGCAAAGTCACATATCAGAATGACTTGGGTGATATCAGAATCACCGAAATATCAGAATGACATGCACTAATATCTGAATTTAATCCAGACAATAAAATCCATGGCAATAGACATCTGAGAAGTAGTGTTTTGCTTACAACACCTCATTTATGCATTCAATCTAAGCCCGAATAGATGATGATTATTTTTCAATTAAACTTGGATAAGCAGCAGCGTAATTCCAGTGATGGCTAGTATACAAATTCTTATTAGATGGCATGTGCAGATTACAAAACTGGATGACTGAAAATGGAATTTTGAGTCTTTCATTTCTAATTATGCTCATTTAAGCTCACCCAGAAGCTTGACACAGAAGCAGTGTATTTCACTTCATAACCCCCATCCAAAACTAACCCTAGGTGAGCTTAAGACATCGCTTCACAGCTTTAGGCTGGGGGCATGAGATGAAATACACTGCTCCTGGGCCAGTTTCAATTTAGATTATATGTTTTGGGGACAATGTTTTTTTAAAACATCTGCTATTGCTGTCCTCTAGAGCTACACATACTGCCATGAACGCAAGATTTCCTTAAGCAATGCCATGCTGTCTGTCCAAGCCTGCAGACAACATGTGACCAAGTGTGAACATCTATATTCACTGGAATGGCAGCTCCCAAACTGATGACATGTCTGTGTCATTACTAACCATGTCTTTGAAGATCGTTTTTTCCAGATGGAACCAGGAGGATGATGCTGTTTAAGCCCTCGGGGGTGAGAAAGGTGATTTAATACACAGAAGGAAATGAAGGGAGAATAACAAAGGAGACACAGAGACAGAGAAAAGAAAGGAGGGAGGAGGAATATGAGAGACACAAAAGAGCAGACAGAAAAGTAACAGAAACAAAGGACAGACACAGAAGTTGCCTAAAGGGGTGCAGAGTTTCTCACTGAGTGATAGTCACTGTGACAATCAGGTTCAGTTAATAAATAAAAGTCTATTTAGTTGCTACAAAAAATAAAAAGCTTGCATATTTTGTGCAAACCCTGCACATACAACGGACTGTAGATCAAAGACTGTGAACTCTTTATAACATTTCCTGGCACACAGTCTATGCCTAAATGTGAGTTTCAGTACTCTCTTCTCAATGGGCTTGACTTCTGAGCCACCAACCCCTGTGAAACAACACGCTGGACCGAGTCCTGCTCCCTGAGGGAGCTTCAATATATTTCACAAAATACAGCAATGCAATAACCAGACTTGCTGGCAATTTCTGCAAGCAAGATAAAGATTATATCCTTCTCTAGCCTTACATTCCCCTCTCCAGGAACAGTCTCTTCGCAGTCACGAACATTAGAGCCAAGATGTAATCCCTCACAATAATATGGACATTGATTCAAACAGGAAGTGGAGGGTCATCTCTTGCCTTAGTAGCACACACAAAAGCAGCTCAAAAATCCCTGCGTGCTTGCAGACTGATCAAGCTGAACCAAGTCCACCCACTGATGAAGAAACTTGCCTTTCATTCAATTCTTAAGTTGTGCCAGTTCGTGCCAGTTTAAGAAGTGGCTTTTCTGCAGCTAGCTAAACTAAAACCAAAAAAAAATTTTTACATCGATAATCTACCAGCTAACAAGCTACCTCTCACACCAATTACATATGGTAGCCTGATATCAGTCATTTCCCTCCTCTCCCCCATGGGTTTTTTAAATAAAGAAATGGAACATAGGGCACAAGGTGCTTATACAGTGAATTTTAAAAATGCTGTCTCTTAGAGTTCTCCAGGAGCGATGAGACTATTAAAAGGAATACCAAGGTTCACAGCCCTCTAAGTAGCCCACTTTATAAAAAACCATCTGTTTCAAAGCAGTTGGAAGAGGAGGAAGGAACAGGAGATCTTGTTAGTGGCCCTCAGTGCTCCGCACAGTAGCCCTTGAGAGATGCTGCATGAGGATGAACATATGTATTTCATTATGAACTCCAAATATGTTCACTGAGCTACATCTTGCAATTTTTAAGCAGAAGTGCCTGATTCAGCCTAGGTGCAGGGGAATGTATTCCTGCTACATCTTCCTTCACAGAAGCTGATGGGGGCCAAG
Source organism: Phalacrocorax aristotelis (assembly GCF_949628215.1). Taxonomy (NCBI): domain Eukaryota; kingdom Metazoa; phylum Chordata; class Aves; order Suliformes; family Phalacrocoracidae; genus Phalacrocorax; species Phalacrocorax aristotelis. The sequence goes on along the minus strand of NC_134279.1, from coordinate 71,411,802 downwards.
AGCTTAACCAGTGAATCACAAAGTGGGTTTCACGGAGCTACAAAAATGCTGTTCGGCTGATGCACAAACATACTTTCTTACTTCTCTTCTTTACAATGGTTTTAGACAGAGTTTTGTAATAATATCTGTGACCCAAGAGAAATTTAAAATGTTTATAGTGAGCTGCTTGCTATACAAATATGGGCACTTCTGCTCCATCCACACATCCTCCTCCCTCCTGCATGTACTTAGCAGCACCTCTGTGGATGTCACATACAAGAGAGAAAAAAATAACTCTGGATTCTTCATACTTGTTTTCCATAGCAAGCTGCAAAACCTCAAAAAGAACAGGATCAGGTCTCAGCTGACTGTGCGAATATTGGCCTCCCTCATCCACGGAGAAAGAAAAGCTCAGAACCCCCAATAGTAACAGCTTCCCAATTCTCTACCCCCAGCGCCAACACAGCCAAGGGCAATCAGGGAGTTCACTGTCAGTCCTCCATAGTCCATCACTAGTGCTCAGGACACAGCTCCCCCTCCGAAGCCACTGTACTCCCAACATAGATGTTTTGCATAGTTTCTGTTCACTTTGTACTTCTCATTCAGGGCAATGAACGTGTTTCAAGACTGCTCTCAAGGCAACTGAGACCATTTGACGTGCTTGCCATTATGTGGTTGGGTAACAGGCAGGGAAACATGTGAAACCACTGATTAAAAGCCAAACAAATTAACAAAACAAGAAATGGCCCTCTAAATCAAAAGCTGCAGTTCTGATGAACTGCCTGTGTGGGGGTATCTGAGCCTGGGAGAGGAAAGCTTTTAAGTTCATATGCCTGCTTGTTTCTATGCTCTAACCACATGAAATACTACAATACCTAAGACTCCAGAGTCCTATACATATCAATTAAACTTGTGTGATTTACATGGCTGAAATGAGAGAGGCCAGAAGGAATGATGTTCACATACCACATCCACAAAAGAACATGTAGCAGCCAAATCTAACGGGAACCCTACTAGCCTCAACAGTTCCTCTTTATGTGAGGGAGCAACTGGAATGTATCGAGCTCTGCCTAGGGGTGGAGGAAGTACAAGTCGAGAGCTTATGGATAAAAATTAAGGGATAGGCAAATATGGGTGACACTGTTGTGGTCATTTGCTACAGGCCACCTGATCAGGAAGAGGAAGTCGACAAGGCCTTCTACAGACAGCTGGAAGTAGCCTCACAAAAGCAACTCGGTGAGCCATGCACACTCCAGAAGGTTCCCGCAGAGCATCAAGGGTAACTTTTTGACACAGGTGGTGGAAAAGCCAACAAGATGAGATACACTACTGGAGCTCATATTATCAAACAAAGAAGGTCTGGTTGAGGATGTGAGGGTTGGGGGTAGCCTTGGCTACGGTGACCATGAGACAGTGGAGTTCAGGATCCTGCATGGCAGAATCAGGCAACAAGTAGGATTACAACCCTGGACTTCAGGATAGCTGAATTTGGCCTCTTCAAAGACCTGCTTGGAGGAATCCCATGAGTTAGGGCTCTAGAAGGTAGGGGGGTCTAAGAGAGCTGGTCAATATTCAAGTACCACTTCCTCCAAGCTCCAGATCAGTGCATCCCTATGAGGAAGAAGACAAGAAAAGGAGCCAGGAGGCCTGCATGGATGAGCAAAGAGCTTCTAGAAAAATTCAAACAGAAGAAGGAAGTTTACAGTATGTGGAAAAATGGACTGGCCACATGGGAGGAATACAGGAATGTTGTCAGGGCATGCAGAGGCGCAACAAGGGAGGCCAAGGCCCACTTGGAATTAAATCTGGCAAGGGATATCACAGATAGCAAGAAGGGTGTCTTCAAATACATCAGCAGTAAAAGAAACACAGGGGAAACTGTAGTCCTGCTGCTGAATGAGGTGGGTGCCCTGGTGATGCAGGATGCAGAGAAGGCAGAATTTCTGAATGCCACCTTTGCTTCAGTCTTTACTGCTAAGGCTGGCCCTCAGGCATCCCGGCCCCCAGAGGTAAGAGAGGCAATCTGGAGAAAGGAGGACTTCCCTTGGTTGAGAAGGATTGGGTTAGAGATCTTTTAGGCAAACTGGATCCTCACAAATCCATGGGCCCTGATGGGATGCACACATGAGAGCGCCAAGGGAGCTGGTGGATGCTGTCACTAAGCCAATCTCCATCATCTTTGAAAGGTCATGGAGGACAGGAGAGGTCCCGAGGACAGGAGGATAGCCAATGTCACTCCAGTCTTCAAAAAGGGCAAGAAGGAGGACCTGGGAAACTATAGGCCAGTCAGCCTCACCTCCATCCCTGGAAAGGTGATGGAGCAGTTCATTCTGGAGGTCACCTCCGGGCAGGCAGAGGACAAGAAGGTTACCAGAAGTAGTCGACATGGATTCACCAAGGGGAGATCATGCTTGACCAACCTGATAGCCTTCTGTGATGGCATGACTGGCTGGGTAGATGAAGGGAGAGCAGTGGATGTTGTTTACCTCAACTTCAGTAAGGCATTTGACACTGTCTCCCATAGCATCTTCACAGGCAAGCTAAGGAAGTGTGGGTTAGATGAGAGGACAGTGAGGTGGATTGAGAACTGGCTCAACAACAGAGCTCAGAGGGTCATGATCAATGGGGCAGAGTCTGGATGGAGGCCTGTCACTAGTGGTGTTCCCCAGGGGTCTGTGCTGGGCCCAGTCCTGTTCAACATATTCATCAGTGACCTGGACAAAGGGACAGAGTGTACCCTCAGCAAGTTCACTGATGGTACCAAGCTGGGAGGAGTGGCTGATACACCAGAAGGCTGTGCTGCCATCCAGCGAGACCTGGACAGGCTGGAGAACTGGGCCCAGGGGAACCTCATGAAATTCAACAAGAGCAAGTGTAGGGTCCTGCATGTGGGGAGGAACAACCCCAGGCACCAGTACAGGCTGGGGGCTGAACTACTTGGAAAGCGGCTCTGCTGAGAAAGACCTGGGAGTGCTGGTGGGCAGCAAGCTGACCCTGAGCCAGCACTGTGCCCTTGTAGCCAAGAAGTCCGATGGTGTCCTGGGGTGCATTAAAAGGACTGTGGCCAGCAGGTCAAGGGAGGTTATCCTCCCCCTCTACTCCAACCTGGTGAGACCACATCTGGAGTACTGCATCCAGTTCTGGGCTCCCCAGTTCAAGAAAAACAGGAAACTACTGGAGAGAGCCCAGCAGAGAGCTACTAAGATGATCAGGGGACTGGAGCATCTTATCATCTCGTATGAGGAAAGGCTGAGAGATCTGGGCTTGTTCAGCCTGGAGAAGAGAAGACTGAGGGGGGATCTCATCGATACTTATAAATATCTAAAGGATGGGTGTGAAGAGGATGGTGCCGGGCTCTTTCAGTGGTGCCCAATAACGGGACAAGGGGCAATGGGCACAAATTGAAACAAAGGAAATTCCAGCTGAATATGAGGAAGAACTTCTTTCCTGCGAGGGTGCCAGAGCAGTGGAACAGGCTGCCCAGGGAGGTTGTGGAGTCTCCTTCCCTAGAAATATTCAAAACCTGCCTGGATGCGTTCCTGTGCCCCCTGCTCTGGGTGTCCCTGCTCAAGCAGTGGGGTTGGACAAGATGATCTCCAGAGGTGCCTTCCAACCCCCACCATTCTGTGATTCTGTGAACAAGGGCCCCATAAAGTGCTCTGAAAGAGCAGAGTGGGATCATTCTCAAAAACAGCTGGGAACTCAGGTACAGAAGTATGTTAACAAGAACCTGTTGTGGACTGGGATACTGGGGTTTAGTTAAGAACCATCAAGAGTAGAGCCTGTGAGTACAAACACACAGACTCACAGAGGATCCTAATCATTCAATTTTTATTTCCCTTCCCACTGGGGAGATCACTGCAGGTCGATGTGAGTTGGGCAAAAGAGCGTTAGTGTTTCTGTGTCACCCAACTGCAAGTGGTTACAGGTCTCCAGCATCACCAGCCAGGTCCCCGGCCATCTCCAGGCATTTAACACTACAGATCTGCCTGGAGTTCAGCTCATGAGCTCATTTAACAGGCTGAATGTTGGAACACTGTGTATGTCCACTACATCCTGATGGGTCCCCCTTGCCTTGTGGTCATAACTGATTGACAAAGATATCCCTAAGCACCCAGAATGTAATCCACCTGTCGCTGGCACATGTTGCTTTTGTTTGGTTTATTTCTGGTTTTATGCCTCATCCCTGGAGCCACTCAAAAGCCATGCATAAAAAAGAGGTGCCCACACAAAAGGGGTTGATGACTTCCCTCAGGATTATACTCTTATCTCTACCCATGCTAACACCGATGCCTACTTATGCTGAACATCCAACACAATACCTAGGAGCATAAAAGATGAACCAAGAAAAGAATATTCTGCTTTCCATAAATGGCTAGATTTAACAAGTACTGCTGCAGATTTAGATGCCTTAGACTCACAGGTGGTTCAATGCTCTGAAAAGAGCAAGTTACAAGGTATTTTCCTCTAGCAAACACAGGAAAAATACCTTATTGAACTTTGACCCAGCAGGATTTTATGGCAACTTACCATGCCCTGATACAACTGTGTTTTCAATGAAGAAACAACTATTTCTTCAGAATCAGTCACATTCAACACTGTGAAAAGCTGCCCAAAGCTCTACAAGTGATTCCAACATATTCCTCTAAACCTCCAGCTCCATCCCCCTGAGCATCTGTCTTGCAGTGACAGTTGCTGACAGAGGCAAGTGTGGGAATGCATTAACCATGAACAGGCTGTTCTCCAACACCTGAGAACAGCAACCTTTCTCTACTGTAGTTCTTCAGTTAGGGAGGCCAGGCTCCACACTGCTAGAATTTACAGTGGAACAGCGCGGTCCTCAGTCATCATCATGTTTACTTATTGGTAGTACAGAAGCACCTAAATGCCATCAACTCAGAGCAGAGCCCCAGTATACAACACCGTGCTCAGACACCTGCAGAGGGAAGCCTGCTCTTTCCCTCTGGCACTTTCAGTCAGGGGAGCAGAGGAGACAGTAACAGTGATAAAAAAAACATGTTTTCACAGAACATAGCTCACCATCTGCTAAAACTGAACACACCGGCCAGTAAACATGGGCCTACTGCTCAGTAGGAATAAGGACATGTCCCAGTAGCTGGTGTTCGCTAATACACTTCTATGACACTTCATGCAGTTTACCATACCTCTGATGAGCTTCCAAAGACCATGAAAGAAACAGATTTCATAAAACAAACACAGAAAAATAAACATTAAATACATCTACTTCATCTACTAGGACAAACTTTTAACAACGTTTCTGCACAGAAACCACAGAAATTACCTTTTTTGCTAATGACTAAATTAAGTAAAATGTGTTTTGATGACTTATCTTTTTTAAAAAAACTACTTACTGTTCTGTGGTTTTCTTTTTAGAAAACATAGGTAATCACAAGGACATTAAAAAGGTTAGAGGGAAGCCAGAAATGAACCGTAAAGTCTGTGTGTATGCACATTTCCAGAAGCGTGCCAGTCAAATACACAGTAAGTTGGTACTATTACATGTAGGTACCGTCCTATCCAGGTGGTGCAATTAAAAAGCTAGGAAAAGTGAGTTGTAAAAGAAAATTTTAAAGGCTAAAATGTTATTCAGAGAAATAATTACTAGTCTACAAGAGTAGGAAAGGTACAAACACCAAGAAAGAAGCACAGTTATTGCAGTGTATCAGTAAATGAGGGCAGAAAAAATCATGTTGAATACAGGTTAAGTTTCACTGAAAATGTTTTTAGTCACATAATCTTAAGTCTGATGATGTTGAAGTGCTATAGTCTAGGCATTTAAATTAAAATGGACAACAAATTAAAAGGAGCCCTGATCAAAACAAACATCAGAACAAGTAGAGAAGCTTGCATGACCTGTGAGAGCTTTTTCTTCTCTAATTTCTACACTGTGCTGTGAAACAGTCAAAGGAAAATAGAAACTATAGGTGTGGTCCCACCTCTTTTAGGTGTTTAGGTGATAACCATTACTTCAATATCAAAGTGCCCTGCTTACTGACAACAACAGCAATCCTAAGAGATAGGGAAGTACCGTTACGCTCCCAGTGCAGGTAGGAAACTGAGGCACAAAATCACCTATGTAATGCAAGTGCTATTTCAGAGGATACTGGTGAGGTAACTGGCAAAGTTCCTCGGTACTCCTGTTCAGCTTGAATTTAACCTCACGCTCTGCCTCTGGCCAAGCCTCAAATTTCCCTGAGGTATCACTGTGAATACCACAGCACTGCTTCAGAGCTCGCAGATGTGGTGACAGGGCTGCGCAGAGCATCACCAGCTCTGCCAAGGGCAGCATGCATGCTTTCGGTCCTGCAAGACAGCAGCGCCTCAGCATCTCTCCTCTTTCCACAGCAGCTGCACTCAGGGCTGACGAAATCCAATGGGATCCATAAACACCATACTTCTCCACTTACCTTACCGAAGCCAGCGAGCCCAGCAGATGTGCCAGCACACGCCTACAACACTGAACATTTCACAGTGCACAGTGGCAACTCCCTTTGAAACACGGCTTCTCACAGGAGGTGACACTGCCCTCCTTACCTTTGCACAACAGCACCGGGCTTAGAGTGCTCACCCAGCAGAAGGGTCTAATTCCCCCTCTGCATGAGGAGTCGAAATACACATCTCCTGCCACAACAGAGGCTCACAACCTTTACTGCTAAAACTGTTCCACTTTTTCTTGACGCATTGCCTATCTACTGGTTTGGATGAGAGAGAGACAGAAAACCATACCTACATACATACACACAGAACAGGCACGTTTCTGAACTCCTGATTAACTCTCAACTTGGAGGGGAAATTTTAGGCCTTGCCCCAATGACTGCTTATTTATGAATATTCCAAGTCATTAGAAAAAAAAATACTTAAACAGCTGTAGGAGCAGCCCTTGGACTGAAACTTAGGCCTTTGTGTAGTTTCTGTCATGTGCATCCTTTAAGCATATAACTCTGCTTCTCAGGGATGTATGCAGGTAGAATTGTAATTATAAAATCTTTAGAGCTGCACCTGTATTTTTGCATTGGGGTTGTGCAATATCTGCCACAACAGGGTCTTGATCCGTAACTGAAACTCCAACAACTGTGCTACAATAAGTAAGGAAGGAAATAACCGCAGCAGCAATAAACTCCAGTTACCTGGGTTAAGGATAACTTTAAATAAATTCTGTGTTATCAAAGTTTGTCGTCTAGGCCCCTCTACAATAAGCAGAGAGAGATACATGGTTTCAGACGTCAACTCACCCAAGCTTTCTCAAATACAGATGTTAAGATTGTCAGGGGAGAGATCAATCCAGGGACCATCTCCACCTCCTTCCTACTGCAGAAGTCCAAGCTTAGACTTGAAGGCTGAAGTTAGGCACAACAAAGGATCCCATCCATTATTTCTTTCAAAAGTGGTTTTGTCATTGGTGATTTGTTAGGGTTTTAAGTTATTATTACTGGGGCAGGGGGTTGGGGATGGGAATGCTTGGCAAAGAATGTGAGACTATGGGAATAAAAATGCTGAAGGAATGTTGCAGGTCATCAAGTTTCATCCTGAGCTACGGCGAGCCGTCATATACAGCAGACTCCTTTCAACCTACAATTTCAGCTTTTGCTTAAATGAATGTGTGCTTTCAGGAACAAGAAGGATCTCACATTGTACTGCAGATTATCTCTCCTTATGCTAACATCCTTTGGTTTTAACTGACAGGACCATGGTGGACTTGGCAGTGTTGGAGGACTTGGCAGTATCAGGTTTACAGTTGGACTTGATGATCTTAAAGGTCTTTTCTAACCTAAATGATTCTATGAAAATATTTTATTTGGACATAAAAAGGGTTTGGCATAAAAACTTCCGTAATCTGGGCAGTTTCATGTTTTAAATTCATAAATCAGTACACACCTCACAGAATTTCCCATTTTAGCAGAACAAATCACAGGTTTTTTCTGAAAAGTTCATAATTTTCCCCTTCTGTTCTTTCAAAAAGAATCTACTAGTCTATTGAATTTTAATAAAATCAAAAGGGATGTCCCTATTTCTTTCTCCAAAGATCTGTATCAGTAGATTCCTAACACCATCAAGCTTTGGAAGAATGCGTTATGGTTCTCACTGTGATATGGAAACCCGCTATGAAGACCCCAAACGCATATCTAACCATTGGTATTAAGCCAGATTTGGTTGATCACGCTAACATAATAAATGAGCAGTATCAGAGATAGGATTTCAATCCGGTCTCTCTCCTTAGTGTTCATTGCTAAATTTCCCTCCTAGATTTAAACTCTCTGTGCTCGTCCCAGTGCTGGCACAGCAGTACCTCCTCACGCTAAGGCCACCAGTACCTTGCTCCTAAGCCAACCAGGCAACACCAGTTAAACCAGCAAACCAGGTAAAAGCAGATACGACTGCAGGTGTGGGGGGCTGCACATGGAGGTGGACTTTCAAGCATGTTTGAAACACACAATTGCTAATTAAAGTATGTATCCATTTTAAGTGTCTACTCAGGGGATGAGAAAAGGTGCTCTCTCTTCTTAGCAGCTAGAATTTGCTGAAATGTGGAGAGAGCTCAGCAGGCAGCGACATGACTAGCAAGCTGTAGGGCTGGAAGAGATGGAAAACAGCAAATAAATTAAGCAAGCCATCAACTTTATATCACACACAAAAAAAAAGGAAAAATAGTTAAATCCAGAGTTACTTCAGTCAGATGAAAATCTTTCTGCTTTCCATGTGGGATTCTGCTGTTTCATTCAAATATGATCACTAGGTTTGGTTGCTGTTTGGTTTTTATTGCACTATCATCTCAAGGAATTTAAAAAAAAAAAAAAGCCCTCGCTTTGGGAAATGTGCCTTTCACTTTGCGATATATCTTCCATTTATCAAAGGTCTGAACCATCGGGATTTTTGACCTCACGTTCCCTTCAGTTTCATAAAAAGTAGTCTGGCTACTCTGGAGAAACAGCACCAAAACCTTACCAGAAATGGACTTTTGCCCAGTTTGAATAGATAATTACATTTAATGTTACAGATACTGCTACAGTAATATTGAAGTCGATGCTTTTTATAGATCCTCTCAGCAAAATTTATTGCAAACTGAACAAAACAGAAAACCAATTAAATAAAATATCTGCCAGAATAATACATTTAGTGATCACTGGGCTGTATAAATCATATATGGTGAAACTGTATCGCAGAGAGTAATATTTTCTAAATTAAACAAATATCTGTATATCAAATACAGACAAGTCAGGATCAGCTGAAGTTTTGTGCGGAGCAATTTCTGTAGATGTGCGATAAACCTTCCTTTCTGATAAGGTGCTGCTAAATATTAAGTCTGGAAAAATTGTGTATATATTTATGTCTATTTTCCATAACAAAGAGCTACATGTTTATGAGGGATCATGACACCAACTTACTGGACAAATAGGTGCCTGCATGGACTTGATATTTTGACAACAAACAAAACAAGGAAATACTGGCACCATGAAACTGCAGGCTTGGAACTAGTTGGCCGAAGTCCTGTTCACAGCACTTTAGCAGTCTGCACACAGCATGAAGAGCAGCCCATGAATCAATTGTGAATAGAAGTCTCATTCTCCCCGTATTTCTGGTTTGGCTTTGATTTTTTTTTTTAAATCAGCTAGTATTAAGGCACAATGGGAATTCTCTAGGAGGGTCAAAAAAAATATAGTTTTGTAAAGAAAGTTGTTTACCTAGCACAAAAAAGCTCCTGGGATGACTACAAGGTCTAAGGAAAAGTAGGATTTTTAAAAGCTGTAATCAATTGACTATTTTTCCCCAAATCAGAAAGGGTAGTGTATTTTTAGTGAATCTGGGAACATACATATTCAGCTTAACACAGTAAGAGGCCATTCTGTAAGCACACTACCTGTATATACTCTGCTGCACAATGCCATGTTATTCATCACTTACACAAATGTCAATCACTAGCCCTTACCAGAGTAAATGGTGCGCTGCACCACCCACCTGTCATGTCTTCAGTTTATGATATTTTAAGACTGGAAAGGAAATTAGTTCCACTTGCATAAGCCTTTGTTTGAAAGTAATAGTGCACAACAGATTTCCATGGGCATAGGGGACAGAGCAGAAACACTAATTGTAGGAATGCACTAACCAGATACACTCTTAATTTTACATGGACTAGCTTTGCAAGACTTGCATCACTAGTGATGGCTTCAACTATGCATCCCACTGTCAAGAAAGGTCAGGGACAGACTTATCGTTTCTGGAATTTATAAATAATTTAATTTTAGACCACAAAATAAAAGTAATGAGGACACAAAACAGGAAGCAATTTGCATACCTCCCTGCACAGCTCTCTCTTGACAAAGCAAAGAAGTGTACAGTGATCTCCCAGTTATTCAAGCTCACTTTACAATCAGCGCAACCATATACTCTGCCGTGCTATCAAATCCACCATTTCTCTAATTCACAAAACTAATGGCATTATATGGGAGGATAATACAGTACACATCAGACTTCCACAGTACAGAAAAGAAGAGGGAGGAGAGAGAACCAATTTAAATAATAGCCTCCTTAGTTTCTTTCGAGACATCTCATGCAACCAAAAATCACATGCTCCTATTATTGCAGCACAGGAGGATTTACAAGATGTAAATAAATTTTTTAAAGCTCCATGTGCACACCAACTCAACCTCTGCCCCTTTCAAATTTATTTATTTGCCCTTGATCCACACACACAAATATTCCATGGTAGCACGTTCAATGAACCATTCATGCAGGTGAAGATCCCTCTGAGCAGCAGCTGCCCCCTCTGCTTTTATGGTTATTTGTCTCTCCATCATGGAGCTCAAAGAATAATCCTACTGCATATTTCTTCTTTATTTATTTTACTAGGTGAGGTGTTTAAGAGGATATATGGTCATCTGGGGCTCATCACTGTCAAATTTTCAGCCACGCAGCTGTAAAGGGTAAAGGAACTAGTTTAGCTCCTTGGTTTACAAAGTGCTGAGTACCTCCACTGAGGTGCCAAATGGGCACGGTGACACTTTAAGATCGCTTAGCGCCTCCTGAGGTTCACAGGGCCAGATCTAAACCCCCACTGTTAGGAATGACAGTCCTCCCCTTGACTGCAATGTGCCTGGGACAGAACTGTGCTTCGTGGCTCAAGCCTGTGCTTCTGAGGCAAGGCAAGATTTGCCATAGATTTAAGAATACAGGGTAAGATGCCTTGTTTGAGAAGCACTGGATCTTAGCAGTCCTACCTCCAAATACTTAACCCAGAGTAAAATAAATAAATACATACATACATACACACACACATATCTGTATAAACAAACATTCAAGGCTACCTTTAATATGTTTTGGATCAGGTACTTATTTTCAATTGTTTTAATCTCACATACATACAGGCAGTAAAATTCTCTCCAAACCCATTAAGCCCATCCTGCTTCCATTGGGCTTAATGTATTTCTTCCACTTCTTTTCAAATAAAAAAAAGATAAAAACAAAGATTCTACAGACTGTCTTTACAAATTATTTTTTTCTGGAAGCCTGTGTTAAAATCAGCTCTTTGACTGGAAGCATGCAATAAAACAAAGCTAACAAGAAAAGAAGGTGCAAAAAAATGCTGACAGTCATACTGTAACACATCCAGTGCAAAAAGACCGGCTGCTCTCATTTGGGTTAAGTCAGCACAGAGTCTTTCTTTACCAAGTCACTCATTCAAATCCATTCCTGCTGGATGGTAACCACCTAATGGCAGGCAGAGTGAGCAACATACTTTTTAAGTAACTCTGCCAAAGTATTTTTTATTCGATGTGTAAATACTGTAAAGAACGTCTGCAGGCATCCATGAGAGTATCATCCTGCAAGACTGAATGAGTAGATAGTAACTAAGCAAACAAAAAAGAAGTTGCAGCAAAGACTGTTACCGCTTTCATTTATTCTGACAGTTGCCATTTATCTTTGCTTTTGAAGAGACTATTTGGTAGTATTCCAGTAAGTGAACTGTGGCATACTGTGAAAAAATAATAACATTTTAGTAATACAAGCCCTCACTGCAGCATCTGTTATTAAATCTTTGCAGAGGCGAGGAGAGACCACTAGTCATAAACGTGGATTAGCAAGGTTCTACTATATTCGTTTTAGAGTACAGAGCGCTTTGCATGAAAGCTGTTACTTGCCTTTTATGTCAAAAAAAATGAACTTATGCCAACTTTTAAATATGGTATTCTTCAAGGCAGTAGTCCTAACAGCCTGCAAGGACTGTCCACAAAGAACAGCAGTAGTCTAATAGCCGAGAAATGGAGGAAGGGCAAAACCAGAAAAGCTGATGCTGCTGATTTCCAACATTTTCTTTTCACAGAAAATGGCCATTATCTTATGCTTCCACCCTGAGCAAATCAAAAACTGCCTTTCAAAGTGTCAAGCTTTCTGATGCGGACCCCAACTCTGACACATGATTATACAAGAGCATTAACACAAGCACTCGGTGTACTCCAGGGAATCACTGCACCCTCACCCACGGGAGCCTCAGCAGCTCCACGTTCTGGGCGACTCCTTAGCAAAACAGGCGAAAACCAGGACTTGAGATCCTAAAGAAAGATCATTCACATACTCAGGAGAGGTACAACACAAGCTCTCTGAACTGAGCCAAGTTTAAGTAAACTTTATGCTAAATTCACAAAGTTCAAGCAGAGTCGGAGCTTAGCTGAACTGTAGTAAAAACACTCAAGAGTCTTCCAGAAACACTAAAATCCTCCACGAGAAAGTTGATCTTGAGCCTTCATAACGATATTTTCCTGTCTATGAAGTTACACAGACGGTGCAAGGTGCTATGTAATATTTACCTATGACGCCCACTGTTATGATATAATGTTTCAGCGAAGGATAAATCAGAAGCAGCAAATCCCCAAAACCACCCGTGCAAATACACACCCATTAATGGCTCGATACATAAAGAAATGAAGACTGGCTGAAATTGAGTTAAAAATAAATTACGGGTGCTTCACCGTGAGAGTCGCCGTCTAAAATAATTACATAATAAAGGCAAGGCACGCGGCTTTAACTGGGGAAAGTTGTGATGCTCTAAAGCAGTAACACCGCTCCCAGCGCGCGATTTTTATCCATCGATGAGGCTGTAAAAATCCTCGCAACGCTGCTGCTGCTCCCGAACCTCCGCGGGACACCCCCGGGCCCCCGGCCAGGGCAGCTCCGGCCCGCCCCGGCAGCGGCCCCAGTCCCGGCCCCAGCCCCCGGCTCCGCGCCCGCCGACCCGCCCCTCCGCGGGGCCGCCCCCGCTCGCCCGCCCCGGCTCTCCCATCCACCTCGAGCCCGGCGCTGGACTTCATTTGATTTTTGGTTTGGTCCGGGTTTTTCTTTAGCCGGTGCTTGAGGAGGCAGAGCGCGGCGCGGGGAAGATTACAGGGGGAATGACTGAATCGAGGTGAATCGATTAAATCTCGACAATTTAATCTGGGGCTTTACGCGAGGCTGGAAGAGATAATCCCCGCGCCGCAGCTCGCCCCCTGCCTCTCCTTTACCCGGAGACCCCCGCACAGCCCCGGGGGCACGCCGGTCGCACACGGACACCGCCTCGCCGCTCCGGGGCCAAGCCCTCCTCCTCCTCCTCGCGGCGCGGCGCGCACCGCGCACCCGGCCCCTCTGCAAGATGCGCGCTCGCAAACTTTCCAAACTTCTGGGGAAGTGGCGGAGGGTGCGCGGGGCCGGCCCGGCCCCGGCGGCGCTTCCCCTCCCGGCGGCACCTCAGCGGCCGTCGGGACGCCGGTCGCCCCCAGCCCGGCCCGCGGGGACCGCCGCACCCCCGGCCGGGCGGCGGGAGCTGCGGGCTCCGGCCGCACCGAGCCCGGCGGAGCGCAGGCGGCAGCAGCAGGCTGCGCCCCGCAAGTTGGGGGAGCAAAGCAACGGTGATGGCAGGGGTAAGGGCAGAGGAAAGGGCAAGAACCCCCCGCACCGCCCCTCGCACTCACGCTGCTGTTCTCGCCCGTCCAGTGCACCATCGCCTGGTTGTGAGACGCGTCCCCTTTGAGCACGAAGGAGGTGCTGATGAGGGAGACCTGCTCCCGGCCCGCCGCCGAGGATGCTCTCCTGGAGCGGCTGCCCCCCACCGCCGCCGCCCCGCCGCCGCGCCGCGGCTCCGGCGGGCTGCGCGCCCCGCGGGTCAGGGCTCCGGGGCGCGGGCGGCCGCAGGGCTCCGCGCAGCGCAGCGCGGCGGCGGCGGCGGCCAGCAGCAGCGGCAGCAGCAGCAGCAGCGGCGGCGGCAGGCGGGCGGCTCCGCGCGGAGCGGCGGCGGCGGACACGCGTGGCCCGCCGTGCGCCATGGTGGCTCTCCGGCGTGGTAGTGACAGGCGGGGAGGTGGCGGGGAGGGAGACACCGCCGCGGAGGGCGGGGGCGGGGGAGGGTTGTAACCGGAGCGGGGCTCGGGCGGCGGCGTGCGCGGGGCTGCGCGCCCAGCCGGGGCGGCGCCGCCATCTGCTGGCCCGCGCCGAAACGCCGGGCGGCGGTGCTCGCACGGACGGACGCACGGACGGACGCACGGACACAGGCGGGGACAGCGGCGGCGGGGACGGGTCTCTCCCGGCGAGGCGGGAACGACCCGGCGTCGGCAGAGCCCGCTGCCTGTGAAAGTTTCCCGCCGTGCTCCCGTGAAAGGCTTCTGGGGAGCGCTGGGAGCAAAATCCGCGCAGCCCCTCGGGGCGGGCGCGCTACGAGTCGGGGGTCGCCCGGGACCGGCAGGCAACCCCCGCCTCCGCCCGCACAGGGGGTGGTCCTGGCCCGGCCGGCAGGCCAGGGAGGCTGCGGTGCAAAAGTCTAAAGGTTCTGCTTCTCATCAGCTGGAAGCCGAGGAACAAACGAAGCAGGTGCAAAAATACGGTCTGGTGATTGAGCCGAGAAGTGCTCCTGTGGAGAGTGGAGCCCACCCTTTCTTCAGCCCCTCGGCTCCTAGGAGGCGCCGGGATCGTCACCTGCGCTGTCCAGAGCAGATCGCTAATCCAGGATTTACCACTGTGGAGACGTGTGGCTTGTAATTTGTGACTGATCCGTGAAAGTGCCAGGAAATGCTCAGGGCTGGGGTGTCATGGCCAGGAGGGGCAATGACAGGGTCTCTGCAGTGTGGCAGAACTCAAAATAGGCAGGTGAAGTGGTGGAGGAAGATTTAGGCATCACAGATTGGATGCTCTTCCTGCTCCACTGCAGCAAGTTGTGTAACTGTGAATAAATCAGTGCTTGTGAAGCGGTTTGATGCCGTGAGAGGGAGCAGGTTGGGATCACAGGGTAGCTGAGATTGGCAGGGAGCTCCAGAGGATCCCTGGTCCAACCTGCTGTCCCCTGCAGTCCAGGGACACCTCTGAAGCTGAACCTATCTTGACGGTAAGATCAGGTTGCTCAGGCCTAAATTTCAGAAACTACACTTGAAAAACCACTGAGGGAAGTAATGACTCCAGCTACAGGACACCTTAGGTGACACCTAACAGATCTGGGCTCGGCAAAACCAAGGTGAGTGAGGTCAGTAAACCAGCTTTAGTTGTAATCTGCCTTTACCCTAATGGCCTAGAAAATTAGGATTACAAAGGCTTTTCTAGGAAGATTAATAGAAAAAATAGCATCCACTGGTTTAACTGTACCATTTACAGCCCCAGGATGACTACTGTAATAACCTAAAGTAACCTGGTCATCCCAAATTAATCTAAAAATGATGTTCAGCAAGCTGTATGACTACATATTAGCTGTACACCTTCAGTGCTAGGAGACCTATGGTAACCTGCCCTGTTATTACTGCAGTGGCTCAAACTATAAGGCAGCTTCAAATTCAGGATGATTCTCACAATTCGAAAGGAATAAAGATTAAAAATAATGTTTTAAAAAAATCCCATGTGCTTTTTCCACAGCTCCCAATGAAGTCCTCTTTCAGAGTCCCAAGCGCAGTGTCACAGCCTCACAACACCCTCTGCGCAGCCTTCCCCCTCATTCCTCCAGTGCAGTGTCTGAGTTAACAGAGGAAATTGCCCCTCCTCTGGGAATCTGCAGCTGCCAGTTTTGGAGATTCTGCCCCAAACACCCTGCCAGGAGAAGCCCAGGCAGCCAGGAGGACTCAGGCAGGCAGCACCACCTGGCCCATGCCACCAGAAGCTGACCCTGGGTCTCTTGATGGGGCTGTATATTAAATTCACTCCTGAAGCACTTTACATCTTGTGTAAAAAAGCAAGTCAATTTTTTTTTTCCAATCTTGATTTCCAGAGACAATACTGAGAGCTCACAAGGCCTAGAAGAAACTATAGGGAGCTGTCTAAAGGAAGTGAAACACGAGTGTGAGGCAAGAATGATCTTTGCATGCAGTTAGTTTCCTCAATAAGTTAGTGTCTTATCCCTCTGAAACACAACCCTTTTAAGGGGAAAACCACCTGGTTTTCTGTGGCAGAAAGTTTTCCAGACAAGTCTCTTGACTCTTGCAAACTAATCACAGTGACAGGTGGTGGTCAAACGCTTGTCTGAGTCATTGCTGTTTGGACATGTTCTTCAGGGGTGCAGAAATTAGGCAGTGATTCAACTTCTCACAGAAAACACCCAAGTGGAAAGTCATTCCTGCTGGGGTAACACTTGCATGTTGAGCACAGCACTTTCCATCTTGTGCAACTCTGCACAAAAAGGAACAAGGGAAAAAATACAATGCTGAATTGTTAAGAAAACACTGACTGACCACAATTATATCAACCAACACGAAGGGGTGATTTGTCCATTATTAGGAATTCAATAATTTTGCTTCTGCAGTCCTGGGCTATTTTCTGTTAAATTTTGAAGATTACTCAACATTTGTAGAATAACCTAAAAATACTCAGAATAGGTGGAAGGGCCTGAGTTCCTACATGTTAAAACTGTCATACAAAACCTAATACTTCACCTGAATGAATACAGTCACACTAATTCATTTTGCATTCACCACTGTCTTTGACAGGTGGGGCTCCCAGTGAGCAGCAGGTAAGAGAAGAGATTATAATATCCGCGCTCTTAAGAGTTAAGCTCTTTATATCTGTGGGTAACTGACATTTCCACAATGAGACTGAAAAAGAAAACCAAGCAGTGGTTCTAGAACTAATGAAGCCCCGTTTCCTCCAGCCTTGAATCTTATGGTCAACTGCAAGGTCTGCTTGAATCATTTCCCACTGTCAGAACATCTTTCGCATGTATCTTCACAGGAACCTAACAAATCCACTGATGAACTCCTCCCTTGTCTGCCCAATCACAAAACTTGCCATTTATTTTTGTGACCTCCCCGTTTGCCAATTACTCAACCTACCACTGTGCTTGTCACTAATTGAATCCCTTAGTATCAGGCCCTTAGAGGTCAAGGATTAAATGGAAACAAAGGTAACGTCTCTGTTTTCCTTCTTTAGAGACTATCATAACCAAGACAGATGTGTGGGCAATGCTATGAAATATTCACACCATCTCTTCTCTCTGCAATAGACATTCTCAGGATACATAAAGAGAACTGCTGCCACTAAGTGAAAGGCTTTCAGCTGGCCACTTCTTCAATGGCTGTTGAAGCTGTTTTTACATCAGTCAGATTAATACATACTAACTGAATCTTCCAGTCTAATAAATAATGCATATTTAACATATCAGTAATTCACAATAATAAAAAATTGTAACTCTAGACTAGGCATATGGTAGCAACAATACCTGTATTGCATGAAATCACTACTCTGTACGCTTAACTACATTACAGTTTCAAAACACAAGTATTGAGCAGACTGGATGAGAAGGCTGAGGTTTGCAAAACTGAAAAAGAAGTTTCATTATAGAACTCCCATTAATGTCATTCAAAGTCCTGTAGCTAAATCACCTAAGAGGTGTATTTGTTCTGTCCAAAGTCAGGGGACTGCATCACAGATGAGGGTCCAGCTGCGTCAGGTATGTACTGTACAAAAGGAGAAAACAAAGGTTGATACAGCTTCGTATAAATGTTTGGTTATGCAAAAGACAATCAAAATAACATCATTCTCGTCCAGAGCATGGCCAGAATACTTAATTAATTCTTCCTCTGTTGTGACTATTCCAGCTGAAACACAAACAGAAGAGAACAGAATTGCTAGTGACTAGGTTTGTTAACATCAAGTATGTTAATAAAGGAAGGAAGCTAATTTACAGGCCCACGAGTATGATTTTGTCTAGAAAGCCCAAGCAAGCTAAGCAGTGTAAGAGACCAACTCTGAAAGGCTTTCCCAGTTTCAAACCTTGTTTAACTGGAACTTAAGGGTTGCCAAAAAGCGAGTTTGGAGTGAGTGAGGATACCTAAAACAAAGAGGCTTCCCTCAATTTCTGTCATCTTTTATGTCTCCTATAAACTCTGGCTCAGCAAATCACACAGGCAGACAAGACAAATAACCTAGAATCAGACATCTCTGAGCTCCTCTAGTCCCAGAATAGAAATAGAAAAAGCTTGAAAAAGAATTAGTGTGTTGTAAATCCAAGGCAAGTTTCTTCCTGTTAATGGCAGAATTATTAGCGCTATACTAATAAAGTCTACTCAGATTTTTATTGACTGTCAGATTAGATTAAGATTAAAAAGGCTTCAATTAACCCACTTTATTTTCACCAGGTTCATTTCTGATCAAACACTGAAAATATTACAGAAAGCTGCAAGTTCTGCTTGAGCAGAAACCAAGATGCAATGCTAGTATTCCTTTTGCTACTGGATGTCAGAAGTACTCTTGCAAATAAAAATATTGATAATAGTTTGTTACATGTTTCATACTCACAGCCTTCTTAGGTTGATAATGCAAGATGACCGCAGATGCACAACATGGTAGAAAATCACAAAAGAATTACCCATTTAAGCATGCTCCTTATAGATTGTTTACCTCTTTTAAAGGTTGATTTAAATTACCGTACCAAGATGCATTCAGGATACCTTATTCTATTCATTAGATACAAAACAATTTCCATTTACATTGTGTTTAGTTTAACAACATCATTAAGAGCACAGTGACCTGCAGGGTTTTAGACAAAATGCTCACACATGAAAACAACTTAATCTCACACATGTCTTATCAAATGCCTGACTCCAGAATAGCCTTATTACTCACTCTGACCACATTCTAAGCTAAGAAATTAATAAATGGCAAGGCTTTATTGCCTTGTTACTCAATTAACAAAAAACAAATGCTTTCTTCTGTGTTAAATGCAAATTATTATACATAATGCCATAGCCTGATTTCCCTTATGCCAAACAGTAGAGTTTTTATTTAGCTAGGCCTCTCAGGATCCAACATAATTTCTATTTGTATTACTACAATTAAAAAAATAATCTTTCTATAGTCAACAAATCTAGGTGTCAATGCTTTTCTCAATAGTTTTTCCATTTGAGAGAATAAAAAATCAAGCAGATGTCAGATTGTTTGTTTCGCATTAATTCACTGATACATTGCTGTCAGCAGCTAGCCCAGATGCCCACAGAAGAAAGCCTAATTAATAGGAAGCCATACTTGTCACTAGAAAAACAAAACTCTACTTCTGTGGGCAGTTCTGAAGTCAAAGAAGTGAGTAGCTGCCTTTGTTCTATTAAGGGCTGAGTAAGCTACAAAGTACACATTCAATCATTCTATTCAAATTTGAACAATATAAAAGAGCGTGGCTTTCAGTATAGTGTATTATCTCTAATTATTATGGAGAGCTGTGATCAGGTATGAGTATACTGACTGACATACACCTATGAGAAAAAAATGGAAGAGCTGTAAATGATCAGAGGGAAAGTGAAATACCTTCTAATTTTATCAGTATCAAGTTAGCAAACAGCATGTATGCAGAGAAAACTGACACAACCATCCACCTTTATATAGGCCAGTAGCCCTTAAACAAGAAGTCGATGAGGTTGTCTAGAAACCTCATCCTTTGAGCATCTTTAGCTCTCATCTAATTCAGTAAGAGTAACTGAACATCTAAGCACCTCACAGGATTTTTACTAGTAAGTAGGTAAATATACACTATAATTTTCTATAGTTCTAGCTCATAAAATGAAAGAGAAAAAAAATTGTAAAATTACTGTCACTTGACAATGAAACAGGCTGACAATACAAGCTGCCTTAAGCCCCTCAACTTTTCCATCAGTCAGAAAAACTGAAAATACAGCTAACCTGTATAAATTTGTTATGCCACAGAGCCTGAAACAGTGACATACTCTGAAATAGAAAACTTATGGTGAAGCATAATGCGTGGTGGCTATTGTAAGATTACCTGTCTTCAGAATTTCTCACCAACAATTAACGGAGAGAGTTCTGAAAACGTGAGAGAGTTGGATTAATTGTCTACACATTAAGAGCTCGCAACAGAACAAGAAGAGCTTTTTCTTTTATGTGGCTAGCTAGACTGTGGGAGTTTCTTTTTCACAGAATAGCTTTGCACTCATGCTTTTTCTGTCCTAAAATTTAATGAAGCTTATCTGAGAAAATATGGAAAGCTGGGAAAGATTTGGATATTTCAGCAAGTAAAATGTGGTGTGAAGGATGTAAAGCTCAGGTTTACATTCAGCTTCATACAGGTACAGATATGCAGTTCCTTTTATTCTAAAACTACTGTTAATGCCTTACCAAGCACTTACATTCTGATCTAATCTTACTAGTAGTTTTACTAGTGTCATTTTATGAATCAGTTTGCTGACACGGCTGCATTTCTGAGAAAACGGTATCAGAAAAATAAATAAATATTAAGCTCAACTAAAACCAATCCATTCTAAATCCATCTTTTCGTCTCATACAAAGGATCCCTGAAGGCACCATTTTTCTAATAGGAGATCTTCCCATCTGGTAAACATTTAGTGGGAACTCAGTATGACAGGTCTACAGCTACCTTGGTCCTCTCAAACTCTTCATGGAAGGAGCTAAGCAAGGAATGCAGATGCGAGTAGGCTCCAATTCGTGGTTAATAGGTTTCGACCAACAGAGCAATCCTTTCTATGGCAAGCTTAAGTTGGTGTGGGACTGGGTACTGTGAGGTCCTGCGTGCCTGTTTGAAGGGGTGGGGAAGGGCTTTGCTCTAAGTTTTCCAGGGAGTTTCCTAAATTTTGTCATATGACTGAGGTCTGCAGCTACAGCAGTAGCTGGTTCAAAGCCAAACCAACAAAAATGAGCGAGTTTTGTGTAGAAGACATATTCAACTAAAACATTATAGCAGACCACGCTATTTTCAGTCTGTGAAATAGATTTACTTAAAGTAACAACCTTCAGGAATAGATGCTGAAAATAATTGACAGAATAGGACATGAATTTTGTTTAGCTAGTACCTTTTCTGAGCTGGCTTATTCTTTTTTGTGTCTTTTTTCTTTCCTTATTTGTTTGCAATATAGATTTGCATGGTCTAGATGAATGGATAAAGATAAGTCTTCCTCCCCTTCCCCCAAAAAGCAAGTTTCTGAGACTAATGTAGCACTGTGAAAAATGTACACTATCAGATGCCAGGGAACCTGACTATCACACATTTCAGAGAAGACCATTTTCAAAAAAAGCCATATGGGTAATAGTGAAAATTAAAGTATTAGAAACGTAAAAGACAACCAGCACCAATTACTCTCCTACAAGCTATTGTTCCTGAAAAATGGAGCAGCTGAAGGCAGATGTTTTGTGTAAGAGGCTGGAGGGCGTTGGAATCACAAGCTGGAGAAATACAAAGGACTTCACACTTTCCAAGGGTCTCCTTATCAATTCAGTTTCTACATTTAAACATTATGTCATTCTTGCTCTATGTTTGAGCTAGTAAAACAACAATACCACTCCCCCCATATTCTGTAACATCTTGAAGTCTTGTTTTATGCACCAAGCCAGGTTACTTATATCAAGATAATACACCACTTCTCCCTGAAGTAAAGGTACCTTTCAGTATTGTGCTATGAATATAGGATGACCTAACTAACTTGAAAAAACAGATGCATAAATATCAAACTGTTTTGAACAGCCCTCTATACATTCCATTACCAATACCTCTTATAAAGACACAGAATGAAAAAAAATATCCAAAAGAAAAGCATTCCTCTATCTTTTTTTTTTTCCTATGCAATATTTTCTCTCCAATCCCCAAAAAATTGCAGCCTACCCTGAAGTTCCCTTTGATCCAGAATCTTGAAAGGACCTAAATCTGTAAAGATGCAGGTAGGCATTTTCAATGCTTTTGGCTCCTAACTTCTATGAAGATTAATGGGAGCTAAGAGCTGAAATGCTTTAGAAAATGAATTTGCCTTTAGAAATCCAGCATGAGTAGCTGTTGCAATTTTCTTTGGGATTACCAAAAAGCAGGGAAGTCTGGGAAACTTTTGTGGTTTTCCATATGACTGCTGTACCATTCACTTGGAAACTGGGAATAAGTACTGTGTGAGAGGTAAATAAGAGCAAATGTGTAACCATAGGAAACAATATATAAAGCTTATAAAGCATCTTATAGATTCACAGTATTTTTCTTAGAGCTTCAGCTGTTGGAATCATGAGACTGCATAAAAATCCTAGTGTTGGCATTTTGGAAGTGTGATAGTCCTCATGTTTTCAAAGAAAGATCGAAAGCACAGAATAAATTAATCCTCTAGACTCAGGGTACTGGAAGACAAAGATAGGCTTTTGTAAGGCCTTTGACACAGTCCCCCACAGCATCCTTCTCTCTAGATTGGAGAGATATGGATTTGATGGGTGGACTGTTCATTGGATGAGGAATTGTTTGGATGGTTGCATCCAGAGGGTAGTGGTCCATGGCTCTATGTCTAGATGGAGACCAGTGACAAATGGTGTCCCTCAGGGGTCCGTACTGGGACCAGTAATGTTTAATGTTTTCATCAATGACACAGACAGTGGGATCAAGTGCACCCTCAGCAAGTTTGCAAATGACACCAAGCTGAGCGGTGAGTTGACATGCCAGAAGGATGGGATGTCATCCAGAGAGACCTAGACAAGCTGGAGAGGTGGGCCTGTGAGAACCTCGTGAGTTTCAACAAGGCCAAGTGCAGGGTCCTCCACCTGGGTCAGGGCAACCCCTGATGTCAGTACAGGCTGGGGTGAGAGCAGCCCTGTGGAGAAGGACTTGGGGTACTGGAGGACAAAAAGCTGAACATGAGCCAACAATGTGTGCTTCCAGCCCAGAAAGCCAACTGTATCCTGGGCTGCATCAAAAGAAGTGTGGCCAGCAGGTTGATGGCCGTGATTCTGCCCCTCTGCTCTGCTCTGGTGCGGATGGGGGCAATCTCTTTAGCAAGGGCTGTTGTGACAGGACAAGGGGTAATGGTTCCAAACTAAAGGAGGGTAGATTTAAACTGGTTATAAGGAAGGAATTTTTTACACTGGTGAAACAGTGTAAAATTTTTTACAGTGGTGAAACACTGGCACAGGTTGCCCAGAGAGGTGGTCAATGCCCCATCCCTGGAAACATTCAAGGTCAGGTTGGACAGGGCTCTGACCAACCTGATCTAGTTGAAGATGTCCCTGCTCACTGCAGGGGGGTTGGACTGGATGACCTTTAAAAGTCCCTTCCAACCCAAGCCATTCTATGATTCTATGATAGTGGAGTCAAGAATTTCATTTTAATGTCACATTCTTTAAGACATTCTTATGATTTTTCAACATATTACGTTTTTGTTGGGGTTTTTTTTGCAGCGCTGTGGCAGAAAGTTCTAGCATGAGCTTCCCACCATCTTCTTCTCCTGCCTGACTAAATCTGCAAAAGCTTTTAGTGGTTATTACATTACAAGACCTGAGCTGATTTCTTCTGGTTTTGAAATGATACTTGGGAAATAATTTCTAAGAAAAAAGGACCTTAACTAGGATTCTTTTTCCATCTTTGGTTGATAATTCTGTATCCCTAATCTACAGAAGATGGAAGCAGAAATCTGGGAAAGATGGACATCAGAAACACCTAATAAAACAAATCTGCTTAAGGCTCATGAAAGAGCACATGAAATCAGAATTAGCATCACTTAAACTGTAAAAATCGACAAAGAAACAGAGAATGACTTTTTTATATATTTTAGTGACAAACCTAGTGCTAAATTCCCATACTTCACTCTAATTTCATATATGATTCAGAGTGTAGCACCCAGAAAAGCAGTACATTTATCCACCAAAATATTTAAAGTAAATACAACTGGGGGGGAAAAAATCAATCAAATAGAATGATCAGACCTTTTCTCCCAAGACAACTTGCTCAAGAAAAATAAGTAAAGCTGCAGATTTATTTTTGCTATTGTAAATATTCTGCAATTTTAGTCTGCTGTAATCATATAAATTCATCCATCAATAAACATAACTACTCTAAGTCTTATTCAAGAATAGCCATTAAAAACACCTGAATGGTAGAGCAAAGATAGCAGTCTGAAAAGCAAACATACCGTTCATAGCTATTTTTATAAGACCTAAACCACCTACACCATACTGTCAAAAATTACTTTTTCCCATGAATTTCAAAGCTGTTTCATGTGGCAAAAATAATCACCCTTTGTGCCTATAGTGCAGTGTTTATATGTTTTCCCTTGTTCAGCTTTCAACCCAGGAATAAATCATTGTTCCTGCAATTTTCCAGCACTGCTCTTGTAGTTTTAGCCTGCATACAACTGCATCAGAGGACACAAATCTTCTGTTTTGGGAAGGAAAAAAAAAAAGAAAGACTTCTCATGGGGTCTCTGTGGTCAGCAGAAAAAAATATTAGTCAAGATATTCAGTTGTAGCTGGCTTGATGCAGAATTTTTCTCATCCTCAGTTTATTTCTACCACTTTATTTTCAAAGCACTTTCATTGTCTAGGTTTTCTACCTTAGCTGTAGTAGTAGTTATTCCTAGGGATATGAGTAATACTGTGAATAGGGTGCATACTTGATCTTTTTTTTTTATATTGGCTGAGTCCCATCCCCTCCCATCTCCAGAAACAGTCTAATTCTTTGTCAAGCTGTGGAATATTGCACATGACCCTGGACTTCATTAGTTCAATCAGTCACTACAGCAGCATTTGATACAGAGCTTGTCACTGTTGGGTTATAGATTACATAAAATATGTTGAATACATAACTGACTTAGCAGTGACAAAAAAGAGCTATAAAGGAAGGTCCTGTGCTGAGGCTCACAAATCAGCACAGACCTTGAGCATACATTTAATTTAAGTCGTGCAAGTGGATCCACTGACTTCAACAGGAATCTTCCTTTGCATCCATTGAAACATAACATAGAATCATAGCATCATAGAATCACTAAGGTTGGAAAAGACCTCTACGGTCATCAAGTCCAACTGTCAATCCAACACTACCATGCCCACTAAACCATGTCCCAAAGTGCACGTCTACACAGTTTTTAAATACCTCCAAGGATGCTGACTCCACCACCTCTCTGGGCAGCCTGTTCCAATGCCTGACCACTCTTTCAGTAAAGAAATTCTTCCTAATATCCAATCTAAACCTCCCCTGATGCAACTTGAGGCCGTTTCCTCTTGTCCTATTGCTAGTGACCTGGGAAAAGAGACCAACACCCACCTCACTACAACCTCCTTTCAGGAGGTTGTAGAGAGCAATAAGGTCTCCCCTCAGCCTCCTCTTCTCCAGGCTAAACAACCCTAGTTCCATCAGCTGCTCCTCATCAGACCTGCTCTCCAGACCCTTCACCAGCTTCGTTGCCCTTCTCTGGACAAGCTCCAGCACCTCAATGTCCTTCTTGTGCTAAGGGGCCCAAAACTGCACACAGTACTCGAGGTGCGGCCTCACCAGTGCCAAGTACAGGGGCACGATCACCTCCCTGCTCCTGCTGGCCACACTATTCCTGATACAAGCCCGGATGCTGTTGGCCTTCTTGGCCGCCTGGGCACACCGCTGGCTCATGTTCAGCCGGCTGCCAACCAACACCCCCAGGTCCTTCTCCTCTGGGCAGCTCTCCAGCCACTCTTCCCCAAGCCTGTAGCGTTGCATGGGGTTGTTGTGACCCAAGCGCAGGACCCGGCACTTGGCCTTGCTAAATCTCATACAACTGACCTCGGCCCATTAATCCAACCTGTCCAGATCCTTCTGCAGAGCCTTCCTATGCTCGAACAAATTGACACCCCAAATGTATTTTTGTGCATTTTAAAAGAGGGTTAATATGGAGAAAATCCCAACTTCATGTCCATTGCATTCACTAAGCATTAGCATTAGCACTAGCACTTCAAAGAAGAAGGACTGACTTCATAGTGGTATTTCCCACACAAATGATGCCCCAATATAAGCTGTCATATTTGTCATCTGGACTTTTTATTTCCAGCTTACCCTAAAGTTTTATTCGTGTTGTGACCCCTAACCTAGGTTGGAAACCGATCTGTAGCACAGTTGAAAGGCGCGGCCGCTTAGTAATCTGAGGTTTGTAGGTCTTGCAGGGCTGAAACCCTAGAGATACCCGGATTCCAGGAATGTCATCAGGTCAATAGATCAGCCAAATTAATGGGCATTTCTGTGTGGGGGTTATAGAAGGGATGCTAATCTAGGACAGGTCGTGCAATGCCACAGAAATAGAGCTGCTAGTTCTGGTCACCAAACACCTACTAGAGAATAAAAGTAGCCTCTAGCCATTCAGAAGTTAACCATGTCTGACATATACATCAAATTTAATCATGTCTTAACAGCTACTGCCATTCACTTTTTTCTTCTTCTACTATAAATGTTGTTTCTGAACCTTAGATAGTCTTACTATCATACAAACCAAGCCTCCAGTGATCTTTTTAGGTGGACATATGCCTTAAATGAACTCAAGCATAAGAAAATGTGACTCCATTAGAACCACAATGCAAATGAAATGCATTTCCTAACAGTTTCAATCTCTCTGAAAAATTTAATTCCCTCCCTTCGTGATGTATATTCACTTTAAATAGTTCTGCCAATATTCCCCGTCATCATCTTGTAATTGGGGTTTCCCAAAGTTCTACGTATTAAGTCAGATTCACATCTACTGTTAAAAGAGATGGCCAAACTAGGTCTAACCAAGTTCAGTCCTGCCTTCCCCAGCTACATTACGAAGGCTGCTGTGCTTATGCTCACTTACACAGCTGAAACTCTAATGGTAACTGCACTAACTCCTTCCTGAATCACTTGTCTCACTGGACACCCGGAGGCGATCCATACACATACTTGCTTTTTCCTTTGGGAGCTACCTGGAGGAGCAAGTCAGGATCTGACTTCTCTTCATAACAGGTTTACTGATTATGAAAGTTCCATATGATTTTTGATCCTCTTATCTTCTCCTTGACCTCCAGAAGACGCATATTAGGCACCTGTATGTCCAGTACTACAAGAGGACCTTGCTTTTCAGCAGCAGAGCTTTCATGAGGGTCTGGGCAACTTTCAGGGAATATTATCCCCTGTGTGATTGATTCTTTTCAAAAATACAATTTACCAAATTCCTATTTCATTCTGAACTAACATCTTCAACAACACTGCAACAAGCAGTGTTCAAAGCAGGTTTTCCTACAAAACCTGAGATTATTAATGCCAGATTTTGCATCTGAAGACACAAAACCATGTAGATTGTCAACTCTGCATTTATAACCTCACTGAAATTAGTAGAATAACATACCACTTACTCCTGTAGCTATTTTGACCCTGTAATTTTGAGTGTTAGAAAAAATGTGAACCTACAATAAGATAACAAAATAATGCAGAAGAAAGGCAGGTGGAAATGTTTAAATGTTTCCTTTTACACAAACAAATACGAAAAGAGATATTTGCAAATATTTTAATTGGAAGTTCATTTATGTGATCTATAATCTAATGAAATATTGCCAAGAGATGACCCATTAACGACAACAAGATATGAACATTGTCATTGACTTCAGTGGGAGCAAGATGAGGCTTAGTAGATAATCATCTATCAGTCTACTGAGCCAGGGCCAGATTCTGCAGGTAATCAAATACCTCCTACAAGCTGCTGTTCTGATGAGCATGAGTAGATCACATCAATTTCTGTGCAATAAGCATGCTTTACACTTCTCAGAATAGCACCTTCTTCTTCTATGCATGTGTGCATGTGTATGCGTCTTTCAAGTGTTTGGGTAGGGTATCCTTGGACAATAATATTTTAGAAGAGCTTTTGTTGGCTGTATTTATTTTCCAAATGTGCAGGTGTGAGAGAAAGAAAAGTTTGGCTCTTAAAGCCAAATCATTTCTCATTTGCACACCTGCACTTCTGGCTAAAGATCAGAAATGCTGAGAGCCTGTAAGTGGCACTGCTGTATGATTATTATTAAACATTTACTAGCCCTGTGCATTGACTAAGCTAATCAAAACTAAGTAATGTGTGGCACTTTCCAACTGGCTAAAAATAGAGCAAATTACATCAAAGTCTTATCCCTTTATAAGTCAACAGAGTTAATTGTTCCAAACACCACGTGTGTTGAGAAGCTTAGGCTTGATTATAGACCAAGGACAGCTGTAGCACTGACCAGTACAGAAAAGGCATTCATCTGCCATGTTGTCTGAACATCCTTCCTTCCAAACCCTCAAGGAGCCGTGTTGGATGAGATATCTAAAAACAGTCTTCTCCTCAATCAAAATTTCAACGTAGCATCTGCTGTTTCAGTGTGTTCAACAACATCCAGATCATCAATACATTCCAAATCTATAAACCCCCCATGGGATTCCTGTGATATGCATGTGATATACTGATTCACTCACTCAAGATACTTTGCCATGTGGCTGGTCTGTGGTGCTAAGCTTTCTTTTTGGAGCACTTTTTCTTGCTAAAGAAACCTGTGAACACGTGTATACTTCTAGAAAAGCACTGGGAACAACTTTCTCAGTGATTGTTCCATAGGAGAACTGAAATTGCCTCTCTGCTATTTTTATTCTGTGTTTCTCAAGTAACTATCAGTAAGCACTCCATTGTCGGAACACTTTAGACTAAACACATTCAAACTAGAATTCACCAGCTATGAATGTTTACCCCCTGCCCCCCAGGTTGTATTCCCATTGATTTCTCTAAAATGCATTCTCCTTCTCAAGCCAGCATTTTCCTACAAGCTTAATATGGAGGATTTGTACCTTTGTGATTGGCTGTTAGATATCCAGGGTATCAGCCAAAATAGTAGCTTCTAGTAGCTATCAGGCCAATGTGCAAATATTTCTGTGCAAAATCCCTTAGACAGAAATATGGCACCTGTACCATTTTGTCAATGACCTGAGTTCCCTCTCTACAGGTGAGCAGGTCACTCCAGGCTAGAGGCCAAGGGTATCATACAGACATTAGGCATGACTGTGGGAGCAGAGAAGTGAAGCCTGAGATTCAAGCTAATACAGCAGCAAGATCTCATTCTTGTCAGCTGAGGATGTAGCTAGAAGTAAAGGGTCCAAAGTGCAGAAAGAAGTATTAAGATGAGGTATAAGGAAAAGTTCCCTAAGGTGAACTGGCAACTTTTGGAAGAGAATGCGTCTGTGACTGCAGATCCCCACACAGGTTTTTACAGACCAGTAGAACAAGGTTCTGTAAGAATGGCTGAGGTACAGCTGATCCTGGTTTGGAGCCAAGAGGTTCACCAGATGACCATTACCAGCCATATTTTATATATGTATTTGCCTTATTTTAACACAGAGTGGGAATTTAGCCCTCAGCTGCATGGATGCCATGAGCAAAAGCACTCAGTAACACCTTTGGCTCAGCTCTTCCTTGACCCCTTTTCAACCAGATATTCCTTTTACTCCTTTCAAGCTACAGTCCTTCACATATACATTAGTTTCCTCACCCATTTGCATAGAGTTTTTCAAAGCTCTTCCACGGTTTAGGCTTATATTATCGTTTAGTCTTCCAGTCACTCTGCTTGCTAGCTTCTTTACCCTCCATTACCTTGTCTGATAGAATTTAGATTGCTGTTCCAGCATCTACTTCACCGAACCATTTAAAAGTCATTCTTAAGCACTCTTGTATTATTTCTATAGCAACTTTCATGTATTATTTTCCAGAACCCTTACATGTTGTACATACAAGTCTAAGATAGCACCTTACATTAAGATGCTATAAAAAATTATGAGGAGAAAAGTATGTCTCAGGTAGAAGTTTGTTAATAGTGGAATATTTTATGGCTTTTTTTAAGCAGATGATTCATCTATCAATAATAACTTTCTATCATGTCATGGGTGCAAAAGACTTCCTGTACATAAAACCATTAATACCATGCTAGGGAATGCTTATTAACCTTACAGCGTATTTGCAGTTTTTATTTAGTGTTTCTAGTTAGCATGTTTATTGCTATAGCTGCAGAAACTTTTTTTTTTAAAGTGTTCACTTGAACATGGGTCTCAGGCACAAGAAAATATTGTCTCTGTTTTAACACCCTCTTACCTTAGTGCTTAGTGGTAACCTAATCAAAGGTTTGATTCTGCTGTTACAAACAGAAGGACTATTCCTTCCACACCACATTTCAGTACTATAGGTCTCCAGGTTAGACTTGGACCTACGTCTACTTACAGTGCCATTGTGACTACCTCTAGTTTTTACAGTTCACTGCTCTGCTCCATTTCCCTTGTCAGAGCCCCCTATTACCTTTAACTTACATAGTAAGCTCTTATGAACTAAGATTACCTTTTCTATCAGTTTGCATGCTGCTTGACAAGATTGGCCACAGAACTCCAATCTCCCATCACATTAAATGCTTTACCATTGATTTCTGAAAAAAAATATGAGAAGGGGAAAAATAATACAAGCAAAGTAATGTAGAAGTGGAAGACCCTGCAAGGAGAGCAGGTAGTGAAGGAGGAACATGGCACTCCATGTGTGTGAAAGCAGTAGGAGGAGTCAGATAAAGCAATGGAGAAGGAGGCCCTACTGGCATGTATCAGCTGGGAAGCAGCTTTGCATACTTAACATGGGGGGCAGCAGTTACACCAACCAAGCAGCCAGCAGTAGCTGTTTGTGAGGCTCAGAAGTGAAAGGGCTAAAGGAAGTACTGGTCAAAGTAGTATCTGCTCCAGAACCAGTCATATCCAGTGAAGAGAATCCGGACATTTGGGAGCTCTGAAACTCTTTTAAGACGAGGAAAGGCTGCATTAGAAGAGATCCAAGGGGTAAGATCTCATCTTCCTGGGTGAAGATTGCACAGCTGATTGTAACGTAAGTGCCCTGTAAAGACCTTGTAAATGGCATAAGGTGCTCAAATGTTCTTTTCCCCTAGGATGGCCACATTTTTAGAAAAGAAATTCAGAACAGATGCAAAGACAGTTTTCACTATTGTACACATATATGGTGTGTCTACACTTTAAATACTGTGTGGAGTGCTGATCTTCCCATCTCAGAAAGGATGTAACAGAACCAAAAGAAGGAAATGTGCAACAATGATGACTGGAAGTATGAGCAACATTTGTTTGAGAAGAGGCTAGTCAGACTCCTGAGCTCGGATGAAGGATGACTGAAGTATAGTTACTCAAGTATAGACTGAAGTACCAATTACAAAATAATTGGTAAGGAAAAAGTAGCTGTGGATTCAGCATGCAGCAGGTCTAAAATATACAAAATGAAACACTTCTTAACATAATTAAATTCCGCATGAGATGATGTGGAACCAGAAGTAGAAAGAGACATTAGACAGAGGTAATGACACATCAAGGCTTTTGAGCATCCTGGTATAGATGAAACATCCAGGACTGAAAATCCCTAAGTTGCCATTTACAGAAAGGTTGGATGGTACCAGGGAAAGATTATTCAGTATTTGCCCTGTTTCCTTTATTTTTCCCCAAACATCTGGTACTGGATATTGAGAGACAGTGCTCTATAGCTCTTTGCTCTGTTTGTATCACCATTTTAACTTTGTAAATGCCAAGTAGCTTAGCTCTAAAAGGAGATAGCAGCAGCAAGCACACCCTTCTATTCCATGAAGCTACACTCAGATATGGAGCAACAACAAAATAACAATGCAGGCATGTGAAATTCAAGTATTTACACGTCATTTTCCACTACTATCAGATGGCATTATGAAACTAGCCAAACAACTACCAGAATTAATTCCTCTTCCCAATAATTTCATGAAACAGAGTTCACTTTTGCAAAACATTAAGCAAGCCAGCCATCTGAACATCTGGGTCACAAGAAACTTGGTGCAAAAGCACGAAGCTTAGTTAAAGTCTCCCTCTTATTGCGTATGTTACTTCAGTGAGGGAAATGGTGCAAGATTACTGAGTTGCAAGAAGTTATCATCTAGTCACAGAGGGATTTAGGGAAATGAAATGATTCAGTGTCTCAGAAATTGCGAGGGTGGACTGGAGTACTTGTTCTGGACAAATAGGATTAAAGACATAATGGCAAAAACAGAACTGCAGAAAGAAAGTATGTATCTGTTGGATAGATTACTGTTAGTTACTGGCCATTTTCAGCAACAATTTTGATTAAAATGTATTGAACACTTCCTAGTGCATAGTGACGGTAAATTTCTAGTAATGCTCACCAGCAAAAAGGGCCTGCAAGCTATCAGCTTTCTGAACAATCAGTTCTAGCCCCATGCAGGGTGACAATTTCAGTTTTAGGGTTTTTGCTATGCATTAATCTTCTCTACATTGCCTACTGTTCTAAAACATCACATGGCCCCTACCTGCTCCTTTACTTCATAATAAGGTGCAAAGTCTATTCCAGATTTTTTGGGGCAAAGTCTTGTCACCAACTGATAATACCAGAAATTATGGTCTCTTCCATATAATTAATACCCGCTTGAATAGAAGTATGGTATAGTTGCTACTTGTTAAAAATCCTAGATCTAAAACATGAAAAACATGTATAATTAATTCCATTGAAAGAAAGCACATTCTACTAAAATCAAGTGCCCTCTCGTTAGAGTGGTGGTGAATGTTCTGTTACTTATGGTCTGCATATGACTTCATTTAATTGATACTCATTCCTGAAGCTTTTATTATCCTAACTTACAATATCAACATAGAAAAAGTGTTGGAAGCTCTGATTTTACTCTGTTTAATGAATACTGCTTCTGAAAATTATCTGCTTTGTTGTTTGAATTACAGCTTCTGTGTATGAAGTTCAGAATTTTTCCCTTCGTTCACACTTAGACCCTTAGCGTACCACTTGAAAGACTGAACAGGAAGCTACAGAGTGCAGTCTATTTCAATAATGAAACAAACCGCACAGTGTTTCAACAAGGAGGTAGAAAGAGGCTGAGAAACAGTTAAATAAATTGCAGTCCTAGTGATCTGGAGTTTAGTCAAGTTGTTCAGCATAAATGGAAAGAGAACTCCAAAAACCACAAAGGTAGGCTTCAAATTTCAGTCAGACAAATGATAACGTTGTAAAGATTAACAATACAGGTCAACACGGTTCCATCTCCTAGAATAAGTCTTTATTACAGATTCACATACCGAA
Organism: Phalacrocorax aristotelis; assembly: GCF_949628215.1. Classification (NCBI taxonomy): domain Eukaryota; kingdom Metazoa; phylum Chordata; class Aves; order Suliformes; family Phalacrocoracidae; genus Phalacrocorax; species Phalacrocorax aristotelis. Next base: position 71,378,506 of record NC_134279.1, on the reverse strand, counting down.
AGCATCATGATGTACCTGTTTTCTATGAGCTTGAAAAATGGATCAAACATAAGCATCCAAGTGCTATATCTGCTCTTGAAGAACATGAGAGGTGATAGGCAGAGGATTCTTCAGGACCCTGAGATATATGCCTTGAGCTCTTGCAATGGAAACTCTTCTTTACAAATAAATAAATTGGAATTGTAATTTTCAGTAGTTTTAAAGCCATTAAGATCCTTTACAGTTTCACCAGTTATTTCTTGTGCCATGTTTAGAAGCTGTATTCAAAAGGCTATCCACTTTAGAAGGAAGTAGTTAAGGAAAAAGTGACAGAATGCAGTTATTCCCAGACACAACCTTTCAATGATAAATTACAATCAAAATAAACCACCATTTAGTGAGTCCCCCTGTTTTAAAATATGTACTTCTACAATTACTAGCATTAAGAAAACCTAATACTCAAGATGGGTTGACAGTGATGCCTGAACACATTTGAATCAAAGGTATTCTAACACTAAGAGGTCACACCTTCACCAGCGAACCTCTTCTGACAAAGCATGCAGGAATGTAATACTTCTGATAGGTTCGCTCCCTTTCAAATTCAGGTGATTTAAACATTACAACTGGTGAAACCAGATGTGACTGTGTCATTTGGGTGGATGACGGGATGAAGTGTAGCCTGATGAAGTTTGCTGATGGCACCAAGTTGAGTGGGGAAGTAGACACTCCAGAAGGGAGAGCTGCTCTGCAGGAAGATATGGATAGGCTGGCAGAGTGGGCCAACAGGAACCTCACAAAGTTCAACAAGGAGAAGTATAAGATCACGCACCTGGGAAAACATAATCCGGGAGTGCAGCACAGACTAGGATCCACCTGGCTGGAGAGCAGCTCTGTGGAAAGGGACCTGGGGATCCTGGTGGAGAAGCAGGTCAACGTGAGTGAACAGTGTTCTGCTGCAGCCAAGAAGGCCAACAGGATGCTGGGTTGCATCAAAAAGGGCATCACCAGCAGAGAGAAAGAAGTCATCATCCCACTCTACTCAGCACTTGTCAGGCCACGCCTGGAGTACTGTGTACAGTTCTGGTCCCCGCTCTACAAAAAGGATGTGGACAGGCTGGAAGGGGCCCAGAGAAGGGCCACCAAGATGATCAAAGGACTGGGAAGCTGCCATACAAGGATAGGCTGGGAGAGCTGGGTTTGTTCAGCCTTGAGAGAAGGAGGCTCAGAGGGGATCTCATCACCATGTACCAGTACTTAAGGGGTAGCTACAAAGAAGATGGAGACTCCCTTTTTACACAGAGCCCCATGGAGAGGACAAGGGGGAATGGGCACAAGTTGCTCTTGGAGAGATTCCGATTGGACACGAGAGGAAAATTTTTCACAGTGAGGACAGTCACCCACTGGAATAATCTCCCCAGGGAAGTGGTTGACTCGGCCACATTGGACACTTTCAAGTGTCAGCTGGACAGGGTGCTGGGCCATCTTGTGTAGACTGTGCTCTTCCTAGAAAAGTTGGACTAGATGATCCCTGAGGTCCCTTCCAACCTGGGATTGTGTGATTCTGTGATTTCCCTAGGAAAGCAGGCTGTTATTATTTATTGTCACTAAATGACTCAGACAAATTTCTTGATGCTGCTCTGAGGACAAAGGAGGCTTAAACCACAAGTGGTACATCCATCTGCAAAAACACATAATTATCTAGAAAAATAGAATAGACATAGCTGCAGGGGGAAAAAAAAAGCGGGAGGGGGTGGGGGGGGAATATTCCTAATAGCTCAGCATCTGACCCTAAAGCAAGGGGCTTCTTGTCACTGTAAGATTGGTCATGGAGGAAAGTCAGGACGTGGTACTAGACTCCTTTCTCTCTCCCTACACTTCACAAAGGTAGATCCACTACTGTGGGCATGGGGAAAGCAGTGGACCAAGAGGAGCAGAAGCAGTCATCCAGCAACATCCCTTCTCTCACAGTATGGCTGCATCTGGTACTGGCTTTCTTCTTAAGTCTATTTATAGCATTCTGTTGTCCTTTTCAAATCTCTGAATAAACGCAAATTGTTTTCAACAGTTTCAAAATCATAGAGACGATTCTCATTGCGGTGGTACCTACTGAAATCAAAAGAAAGTTTATTGGAGGTACACTATGTCTGTGCAGGGAAAAAGGTGGAAATGCAGCTCCATAACACCTTGACAACCTCACTGTGATAAGGAAAAGAAGAAATTAATAACTAACTCATATCCCGCAGAAAAACTGAAAATGCATTTAAAATTAAAGATCATTAAACTTTTTAAAACTTCAGATGAACATTATTTTTAAATCCCTTCCTTGATGTAAGGAATAGTAGATTCTGTATTTTACAATCACAACAGAAAACATAATAAACAAAATAGAAATAAAAATGCATTTCTCCTGAGATTTTTTTTCCTTCTTATAAAAACACTGATAAATTCTGAGTTCCTTGCAGAATGTATATAAGCAGAAACAAGTAGTTTGAAAAGATGAAAGCTGCTCAAGTGCTGCAACATGTTGGCCTTACACAGAAGATCACCGTGTGATGAGAATGCTATGATCAATCTGACAGTTTCCAGACACACTGAGCAGTAGCAAGGCTGAATTAGAATTTTTAAGTTTATCACCAGAAACTGTGGCTATGGCATTTGCCGTGCAGTGAGCCAATCTAAAGATGAACTGATAAAATCCAAGACAAACTAAACTATAATAGCTGGCTGATACCACACCAGCTACAGAAACAATAAAAGGAGCAGGAGAGATGGAAAGAGCAGGCTGCATTTTGCTTACTCAGTATGCTAAGTCAATCTTCCTGCATCACGAAAAATTACCAGTTTGGGCACCTACACTTCACATAATTAAGATGAACATACTACATGAAGTTAAGAGCAATGTAAGAACAAATTTGTATGAGAACTGCCAGTATAGCCAGGGCCCTCTGTGAATACAAACCCAGAGAAGACTGGGACAAGGGAATGACACTGGTAACCTCTGGAGGTCTCTTTCAGTATGAGTGTTTTATGATTCTAGAATTTGTCTATCTGACACAGAGATTTAAACTCCAACCAGGTTAGAGCAGCAGCACCTGGATCATGCCTTTTTTTATCACTACCGCTGTCATGATGCCCAGAAGAAATGAGCTAACAAACTAAATGGTTAGTTTCTCTTCTTAAACTAGCAAAAATGTGTGCCCAAATACGTGCATGTGTGCCCTCTACATATCTAATGGTCATTTGGTTTGGATATTTATATGCTTCTCCACTTGTCCCTTGGCAACTTCAACCTTAGGCTGTAGAAGCCAGACAGTTTCCTACCAGTCTTACGCAACATTAAACTCAGAAAAGCCCTGGTCCTCTTCAGGTCCTCCAAATGAGACAGACATTATTAATAATGGTGATCAGTAGCAGAGTTCTGAACTCCAGTACCAAGACAGAGTAATGCCTTTCTAATGCCATATGTCTACGATGAGTCTTGCATGGACTATTTTTATAAGGAGGGAACACTGGGGATGAATGCTGAACTTGTAAGCAATAGTTGATGATGTTTTGTCATGACAGGTTGACTCATGCAATAGGTGAAGATTCTTTTATAATCACAGAAACTATGTAACAAATCCCCAGATTTTTATTGCTTTGCACTCGAAACTTCTCAAAGGAATAAATTATTTTTCCATCACACATAGTGCTGTTTACAGAAAATTTGTGCAATTAGTCAGATTTCAGACATATACTAGGCAAAGATATTTTTTTATTTTATTCCTGCATCTAATATATATGTGCATATACTAGATATATCAATCTATATACTATATACTTACTATCTATATAGTTTTAAAATTATAGGTAACTACTCGTATATTGATAATTCATGTACCCAGTGTGTTGTGTCTATTTCACTCTTTGAATACACTGTGTACACTGTTGCCACGAAATGAGATTTCCATACCTATATGCACTACAGAACTCAACCAGGTAATAGGCTGTACGATGTACTACTCCTGTACAGACATATATCTATTGTCCATTTTAAGTGTTTTGAGCCAATGGGATGTAAACAGTAATTTTCTTCAGATTTTTCTCATCTTGTGCTCTGTGGAATATTTCAGCTTGTTGCATATTCATGCTAATTGCAGCTAACGAAACTACAGTCCTCAGGCATAGGTGCCTCTTAATCAGAATGTATTATTACTGTTGGCTCCTTTGGCCATGTCCACAGTCACCAGCACATCTTTAGGCTGAGTTTGGTTAGGTTATTAAAGGAATGATACAACATAGTTGTCTGACTCATTGAGCCAAGGAGCAGGACATCATTTTGGGGAGGGCAGAAATATAATTTAAGTCCCTGACTGACAATGAAAATACTTCCCTGCCCTTCCCCAGGGCCTTTTTAGAATTAATAATGCAGAATGAGCAGCAGTGGCAGCTTTTTCACTCCACCCCACCTCTCAGAGACACCTGCACAGGCTCTACTTCATGCCAGCCTTGGCCTCTTGGTGAACATTTTCTAAAAACATACCAACTATGAAAAAAATGCCATGATACCACTACAAACTCTGTTTGCATTGGTGAAAATTTTTGGTCACTACCATGTCAATCCACCTTAGAACTGAAAGGCATTGCATGCTTTCACCAATCCACACAGCAATCCAATACACGAGGGTTTAATCCAGACACAATTCACTATACATTAATCCTGTCTGAATTACTTAGGCACTGATAAATTCTAAATTAATTAGAACCTTTCAGGAAAGACACAGGAGCAGTACTGTAAACAGATTGAATACAAAAGCTTCTGATCAACACACAACTGCAAATAAAGAGGCAAACAATGTGTTAGGATTATGGGAGAAGGAGGGGAAAAGATGATTTCTTAAGATTCTCAGCCTTATTTTCTGTAACAGAATGATACAGGAAAGAATAAAAATAAGGTTAGCATGCCATTTTATTCTAGTCATTAGTATGTCTTCGGCTGAACTAGTGCATTTAGTTCTAGGCATTTTATTTTCAAAGATAATGGAGGAAATTAAGTGCTTCAGCAAGATGCCAACAAGGAGATATATGATTATTTTATGTATCTTCATCAAAGGTATATTCACAGTCAGTCAGGGTTTGGTATACCTTCTCTCAGTGAAGTAGAGAAGGTAAAAGGCAGAAATATCTAAAATATAAAAATTGTCAGGTTAGCCTCTGAAACTCATCACTATAAGGCATTAAAAGCAAAACTTAAATGATTATATAAACAGGATTAGCACACAAGTTATATAGCAGGAGTGAAAAAAATTAAACCTCATGTTTGGGTGGATTTCTCAGTGACAGCTATTACAAACATGCCTCCCCCAGAAGAAAGTCACCGCGTGATGGTTCAGGAAAGAGTTTCTTAAACCTCACTCTGGAACAGGACATCGTCAAACATAGGACACTGGACTAGGTACACAATATTTTGACCTACATGGCAATTCTTGTGTTCATATACTTCATTGTTCACTAAATTGATACTTCGTTAAGGCGAGGGTATTGTTTATCTTCAGTAACCTGATCGAAGATAAAACAAGTATCGGCAATTTTACCTTTTTAACCAATGTCAAGCAGTAAGAGGTACAGGGCTGAATCGGTATGTAAAGGGATTATATGATCAAATTGCCTGCAAAAGCAGGGGACATGATTCACTGATGACCTAGGACCCTTCTGGTCCTAAATTACTAAATGCATATTGTACTGGAAAAGCAAAGAGTTTCAGGATTATTACATTAGAACCACAACTGCCATTCAAGAAAATCAACATCAGTTATGCCTGAAGATCAACCAGTTTGATTCTGCATGCAAAGCACATACATAATAAAAACTCTATACCTTTATGTCTGAGACGACAGAAAGCGATGTAGTGATGCCTGACAGAGCCTGAGCCACTGGCAAGACATCTGTGCTTATTAAAAGAAAAAGAATGAAATTCATATTAATTTTTTGTTTTATCAGAATTTGAATTTCATATTAGTTATGTTTGTTCAGATTCAGAAGCATCTGTCATCCGAAACCACCAATCAATATTTTATTCATCACATACCATTTAAATCCATTGAGAACCAACCTCAAGTAACAGCATAGAATTTAAAAGTGTTACAATTAAAAATATAGCTCAGCCTTTTCAGCCCAAATTAATGGTCTTCTGAAGGGTTTTGTTGTTGTGCCATTAAGTTCGTAACCAAAGGTAAACTGCTTTTGTTGGCTCAATATCCTTATGGTGGTCAGTTTATTTCTATCTTAGAGTTAAAAATACAGAGAAAGTGTTACCAGCAGTAAGAAAGAAGAAACTAAAAAAGCAAAAGACCATCCATAGTCTTAGACTGACTGACTAACCACCACACTGCTGAACAAGACGCTGAAACGAATGGGATTTCCTGTAGAGTAAATTAGCATTTCAGTATATGTAAGAGCAATTCAGCTTTAACTGCTGAATAAGCATTTTACCTCTGAGGAATTACTGAGAATATAATTGTCAGTCTGCTTCCACAGAATCTTTCTTCTATTTCCCATATTGCCACAGAAATTTCTTTGAATACTGAGACTGTCTGAAGAGT